>NW_024340692.1:445648-832548 GCF_902729225.1 Pteropus medius | reverse complement strand
GAGGTCTCAGTAACACGAAAATCGATAAAGACAGATCTCATGGTCTCCGGCTCCTGCCCTCGAGGAGCTCACATCTCCGGAGGACGTAAGGCAGGTGGAGGGAGCAGGTAAACTAATAACTGCATTGAAAACAAAGTAATAGGTGCTATACTCGAGTTAGGTATCAAGTTCTGTGGGGTAGATGTGAAGGAGCAATTATTTCTGTAGGACTCACTGTGTCAAGAATAACTCCATATAGGTGATACTGGTGAAATCAGAAAGGTAAGGGAGTCTCAGAGAGAGGTAACAAAGGCCAAGAGGAGTGGAATCTGTGATATTTTCTGGAAGCAGTAAGGAGTCCAGTGTGGCTAGAGTATAGAGACTGGGAGAAGCAAGGAAAGGCTGAAGATGAGCTGGGAATGTGGGTTTGGAGCCAGAAAGCAGTTCATCAAAGGGTTGGATTGCTGTGCTATATGGCAGGTGGACTCCCAAGCAATGGGGAGAGGAATAACCAGTTTAGAAAGAACATCCTTGTCTTCAGAGGTCGTGTTGGAAGAGAAGTGGGGGGAGGGGGTGGGGTCAAGATTTGCAATGGGACCATTTGAACTATGGCAGTATTGGGATGGACAAAATCAGAGAGAGACGAAGTCAGATTAGCTCTGGGGAGAAGGAGGAGGAGGTGAGCTCGACAACACAGTTTCCAACAAAGTTGCTAACCAGGTACTCAGCTAAAATGGAAATATCAATAGCTAGCATTTACTGTGTGTTATGTGCCAGATCCATGCTGCCCATTCTAAGTTAATCCTCACAACAGCCCTACAGGTAGACGTTATTATTATACCCATTATATAGATGAGGAAAATGAGGCAAAGAAGTTTACTAACGATTCCAAGGTCACAAATTAGTAAATGAGAAAGCCATGATTCAAAAGAGGGCCACCTGGTCTCCCCGGACACTCCGTACATAGACTACTCACAGTATGATATATCAGACAAAGAAATGAGATCACGTGTGTATGAAAATTTTGAGGTTGCTAGCAGGATATCAAGACAGAGATGCCCAATAAATAGTTGGAAAAAATAGGTCTGGCACTTGGAGAAAGATTCATTCATTCAGCAACTATTTCTTGAGCACTTATTACGTACCCGGACCTGTGTCAGAGCGGGAGTTATGGCATCATCAAAATATTTACTGAGCTCCCATAATGCAAAGTATCTATGTGTAAAATTTTTGTAAAGCAAATAATTTTCATCACCTAGCTAAACACATACTCTTTAAAATAACTGAGAGATAGCTCCTTGTATAAAACAAATAAATCACTCCTTAAGTACCTGTTTTTGCAATTTTGGAATTACTCATACTGGCTTTTCTTATAACAAAACACCCAATAAAAGTGTAAAAATTCAGTCAGGAAGAAAGAGTTCATTTTGATTTTATGAACCACTCAGCACATGTGTTGGGCTCAGGAAATAATAAATAAATATATCTCAGTCAGTTGTGTTGATGGCATTTAACAGGAAGACATCAGTAATGAAGGGTTAACCACACATAAACAGAATGTGGAGCCCCCTCAGGAAAAGAGGGGAGAAGTTCAACCACAGAGTTCGAGAACACTGGGAGGAAGGGAACATGAGGACTTTGGGTCTGCCCTGGTCTCTGGGCCTCAGTTATACTATCTGCACAACCAGGCACGCCATTCACAAACACGCCCCAGACTGGGTGGCCTGGCAGGAGCGCCCATGAGGGTTCCTTGCATTCACACCACACCTTGCTATAGCTGCCACCCCCAAACACAGCTGCTGAGTGAAAGCTGCTCTAGCTCAGCCATTTAAAGGGGAGAGCGGCACCAGGATCTCCATCTGTTTCCAGAGAACACGGCTTTCTTGCATTGTTTGTCTGTGCCAAATGACCGCTGTACAGCGTGTTGTGTGATACAGTGTGCATTATAAAATGAGATTCCTTTCACAGAAAAACAACATTAGAGACAATTTATATCTTGAACTTAAATAGCACCTTCTGCTAAGTACCCCAGCTGACTTTATTATCTCATTAAATCATCATAGAGTTCTATATTGAAAATATTTTTCAGCAGTGGCATAAAAAATCAAGGCATTTCCGTGAATATATACCTTAGGTAAGGCATTAACTGACAAATTTGCCCACTGAAAGATCAAGAGATCATTTTCTTCTCAAGCAAATCCCATGGTGATGTCATTCTCACTTCAGTAACAACAGACTCTCATCAGAAACTCTAAGCACACAGAGCACAGTTTTGCTTCTCCCATCTTCTCATTAACTGTTTTCCAGATTCGGAGCCTTTTTAGGTGACTGTCACAAAGAACCAAGGGGCCACATAGCATAACAGCTAAGAGCATGGGCTCGCAGCCAAACTCATTTACTGTGCGAACTTGGAAAAGTTTTCCAAACTCTGTGAGTCTTAGTTCCCTCATCTGTAAAATGGGAATAATAATAGCATGTCCCGATATGCTCATGAGAATGAATTATTACATACAAAGTGTTCAGATGGTGCTGTCACAGTGTAAGCCCTCAAGAAATGTGGCTTGATTAGATCCACCTGTCTGTCCACATGTGTATGAGGCAAAGAACACGAAAGAGTACGTCAGAAAATCTGGATGCTGGACCCAGCTTTCACACCAACTAGGTGTGTGTTCTTGATCAACTGAACCTCTCTGAGACTCGGCTTCAGATTCCTGAAATGGAATAGAATAATCTAAGCAGTGGCTTGGGAGGCATCTGCAGCTGGACCAGAGGTGAATGCAGTGGACTCTTGTGGTGTTCCCACCAGTCCACAATGTGCATCTTATGGGTCAGGAATGTTTCCATCTTGCATAATACATGTTGGAGAAAATCCCCCCTCAAAAAGCATTTCTCTGGCTCTGTCTCACAAGCAGAATTCTGAGAATTCCTTTCTCCTCCTATCAGGAATAAGATGACTACCCAATTGCAATCTGATGTACAATTGTATCGCTGGTGTTGGTTTTCCTGAGGCACCTACCCTGAGGCAGAGTTCCTGTAGGGCCATCGTAAACAATAAAGGATCCTCTAAACAGTCGTTTTCTCCAGAGATCTGCCCATGGTTCTTCCTGATTTTGGTCTCTCTCCCTTTTCTCCTAGAAACTCAGCGTAGAGCCACAGACAGCACAGACCAGGGAGCAGAGTGGACAAAGCGCAGGCTCAGATGTGGCAGTCCTGTGCTCCAGACCAAGACAACAAAGTGTGATGGACCCTGGAATCATGTGCCTAATGCCTATGAGTCACAGAAGCTGTGTGACTTTGGGCAAGTTAATTAGCCTCTCTGAGCTTCAGTTTTTTTTATTCTGATATAAAAACATGGATAATAAAGTACCTACCTGACTTGGTTGCCTCCAAGATCAAATGAAATAATGCACGTCTACACTCAGGATAGTGCCAGGCATACAATGAGTGTTCCATAAATGTTAGTTGTGATTAATTATCACAGCTCCACTATTTTATAGCCATGAACTATGGACAGATGAGTTAAATTCCCTGAGCCTCAGTTTCCTCATCTGTAATCTGGGGGACAATGAATACCTTATAGGTTTATTAAAATAATTAAATGAGATAATCTAACTGAAATGTTTTCACTGCTAGTAAACACTGAGAAAATATCATCTGCTATTCTCATTATTACTGTGATTATTATTATATCTAATAGGAAGTAAGGAAGGGGTGGTCACGGCACCTGAGCTGACTCCCAACACAGACTCCTTGGAATCAGGAAATAGGCCTTACACAGACATAGACTGATCTATATAGATTTTCTCCCCAGTTTCATGTTCGATTAAAAGAAAATGTGTATTATAGAATTTCCTTAGCGACTGAGAAACTCAAAGAAATTACATATACAAGTTGTCTTGGGCAGACGCCCATTTCCAAATTTTGCTAAATAATGAAGACACGCAAGAAAGGATTTTACGCCAAATCAGTATGAGAGAACAATAGCAGCACGATATGGTTATCCTAGCCCTTCTATGCACAGCATCATACTTTATTCCCATAGCAAGCCTGTGATGTAGATGGGGAAAGGATCACTAACCTCATCTGTGGGTGAAGAAACTGGAAGCTAGAATAATGAATCATCCTGCCCAGGCAGTGGCCGAATCAGAATTAGAACTCAGGAAGCCAGGCCCACTGTTTCTTCCAAACTATTTGGAAAACTACTCTCTACCTTACCTAATAAGTTCTACAATTCTTCTCAAAATGTTTAGAGATTGACCTTTAGAATACCAATGACAGTGAGCCCCCTGTCTGGTGCCCATGGCAGACATCACCAATTAATAGCATCTCTTTTCTAATGAGCCCCAGAAAATCTTTTTTAACACAACCCTTTAGGAGCCAATACCACTTGATCAATCTGACCAGTGATATAACTAGACTTTACAGATGACAACTCAAACTCCTCCGACTGGTCATAGAAATAAGTAAAACAGGTGGGATATCAGTATCTGCACACCTAATATAAGTGTGCTGAACATGTGAGCTTATATCCTGGATGAAGAAGCAGCCAAGCTACCTACAGCTAAGTGTAAGTTCAACATTGCCATATCTTCATATGTAAAGAAAAGGTAAAGAAAGTGAAATCTGGCATGTATCTAAAATCTCCCAAGTTTTAGGAACTGTACAGCCTAAAACAAAATGCGTGTATGGGTCACACACAGCTCAGAGGCCATCAGTTTGTAACCTCTCCCATAAACCAAGTCTTGCAATTCCTGCCTTTCTCTAAATTTGGAGCATTATGTAAGTTTCATGGCCTGATTCCTGGAAGCACAGCTCTCACCTTCATTAATAAGATCACCGAGATGCATCTGAAAGAGCTGCTCCAAAAATGCAAAGTGCCAGCTGGCTCCAGTGTTCACCTCTTCCAGACAGAGGGTTCAGGATTAGTCTCCACCAGGCTTAGCCCACAGGAAGGAGAAGATAGTGGAAAAGGAAAGGCCCCTCTTCCTTAACATGGTAAGGAGAGCCAGACAGAGGGCCAGGACCAACCTTCAGGAAAAATCTCAAAGGTTACATTTTTCTCTGAGAATTTCCTCTCCACTTCTCTCTCTTCCCAAACCTCTTGCACCGTTTGGTATCTCCTTTCAACAAGGCTTCCCAGATTTGCCCCAACAGTTATCCCTTTTTCAGCATCCCTTCCAGAAGGACACAGTCCAGCAAATTCTATTGTGAGTTTCCTCCTCCTCCTCTCTCCAATCTCTTCAAATAAGTAAAATCAAGTCAAAGTGAACACCAAGGAGAAATTGAACAAAATGTTAGCTGTGGCTTTCTCCAAGTTGGGAGGCCATTATGATTTATATTTTCTTCATTAAATACTTTCATATTTGCTAAATCTACTATCATTAACAATCATCGCTTTTATAATAGAGAGGATGGGAGTTATTCTTCACAAAGAGAAAATACTAATAAGGAAAAGTAAATATCAAGACTTCTATAACAGTATTGGTCAAATTATAAGGTCTATTAGTTAAGATACCATTGGCTGTAGCAGTTTTTAAAAAACTTCTCAAATTGACGTAAACAAAAAAGAAATGTATTATTTTTGGAAACAAGAGGTCTGGAGGTAGGATGACCCCAAGGATGGTTGATTCAACAGTTCAATGATTCTCAAGGGTCTAAGGTTCTTTCCAAGTCTTCTCTCTGCCACCCACAATGCATCAGTTGTACTATATGGCACCTTCGCTCATGGGCTCAAGACACCGCTGCTGCTGTTCCAGGCATCACAGTCATGCACCAAGGTGTCCAGAGGTAGGAAGTGATTATCCTTCTTTTGCCTCCTAATTAAGAGCAAGGATATCAGAGCATCCAGCAGAATCTGTCACATGCTTCACTGGCCAGGACTTGGACCACCTGCCAATTCTTAGACCAGACAGTGGCAAAGAGAGCAAGATTGCTATGAATAACATGGGCAAATTATTTAGGAGGGAACAGATATTGGGGAGCCAGTCACTAGGACTACAAGATAATGCATTCACTGGTATGAACAATGATACGGTCATTATAGAGGTTGTTTTAAAGAGCTCAAAGTCCACAAATAAGGCAACATTTAACTAAAGGGGGTTGTCTGGAAATGCACATGTGTCGTAATTCTAATATTATTTTACATTTACATAGTAATTAATAGTTTGTATTGCACTTTCCCACAAGCTTCTCATTGGTATTTCACACCTCTTGGGATAGCACACCTGTTACTTCATTTTATAGAAAATGAAGCAGTTGAGCATTTTGTCTGGTGTCTAGTGACTAGCAAGAGACAGAAGTGGGACAGAATGCCAGGCCTTTGATACCTAGCAAACAAGTCTTGCTGCTATATCATACTACTCCCTCCAAAAAATGCCTAGTAGGGGCAGGAGACCCTGATTTTTCCTAAGTGCATGTACACATAATCACTCTCAATTCCCAGAAGAACATCATGAAACAGCCCCCAAAGAGGAAATTATTTTCATTTCACAGGTAGGAATATTGAGGCTCAGCCAGGCTGATGGGAAAAAAAAAACCCTGAATTTAAGTAAATTAAACTGGTTTTATTCATTTTATTTCTTTCTACTAAGTGTAGTTATTTCCTTCTGTTGTACTGCTAGCTGCCTCTCAGCACCTAGTCCTAAATCAGTGAGCTTGTCAGCAAAAACATGGGATCCGTGTTCCAAATTTTCACTCTAGAGCTCTTTCTGGCTCCTCTCTGTCAGCTTTCTGTTATGCCTGATTAAGCAGCTGGTGCTTCTCTATGGCTCCTGACATCTCCCCTTTTATTGTTGCCTCAAGGCTCTCTGACCTTCTGATGGGATCATTAGTTAATCTTATCAGCTAATTTGCTGAGGAAAGACTCCAGGCTCTTGGCCTTCTAGGGTAGAGTAACACAGGCATCCTAGAGACAAGGCACTCCCTTTTGTTGTCTGTCTCAAGGCAGTTATCTCCATAGTGAGCATTTATGGCAGGCTAGGGGAAAGTCTTGACCCTTAGACCTTAGGTGAGTAAGACAACTCCTCCTGTAATTATCCTAGAGGAGGGCAAAGGGAACAGTGTGAGACAGTAGAAAGAGCCCTGACCTGAGAGAAGACATGCCTACTATATGACCTCCTGCCCGGCCCACTTCCCAGAGTTTCTAGAGGACTTTACCAGATCATTTGTGAATGCATTTTGAGCTAAAGAGATTAGTTATTTCATTAAATAGATGCAACTATTTGCATCTGAGTGGATGCCTTGTCATTTAGCATTACTTTGGTAATAATTGCTTGTCCTGTCTCACTTCCAAGTGTAACAGGTGTACAAAAAAGGGAAGATTAGATCCCACGGCTATTTATCTAAGTCTAAGTTCTAGGGTTCTCAACCCTGGCTCTATATTAGAATCATCTGAAGAGGCTTATAGACTGTGATATTTGGCCTCTATCCCAAATAACTAATTCAGAATCTAATCTCTGAGGAAGTGGGGCCCAGGCATCAATACTCTTAATAGCTCCTAAGGTGATTCTCTGTGCAGCCAGGGTTGAGAACCACTGCAGTAGAGTTGTTCAGTGGCAGGGAGATTTATTGGAGTCTTTATCCTTCAATCATATAATCACACTTGAGGGAGGCAGTGACATGGTCGATTCACAAGTGGTCAGAGCATCCTTGGCTCTCTTTCTTGGCAAGTGGGTCAGCGCAGGGCAATGCTATGTCATGACCCATTCTGGCACTGCAATTACTTCTCTGAACCATTGGCGGTTTCCCATCACAGGTTTTAAAAATGTGACTTGGGACTTGAAGAAGGGAACCAATGAAGGAGAATTGTATGGGAGAGAGGGAATATGAGGTTGAAAGAAAGAGATAAAAGCAAAATAAGAGACAAAGATAGGCAGGGGGTGGGGTGCAGAGAAGCAGCAGTAGAAAATAAAACTGCTGATAGTGGCTTTCGGAATTCAGACCTGCTTTCAAACCATATGGCAGAGATATTAGCTTGCCTGTAATTACTACAACATTCTCAACTGCAGAATGACTTTCATTAAAATCCATGGATTGAGGCATTTGGAATTTGTGAATAATTTTGCTTTGAGCTCTGGCTCTATTATGCTTCTGTTTGGACTTGATGTCTTTTAGGGAGGGACATATTCCACTTGTTCATCAAGTAACTATTTTGGAAATAATATCATCAAAATCAATTTAATGAGCATTTGTTTAGCATTCATTGTGCGCCAGGCTCTGTGCTAAGAGCTGGGTAGTAGGAGTAGATGAAAAGGGCTGACCCCATCCCTTGGCTACATCCATTCAACAAATATGTGCATCAACAACAGTATGCCGGGCACCCTGCGAGGCGCTATAGGGGTGGGATATCCTCAGAAGACTGATGAGAATACAGACAATTACTTGTAGTAGGGTCACTTGTGTGTAACCCATCAGATATCCGTTAGACTGTTTTAGCAGGGAAGGGAGAAGAATGGTAAATGTATTCATCCTTGACCCCAGAGGCATCTGGACTAAGTAAATAGCAACCACCACCTAGTGAGCCATGAAAGAGGCAGAGGTGACAATGTCCAGTTTCATGATACAATCAGTTTCCCAGCAGGCTCCTGGATGGGGGGTGTCATTCTATCTCTCTAGAATGGAATGTGACCAAAAGAATTCCCAAGTTCAGAGTTTAGTACACCTAATATCTATATCATACTCCTCATCCATTCACCACTTAGCCCAGAGATGACAAATAGTTTTATTTTTCATGTCGTCTCTGATCAATTGCTAATGACTGCCCAGAGTACTGCTGATAAGGTTTCTGGGTTCGATAAGGCAAAAAGTTAGGTGACCAATTGTTAATGTCTGCTATGGGAGTTGCATTAAAGTATAGCTTCCATCCCTCACTCAGCCGAGTCTTCTTTGTTCTAGTTATCTATTGCTGCACAAGAAACTACCACTCCAAAACAGTCCTTTAAAACAGTGGCTTCAAACAACAGTCCTTTATTTTCCTTATGAATCTGCAATTTGGGCAGAACTCAGAGGAGAGAGTTCATATCTGACGCACACAGTGTCAGCCAGGACTGGAGGATCCAGTTCTAAGATGGCTCTCTCACATGGCTGGTAAATTGGTCTTGCCAACTAGTTGGGGCTATCAGGCAGGAACTTCAGTGCCCTCCCATGTGAAGGGGCTGCTTGGGTTTCCTCACAGCATGGTGGCTGGGTCTCAAGAGGTGGTAAGTAGGAGCTGTTCGTGCCTTAAGACCTGGTCGTCAAAACTGGCCCATCATTACTTCTGCCATATTCTGTTGGTCAAAGCATTCACAGGGCTTGCTCAGGTTCAAAGGAATAGAAAAAGTGTCAAAGAAGTAGTGGCCATCTTTAATTTTTAACACCATTCTTCTATTTCAGGAAGCAAGGTGAGGCCAAGCTTTAATTGTTTGCTAACTTTAAAATGAAAGGGTGTGGAGAAATTCAAGACTAATGGCTTGAGAAAAGTGGTTTAGAATGTAAGATGCATCATTGCAATCAACGCTGCTCTGCTCTTATGTGTCCTTCCTGCTAAGCATCTGCTCCCCTGCATGTACTTAAGTGCTCCAAAGGCTACACAATGAAGGCAGAATCCTGCCAAGACTTTGCTGGTCATTCCAGGGCTGCATTTCATATTTTTTGTTTTCTCTTTCTCCCTTACATTCTGTATTATGTCTTCTGCACAACCCACACCTCTTGAGGTGATTATCCCAAGGCTTCTCTTCACTTTTCCCACACTTACAGGCTCTGCCATCAAGCATTATAAATGCTTCAGTTTTCCAGATCTAACTGCACATCTTCAATGCAGGGGAGAGACTGGGCTTGGATTTTCTAGAGCTGTGCTTTCAGTGAGGGCTTTCTGGGGCCCCTGGGGATGATTCCTTTGCCTTATCCAGGTAGTAGGAGAAAACTTTGGAGTTAATGATTCCAAACAGGCATGTGGCTCCTTTTATTTTTATTTGCTTCTGTCATGTCCATTGAGCAGGAAATGGCTCCCAAGGGAAGAAAGAAAGGAAACTGGGGCAAAAAAAAAAACACACCAAAACCCTAGTGTGAGTCTGCACGTGCATACGTGTGAGCATGCGTACACGCACGTGCGCGCGCGCGCACACACACACACACGCTTCCCTTCCCTAAGGTGAATGAGGATGCGCAGCCAGTATTATTATTTTCTTTGCACTGTAAAAAGATTCTTCTATATACCCTCGGCTACCAAAAGCCTTAATCATTTCAGATAATCAGAGGATTCAGCACTTTCAGCTGTGTAAATTAGAAGTGCTATCGACCTGGATTTAAACTTGTCTGTGGGTTTTCTGAAGTATATTATTTCAGCTTATCCCCAATGCCTAGAAGTTCTCCCAAGTCTCTTGGCCTGCCACAACATGACCAGAATGATTTGATCCTAATTACAATTAGTGATAAATACATTGTAAGGTTAAACAATATTGTTTAAGGCTTAGAGGTAGAAACAAGTAGACTCTAAAAACAGGGGAAACGTTCACCTAACCTTTAGAAATTTTAAGCTCCTGAGATTAAAATCTACCTCTTTATAGTTGTTAGCCAAATTGAAGAACCTGGTGTACTTTCTTCTTCTATAGCTGACTTACTCTACACCAGTGGCCTGAACACTTCTGATCGTGCCAGATGCGTTAATAAAGCAGAGACAAAAAAGCAGTGGTGTTTGAATTAAGCTTCTGCCTTAAACTGGCAATATGACTTTGGTCTCTGGGAAGCAGCACTGACATAAACATGGAAAGAGAGCTGATTTTAAACCAGAGTGAATGGAGTTTGAATCCCAGCTTACCACTTACAGGCGTTTTTAAAACTCGGCCAGTTTACTTAACATCCTTGACTTTCTTTCCCTCATTCATAAAATGAGGGCCAAAGTATTCATCAGTTTGTCATGACAATTAAGTAAAAGAATGTATGGAAATAACCTGGTACCTTGAAAACCATCGTTTCCATTCCCTGAGCCTCTGCTTTTTCAAAAATCTACAACACCACAGAGAAACAATCAGTGTTCACTGTGACCATGGCATGGGCCTTCAACTCATGGAGTCTGGGTATGAGTAATTAAAAAGGAAACTATCCAGAAAGATCCTCAAGACCAAACTTAAAGGAGCAAGCTGAGTGCTGAGAATAAGTCAATGGTTTCCTTACATTAAAACCCTTATAATTTCCTTCTCCCCAGTCTCCCCCCTCTTTCCCTGCACACACACACACATACACACACACACACACACACACACACACACACACACACACACATGTGGTAGGCACAGTAATGCCCTCCCAAAGATGCCCATGTCCTAATCCCAAGAATCTGTAATATGTTACCTTACATAGTAAGAGAGACTTAGCAATGTGATTAAGTTAAGGATCTTGAGACAGAAAGATTATCCTGGCTTACCTGGGTGGTCCCGATGTAATCAGAAGGGCCTTTAAAAGTGGAAGAGGGAAACAGGAGAGTCAGAGGGAGTAGTGACCATGAAGGAATAGTGAGAGAATGCTGCTGGCCTTGAAGATGGAGGAAGGGGGTCATAAGCCAAGGAATGTGGGTGGCCCCTAAGGACTAGAAAAGGCAAGGAAACAGATTCTCTTCTAGGCCTCCAGAAAGAAATACAGCCCTGCCTGCACCTTGATTTTAGCATAACGAGATCCATTTTAGATTTCTAACCTCCAGAACTGTAAAATAATAAATGTGTTGTTTCAAGCCACTAAATTTATGGTAATTTGTTACAGCAGCCATAGAAGGCTAATATATGCAAGTACTACAACTATTTTGACAAAATAATCACCCCAGCCCCAGAGAAAATTTTTAATACCACTACCTTGGAAAGATTAAAATTTCATTAACCAAAAAAGTTTTATTTTAATATGTTCACAGTGCCCCCCCACCCCAAGATGGGAGGTAGATGGATGTTAGAGAGAAGCCCCTGGAAGCTCCCCAAAAGATGAATGAATCATATATCTACTGTTTGGGACGTTGTCAGAGATATTAACTGGAACTTAATCTTCTCGGGTAATTATATAATCCCAAAGAGTCCCCAGTGAGTCAAAAGAAAGCTTTCTCATTGAGAGTTAAAGAGGAATTAATCATTTTTAAGCTTGAGAGGAGTAGGAAGGACACCTCTTATTCCACTAGAGAGCTTGGCTTCTTAGCTAACTACAACTGGATACCAATTCTCAATTTTATTTTTATAAGCCTACGAGATATAGATCAGGATCAAAATTTGATCATACTTACATTTTCTTTTTATGTAAAGTTTGCTATTTTTCTATTGGTAAAGTCTGCCCATTTTAGAAAATTGGAAAACACCGAATCTTTCTTTTTAATTACCCTGTAACAAAAGACAGCATTGTTCACATTATATTTCCACAGGAAAAGGAGAAGAAATAACCCTGTAGTACTATTATTCTCTGACAAAGCTTGCTCCCAGCTTACTCAGAATTTTCCTTGTAAGAAAATAAAATCAACTCTCCCAAAGGAAAAGCAGACAAGCATAGTTGGAATCTTGATTTTGGTATTTCCTACCTGTGCAACCCTGGCACACTGGTTACTTCCAGCAGCCTCTATTACCTTGTCTATAAAATGAGAATAATCAGACCTGCTTCCTTGACTATTTGTGAGGGTTGGAGATAACTTACGTAAAGTGTCGAGCATCATGTTCAGTAAAGGAAAGTAATCATTATTGGCCTTAAAGTAATTTCTCAGGAATTTGTCAACTGGGAGTCTTTTAGGATTCCTAGCAGCTTTGCGGGCAGGTGCCTGAGCCACCTGTAACTCTGCTCCCTGCCAGAAAAGGACCTTTACCTCATCTCAGCCCAGAAATAACCATCTAATACCTAAAACTGGAAAAGTGGTTACCTCCCATTTACAAAGCCCTATTATGGGCATTTTCTCATTTTGTATCCAGTCCTCAGCCTGTAGAGCATGGTAATTATCCACCATTTGACTTCCCTTGATAGACTCCCTCTGCTGGAATGTTCTTATCTGTCCTCCTTCTCCCACGCCATGCCCCTCATCACGCCTTCCGTGGTGTTCGAACCAGAGTTTGTACATTTTTCTACGGTCACATGTTTCTTTCTACTCCGAAGGATTGGTTTTAATTTTTTCCCTAATCTTGAGAACAGGAACCATAATCTTTTTATCCTCATCCCCAGTGCCTAGCAGAGCGACACTTAGTAAATGTCAGCAAATGTTTGCTGAGTGAATAAATGAATCAGAGTTGAGTCAATGGGCGGGTCATGGAAATGAGTAGATTCATGAATTGCCCTCAATCCATTGGAGTCTGCACTTGTGGTACTCCAGAGTGTTCTCCGTAACCCAAGACCTAAGCCATCTTCTAGCTCATGAGCGATTCCAGAATTCATGTGCATGTTTTCTTCTCTTAACTACTGGTTTGTTCTGAGGTTAACCTGAGGAGGTATTGACCGATAAGATTAACCACAGCCTGGGTGGGGGAGACTTGGAGAAAGGATTCTTCATAGCTCAGGTTTTATGCTCCTAGTGAGAAACTAGAAAATTTGCAGAATTCCAAGGGCATCCTTCACACTGGACTCCACGTGAATGGCAGCCCCTGAATTACCATGCCTTAAGTTTTTATGTGAATGACGCACTCCAGAGCAGTACATAACCCACACATTACCCTATAACATGTGTCCCTTTAGGAAGACTTCTGCAATATTTCTTGGTGCCACTGGGACAAAGCCAACCCTGAACTCTTCCATTGTCATAGGGAGCAAACCTGCTTCTTCTCTTTGCTTGTGCCCTCCTGGAGTCCTCCTTTAAGGCCCTACAGAATGAAGGCTCTGAGTAAACTTTAAATCTAGCTAGGAAATACAGATCTTCTCTCTCTCACCTTGGGCTCTTAATGGCCTCTGTACTTGCTTTGTACCTCTGGGCTGGCCAGGTGTCTGGGATGTCTAACTTTTGACAAGAAAAATCCAGATGCTACTTCCTCCTGCCAATCTGACTTCTAATACTGTCAGCCCTGAGGCCCCCCATTCCTAAGAACACAAAGCAAACTGTCAGAGCTCAATAAATAATGCAAGAGAACAAGAGAAGCTGAGATATAACAAAGCCAGTCAAGAGCAGGGGCACTGAAGTGACAATGCCACCATTCAGAGCATAGCTCTGATGCAAACTGAGCGACTGCCTGGGGCAAACTCGTGAACCATAAATCTGATCCTCAATTTCTACACCTATCATAAAATTAGGATAATGATATATATGTCACAGAGTTGTTTGGAGAATCAAATGAATGTCTTCTCATTTAAAGTTTTTTGAACAAAGCCTAAATTCTGGATAATCAATAACTGGCAGCTATTATTTATCAGATGACTCCGTTTATTTCATCCACAGTGGGCAGGACTAACAAAAAGCTAAAAGTCAGGAGAGTCGACCTGGTTCAGGTGCTACAGCTGAACCGAGCCCTTCCTCAAAGATTTTTCTTAAGAAGATACCAAGTCAAATCTTTTTGTATGGGAAGGATGATGGATTGAAAGGATTTGAGCTAAAATATCAGATACAAATGACATCAAACCTTGTTTCCATCACTTTCTAACTTACTATTGAGGGAATTTGGTCAAGAGGCAATCTCAGTTTAGGGTTCCTTCTTTGAAAGATGGGAGCAATCAATCAACATCTATATCACGTTGTCATTCCAAAGATTAAATGAGTAATAGAGAAGATAACCTGTGACAAAATGTAAGTGCTCATTATTAGTTCTTCTCATCTCTAAAGTTTTCATTCTACAGAAAACCAAGGCTTAGAGAAGTTAAGCAAGTCACTTAATCTCTATAATCTCTCACTCCTGTAAAATCGAGAGTTTGGTATCAATGGCCTCCAAAGGCCTCTCAGTTCTAAAACATATAAATCTTTGAGTTCAAGATGACATATGAGTCACCATTGTCAGACTAACTTCTTAAGGGGAACGTGTCCTCTTTTTGCCACTCCAGCAGTAAGCATGAAGGTGTGGGACTCAGCCTATGCTCCCAACCAAGCATGGGTATCTCACCACCAGAAGGGTAGTCAGGCCAGTCAGAGAAGCAACACCTGCAAATGTCTGGGAGCATATCCCTGTTCTAGCAGTAGGGGATCCACATAAACAACTGTGCCTCAGAGGCCTTCTTCAGTCATGTGAAGATTAGAGCGGAAAGGACAGATACGGTTTCTAACAGAGGATTGGACAGGCATTTGGGTCCACTGGGCAAAGGCAGGGAATTGATTGTCTCGATTACTGATGATCATACAAGGGAGCTGGAGAAAAGTCACCCAGTCCCTGCCCTCAGATAACCGCTTTTCTATATTCCTCAAAGCCCTGGGTCATCTTGTTTTGCACCTAATAAATGGTTCTTTCCAGGACAATTCAGGAGGCAACATACTATTGTAAACCATTGGATGCCAAAACATCCCAAAACATCAGAACTATAATTCATAACCTATATTTTTCTGAACACCTATATTTTTCTGAACACCTAGAGCCTCATCAAATTCAATAGGTCCTGCACAAGTAAGTTTGAAAATGTCTGCAATCTTGGAGAGTCACAGTGCACTTTATCATAGCCAAGACGCTGAGCCATTCTGAATTAAAAGAGAGCTAGTTTGATTTTGTTTAATTGACAGATCAAAAATTAAAATAGGATTTTTTTTTAATTTCTGTAGAAATACAAGTGTTTTTCAAATCCAGTTTGGAAAATGCTGACCCATACTATTTTAAAATAAAGATTAAATGGCCTCTTTAACCACAGAGATATTTTCACTATGTCACAAGTCTAGTTTTCACCATCGCCACCCCTGACCCACCTCAAACTGGTCCATGACTCATGTTAAATTTGCAATAAAAATATACCAATTGCTTGTCCATATCTCACTGAGGACTCACCCTCAAGATCGCTGTGGCCAGAGTAGTGGTCTCTGATAGCTCACTGCATAGCCAGGCCCCCTTTCATGTCCCCACCACCCAAGCTGCATTTTCTGGGGTTTGTTGGTGACAGGGAAAGAACAACATTCTGGCAAATAAAAGGGCTCCAGATTTTAATGCAGCCTAGAGTCGGCAGTCAGGGAAGACTGAGGCCCACACACTCCCAGGGCTCCTGTATTACCCTTTGAACACACATTCCCAGAGCCTAGAACAATGTAAGCCACGTGACCGGCGATCAATAAATGAGTGAATTGCACTTGGCACATTGCAGGACAGTGTTCTGTTTATGGGAGAATCTTTGCCTCTTGACTGTGAACTCCTTATAAGGAAATATAATTCCTTTGAATTTTGTGTGTCCAATATCTATAATTGGCCTGGTTCATGGACTTAACAAATGAGTGGTGACTGAGTGAATGTAGTAATAAGTGAATGACCTTGAGCCTCTTCTTGGTCCTTACTTCTGGGTGTCAAAAATGGGAATAGAGCACCCAACTCTCCCTTGATTAAATTCCCCATCCCACTGGGTATGCCTGGCTTCTCATTTCTTTTCCTCCCCCAGGGACTTTTCTCTTCGGTCAGCTTTATGCTCTTCAGTTCCTATGCCAGAGAGAATGGAAAATGACCAGCCAGAGGTGCAAGCCAACCACTTTAGCTACTTCTACTTAAGAAGATTAACACTGATTGGGAAGCAAGACTTGAGGATTAGTTCTCTCTCACACTCAGGTGACACTGTTTATACTGTGTTGCCTGACACTAGAATGCTGAACATCGAGCAGCGGAGAGGTGGGGAGGGACTTGCCTCACAGTCGGTGGCTGCAGCCCCACAGACTTCTTCCTTTTACATTAGGCCTCATAGCCACCTCTTCAGGAGCCGTTCTCTGCTCTCATGTGTAAAGGATTCAGGCATCTATCCAGGGCCTATCTGAAGATGCTTAGTTAAGTCTCTTTTCTGTTCTCAGCTCTTAAAAGTTCCAAAAGGAGGTAGGGCACAGTAAGAAGGGGAATAGATGGAGGGAGCAGAGTTCTTGGTGTCTCTTTTCATCCCCAGCGACTCTGCTTCATTTGCTTTCTCTGTGTCCCTGATGTCAGCTATCCTTTAATATTCGACAAGATCAGCCCAAACCCCCATTCTACAACCAGGAGGAAGTACAAGCTCCCCTCAAGGTTCCTTCAACTTCTTACAAGGCTACCTTTTCCTATTGATCTCTGTCTCCTACTTCATTGTTACTGAATTTGTCAGTGTGGGCCATATAGATTTTTATTGTTTTATCTTCTTGATGTTGACCCAGACAAAGAACTCAGTCCCTTTCCTCCTGATATCCTTCCCAATCTCACACATAAGGAAGATGTGTGGACTATATTTTTACTGGAGAACCGGGGATAATGATAAGAAGTTTGCACACAATACCACACAACCTGTAATCCAAGAGTATTAATCATGACTAGTCATAACAAGCTTTGTTACTCAGCCTCTCTATCCTCCCTCCCCTTTCTCTTTACTACCCATCTCCTCACCATCAAATTCAAGTTTATTACTTATATAAGGCTTTCAGTTGCCTTTTGGTTGCCTTCTTCCCCAGGCGACTTATTAAAGCATTTCCCTAAAATAGGTTCTTTCCATAAGGAACTCTGTCTGCTAGAAGGGTAATGATTTTTCTCAACTCAACCACTACCTTCTCATTCATTCACTTATTCATCCATTTAACAAATATTTATTGAGTGCTTACTAGTTGACAAACTCTGGGGATGCAAGAGTGAACAAGAAGACAAAATTCCCTGCCCTCATGGAGCTTATATTCCAATGGAACTCTGCGTAAACTTCATTTGAAAAAAAAAAAATTCTCAACACAATAAAAACTTGAAAGCTGATGTCTAAGAATATTTTTAAGAAAGTATGTTGAGTCAACCACAATGGGTTGCTACTATTCCTGCTTATTTCTCTTAAATGGAAAGGGGATAGAAGGAAGAACTGGCTTCTGTGCTTTCAAATCCAGTTTCCCTTTTTCTTTTTCTCCTTTCTGAAAGGACCATTTCCTCCTCAGTTTTCCTAGGCTGTGCTGTCCTCCTCCTATCTCCTGTTTAATCCTCCCCGAAATATAAGGCAACACGACCAGCCTTCAGGTTTATTATTTTCACCCTAAATTAATTCCCTTGCCCTATTTCGAAGATGCTATCTGTGCTGGCTGGATGTGTGCTTTGCAGATCATTAAACTGTCCCCCATATAATTTACAGATCCCTCCGACGATGCATGTCTGACTGTAGATGTCACCAACAGATGTCTGGGGAGTTACATCCCACCCAGAATATGCTCTCCTGTAGTTTCAAGAGTTAGACTGTGTGTCTTTATTCTTCATCTCCTCCTGGGCTAGTGGGTTTCACCAGATATATGCTGCTGTTTCTTTTATGGGATCTCCTTTTTTATTTCCCTACCCATACCCAAAAGATCATCTTTGAAGAGTTGTTTTATAACTGACTGAGATTATCAGCACACAGAAGGCCTCTCTCACAGCACTGCTAAGTGCAACAGACAAATGGCATTAGATATGCTTCTACAAGAGCTTTTATTCCCAAAACATTTTAGGAAAGAAAAGCTCAAGCAAGAGACTGGCACAGATGTCACATATAAAAGAAAAACATCTAAAAACAACATACACTATCCAAATAAGTTTATACTATTTTATTTACTTGAACTTCATCTTGCTTTAAAAAAAAAAAAAAGACACTGAACACTGAGGATATGAGAGCAAGCCAAAGTTCTCACTCTCCTGAAGCTTACAATCTAGTGTGCGGGTGGATGGGTGGGTGAGGGTAGACAATGAACAAAGTAATGAAGATACTAGTTGTTGTGGGGGGCTGCTATTCTCTATGTAGCGGTCCCCAATCTTTTTGGCATCAGGGACCGGTGCCCGTATGACAATCAAACGCCTGATGATCTGAGGTGGAGCTGAGGCGGTGATACTAGTGCTGGGGAGCGGCTGCAAATATGGATGAAGCTTTGCTCACTTGCCTGCTGCTCACCCCCTGCTGTGCAGCCCAGTTCCTAACAGGCCATGGACCAGTACTGGTTCACAGTCTGGGGGTAGGGGACCTCTGCTATATAGAGTAGTTGGAGGAGGATCATGTGGCTATCTAGAGGAACAGCCAAAGAGATGGCAAGTATAAAATGCCTGATGCAGGAGCACACTTGGCATGTTGAAGACCATGAAGAGAGGAGTCACGTCACACCCAGGTCTATCTTCTGACCACTACTTTACAGTTGCGGAGTGGGAGAGTTTACAGGTAAAGCAGACCCTGGAGGGAGTCTAGTCAAAACTGCGATAAAACTCAGAGATGTGAGGTACCCACTGCATTTTACCCTCAGGGCTGAGGTGAAAACCAGGCCTCCTACATGGGCCTGGGCTAAGCCACAATACATATATATATGTGTGTGTATGTATATATATATATATATATACACACATACATGTGTATATATATATATATATATATATATATATATATATATATACATACACAAAATTCCATGGTTTATGTTAAAGTGTATACACACACACACACACACACACACACACATATATATACACTGTGTATATTGTGTATTTAAAATGAAGGCTATCTTTAAAAGAGCTAATGTTGGTGGTCTTGTAGGTCCATCAGCAACTCATTGATCTATTTCTAACCAAGATGTCTGGATGACCCTCCTGCCAGACTAATAGCTCACTTAGCTCATAGAATTAAATGCCAAGGGGCTCTATATTCTTACTGTCTTGTGTAAAGTATAATCAGAAACGTAAGATCACATTTTAAGGGACAGAAAAATCTTTCCTTGGATTAATGAACTGATCACTTCATCCCCACCATAAAAGTAAGTGTTCCTTCCCATGGCTTGTGTGGCTGGTCATAAGCAGGTCTCCAGGTTTCAGGGAATCACTCTCGTTGACATTAATGATGTTTATCTTCCAAGCTGGGTATTTATAAAATTTGTCAGTAAAACCTTTCAAAGTCAAGACTTGGTCCCATCCTTAAAATCGTCACATGCGTGCATCTACCAAATAAATAAAGGGTTTCTAGGCAGTGTGGTCCAGTAAGAAGGGTCGGCTATTGTTAATGGCTGAGGCATCGTCTTAGTTTGTGTTCCCAAGAAGCAGAGTCTGAGGTAGGGATTCTTGAAAAAGTGGGTTACCGGGGCAGTGTGTTCAGGAGAAAAACATAAAAGGCAGAATAGGGTGGAGAAGAAAGTCAAGCAAGAATATGGCTCCAGTGGCTTCAGTGTGGTTCCACAGGGAGCTCTGGGAAACAAATTGTACCACAAAGTTGATCCGATCTTCAGGCCAAGGGGCCACCTTGTAGTTCTTGTCAATCACTGGCCTCTAGTGGGAGGTGTAAAGTGAATACCCTCCAGACTGAAACAGCTCTTATCTGCTCAGAGGCAATTCTCTGAAGAAGATGGAGGCTGTGAGCTGTTAGCAGCCAATATAGAGCTGGACCGCCAGGTGTACCAACCTGGTGAAGGAGACGTGGGCCAAATACCAACAGCATCTACCACAAACAACAAAAGAGATGGGTAGATGGTTTTGTCTCTTCACTAGACTCTAGTATATCCAAGGAAAATCACAACACCAACTTCTAGTCACATAGATTAATTTTCCCTGTTTTTGAACTTTACATAAATGGAGTCATTCAGTATTAATCTTTTACACACATCACCTTTCATGCCACATACTGTTGACGAGATTTATCCATTTTATTGCATGTAATGGTAGATTGCTCATTATCATTAGTGTATAGCATTCCGTTTGGGAACTATAACACAGTTTATCTATTTTACTGATGATGAGTTTTGGGGTTGTCAATTTTTGCCTACTACAAATTTTGCTGCTATAAACACTCTATATCTTTTGGCAAACATACATCTAGATTAATCAGGGAAAAACAGACCTCTCTACAGTATTAAATCTTTTGAAACATGAATATGGTCCATCCCTTCATTTATGTATTTTTTTTTTTTTTAGTTTCTCTCAATAATGTTTTGTAGTTTGTTGAATTCTGTCACATCTTTTATTAGATTTGTTTCTACATCTTTTACATTTTTGATGCTATTGTAAATGGTTTGGGGAATCTGTGAGATTTTAAGGAGATGGAAAATTTTTAGTAGTCTGAGCGTTACTTCCTCTCCAGACAATTCTTCTATTAAAATTGTATGAGGAGGAAAATTATTTAAATATTCTAGTTGTTAAATCTGACAAAAGGGAAAACAGATAGGACCAGGGGCTGCAATTAGCCAATTAGGGTGTCAATGACAAATTCCAGTTTTCATTTTCAACAGTATTTAATATACCCCAAAAATCCCTTTCCCAGAAAAGTATCCAAAAGAAATAACTCAAAATTCCACGGTTTATGTTAAAGAAATGAATTCTTTTGATCTTTGACCAGAGTTTGGCAGTACTTTTTCTGACTTCAAAAATCTGAAAAAGGAGACAAAAATCCAACATTTATATACCCTATTAACTGTCAAGTGCATTTACATAATTATCTCTTTTAATTCTCATGACAAACCCATATGCTGTAGCATTTACTCGATTTTACAGTTGAAGAATCTGAAGTGCAGAGAGATTAATGCCCCACATCACACTCCATCAGTGATAGAAATGCAAATCTGAGCCTGACAGATGCCCAAGGTAAATTCTTCCCCTTTAAAAAGTAATATTAATTAGTATCTTTCCAACTATTAAAGTTAAAAAACTGCTCATTATAAGAATTTTGAAAAATGTAGAAAAGTGTGGACAAGTGATTTTTCTAAATATATATTTTCACTTAACATCATTTCATGAGAACATCCTTATGACTTTACATATTCTTCTCCTTCATTCTAATGCCTACATAGTATTTTATCAGTTTAATCTACTGTAATTTTTAACCAAACACCTTTCATGTTGGACAGTTAGACTATTTCTATCTTTCTTATAATAGATAACTCTGCAATGAACCATGCATCTATATCATTACGACTTTACACATATTTATGATTGCTCCTTTATGACAAATTCCTCAAAGTATTCTCCTGGGCTAAAGCTATAGAAACCTGTTACAGCTCTTTAATACACAGACCAAATCCTCCTCCCCTCCCTGATGCCCCACACCCCTGAGACAGGTCACAGTTGCCAATCCCTTTAGCATGAGAGAGCGGCCACCAGCTGTGTCTTTGCCTGTGCTGGCTATTATTACTTAGAAAAATATTTGCCAATTGGACAGGTTAAAAAATCATTATTTTACATTATACTTCTTTAAATACTAGTGGCTTTGAGCATCTACTTGTTGGTCATGTATAATTCTCCCTTGGGCATCATTGTTTCGCAAAGACTGGTCTCTCGATCACCTGCATTAGATTGCTTGTGTGCATAATAAATAGGCAGATGCAGGGTTCCAACTCAGGCCACTTATTCAGACCCCAGGGTGGAGCCTGTGGGAGGAATCTGACTCTACAAGAACTCTGCTGGCAATTCACAAGCTACTAAACTTTGACAACCTCTGCTCTCCTCCATCTGCAAATTCTTCTGCAAATTCAACCTAGAAACTGCAAACAGGTAGCCAGAACCTGATTTGTTTACAAGTCAAATCAGCAGTCATCCTCACACGAAGCTCTTGTTCATCTGTAAAATTTCAAATATGCTTTCAGCCACATGAATAGCTGCAGAGAGACCCGTTGAGATGTGATGGTGCAACCTGTCCATGCGAATAAGCTTAAAACTCATTTTTGGTGGCATCATGAAGTCAGTGACTGTGGAGTCAGCATTTGTGCACAGAAGGATATTAACTAGATGGCAAAAGAAGAAATTTTAAAAGCAGGAGATAAAATTTTTCTTTCGAAGTATTCAAAAAATTCTGTAAAAGCTGAGAAACTAGTTACAGCTAGAGAACCGAGCAAAATAGCATGCCATCCAGAGCTGGCTTTCGAGGGCCAAGTGAAAAGGACAGCAGAGTGGGCTCCTCAGCCTCTCCTATCTCATGTCCCTCCGCTGACTTTGGTCCCATCAAGTAGAAATGCAAGGATTGTTTTTCCTGAGAACAGCATGTGTATGTTTACAGGCATTTGGTTTTTGTTTTTAATGCCTTCCAGGGAGTTTTGGAGACATAAAATCTACAGTGGTATTGTTTAGGGACCAGCTTTTTTTTATTATGCCTTTACAATTTAAACAAGCAAAACTTAATTCCATTAGCAGTTTTTAAATGTTACAGTACAAGAATTACCCAAGGTTATTTATTATCAGCAGGCCAAAATGACCCAGATGATAGGCCAGAGCAAGTAGGATGGAGAGAAGATGAAATACCATGATCATGTGGAGGAAACTTTTCTCAAGAAAACAAAAATATCCTCTTCCTGAGAAGAAATAAAAAACAGTTTTATTGTCGCTGACCACCTGTGTTCAGCACTTCATGCCTTCACTGCACTACATATGCTTTTCACACACGACCCCATTTATCCTCAGAACACTTACCCGAGTTGGGGTTCACGTCTTTGACTCAGTCAGGAATGGACTTGGCTGGCACCCAAGATGCCATGGCTTGACCTAATGAAGGGCTGTTTTTCTCACTTACGATAAGGTCAGGGAAAGTACCTTTGACAGGGTTAGCACTCCATGAACGTTTATGGATAAACGAATGAATAAATGAATGAGGCTACAGCAGGAATTGAACTCCAGTCCATTGACTCCCAAACCCCTCCTCCTGTTCCATCACGCTGCCACTCTGAGGGCTTGTAGCCAGCAGAGTTGCCTTTTCTGGCCAGAAACTGCATGCTGGCTTAGGCCAGGATAGAAATGTTGGAATTTTTTCCTAGGCTGCTATGAATCTAGCATTCATAGAAGCACTCGAAAATTTAGAATTTTAACACACACAGCTATACACTGGTGCCATCCCAAAATAATCATAAATCGTGGCTGGGATGCCCACTCCTTGAGCACTATCGCCCCAGCCTTAGCTGAGCTCTGTCCTCTTAGTGGGGGACGATGACTTACAGTGCCCCTCTCACCCTGTACCCAACTACTGCACTCTGCTGAAAATGAGGCCCAGAAATCTTCCTTCTAGCCATGCTGAGCACAGCACGCAGGGTAAGGCCGAACTCTGTCAAACAAACAATGTCTAAAACCCAAATTAATACTGAGATGGACCCAATTCTCTGACAGCCGTGTTAAATGGGATTAAAGCCGCATAGCATTCTCTGCATACCCATCTGCTGCGTTGAGGAGCTCACAGCTGTTCTGATTTCCGACGGACAGTTTCTTGTCAGTCGTTTCAAATGCATCTCATCTTGCACTTAATCTGGGCCCTCCCTCCCTCGTCTCTCATCAGGCCGGCCTTGGCCAGCTCCTATAAGCAGTCACTGATACCCACATGCCGCTGGCCGCCGGTCTGTGGAGGCATGTGTGAGCTCTGGCTGGTGCAAAAATGTGTGATCACAGGAAAAGCTTAGCGCTTTAGCGGCTGGAATGAATCTCTTGGATCCTAAGCTGTAGTGACGCCACCACCTGCAGCTCCTGCAGGCTTATGCTGTGGGGCGAGAAGAAAGAACAGGGACAACTTGTTTGTGATGCTGCAGAGAGCTGCCCCTGAGATGCCCACCAGCTACCACAGAAAGAGCTACCATAGGAATACATTCTGAAAACTCTGGATGGCCAGGGAGAGCACTGCTAGGGGATTCTGGGGGAAAGCAGAAGCGGAGATGGAGATGGGGACGGAATCCATAGAGGCCATTGGTGACCTTGAGGCCGAAGGGCACAGAGAAGGCAAAGGACAGCTGATTTCAGGAGAACTGGCCAGCCAGCACTGGCTTATACAGTATTTTCATAAGAATTTTTAAAGCATGAGAATGAATACTATCTTAAGATAAATGTTGACAACGACAATTCCGTATTAAGAGAAAAACCTGAGCATAGTCCCTTGAATTCTATTAAAAACATCAGAATTCACTTAGCAACTTTTTAAAAGAAAAAAAAACATGCATTAATTGAAAAAGTTGATAATTACACCAGAGCTGCTATTTAATTCAATAAACATTTGCTGGACAGTTATTAGGTTTCAGGCACGAAGAATTCAAGAAAAATAAGACACCATCCCCAATGACAAGGAGTGCATGCTTGTGACAGTAGCATAACACATATGGCATGAGACATCAGGGTACAATGTCAGCAAGTCACATCCCTTCAAACCCACGTTCATCCTTCCTCCAAACTGCAGATCCCATTGGTACTGCTCTGTCCAGATAACTATGAAATTCCAGTTGTCATTTATTAAACACACCAATTTTAGATCAAGTATAAATAAATAATAAGGTAAAAATAAAAGCACAAAGATGTATCTGTGCATGTGTTTGTTTATAAATATATTATACACACATACATATACAAATCGCGTATGTGTGTGCTTTTAAAAAAAAGCCAGTGGGCATCAGAAATACCAACCTCACCACAACCACACTAATCCTGTGGCCCAAACTAACTCAAGTTCAGCCGAGAATATAAAATGGCACAGGAAAGTCACATTGATGAAACAAAAGTATTTTATCTTCGGTAATAAAAATAATTTTTTTTAAAAAGTTACAATTTAAGTTCTCACTATGTGTCAAACATTGCATTTATGTTTTATATCATTCTTTTATTTAATCCATGTGTTTGGATTATCTCATTTAATCCTTACCTTAACCCTGAAAAGTTATAATTTTCTACATCTTACGAGTGAGGAATGTAAAGCTTGACAAGCAATTGGCTCAATAGATGGCAGAGCAAAGATTTAAATCCAGATCTGTCTTATTCCAAAGACAACCTCGAGGGAAGTTTCCAGAATGAGCTTTAAGGTCTAGGCTGGGTGCTAAAAGACCATATCAGCATCACCAGTTTTACACTTTAACCCTGATCAAATAAAGAAATCAGACATAAAGACAAAAGTAGCTGAATCAAGGGACCTGGGGTGAGGCTATAAACAAGAAACCAAGCTGCAGTTTGCAAGCCAAGGGGTCTGAAACCTTGGAGGGAGGAGTACTATAAGCTGGGCCTGGGGAAAGATTTGGCACGTAGACTGTGAATAAGGCAAGGGTCTCAGGGCTCATTCTGATTAGTCAATGGCCGGTAGGTGGGCTTGTCTATTTATGGGACAGTGGCAAATGTGGGACAGACCCAGGGGATTTGGCGAATTCTCTCATTGGGCCTTATTACAGGTCACTGGCACCTCCCTGGCACATTTTCCTCTGCAGCAAGTAGAGCCACTTACCCAAGAAAGAGCAGTAGCAGGCCTTACTCTGGTAGTTACCAAAAGTCCTGTGTGGAGTCCAACACTTCTGGCTCTAGCCTGTGACAGATCTCAGACATGACACAGGTAGCTCTCTGAGCACTTCCTTGGGGAAGCTAAGCAAAGTCCAAACAATGGACAACAGACTTCAATGGCCTTCCCAACCAAGCCTTTTTTGGTCACAGATGGTGCTGTGTTTATATTCCCAAGGATGGAACATCCTTTGCTCACAGCCCCATGTCCCAACTCCATCCTCCCTTTGGCAAATGCCTGGACTCTTAGTAATCTGTGTAGATGTATTGTAAATCATTGTCAGTTCAAGTACACAATATTCCCCAACTTTAACCCCCATCTGCTTGCCTTGCGTACTTCCCATTCCAAGTACTGTTAGAGGTAAACTCTACAAAGTGGCAGCAGCCCCCAACATGCTGGGACATTCAGCAACATCAGGCAAGACAGCCACAAAAGTAGGTGACTAATACAAAGGAAGTATAGTTTGTGCCAGACACAGTCCTTAGAGACCACATCCACACAGTGCTGTCCATTATATTTAGGAAAAAAGACTCGGGGAGGTTGACTTGCACAAACACCAAGTGAGCAAAAGAGCTGAGATTCAAAAGGTACATTCTTTCTAAAGTAAAGTTGGGGAATATTGTGTACTTCCATCTGAAATCATTATGTTTCAATTACTTTTATTAGCAGTCATAACAGTAGCAGCAGCTTATGGACCAGACACTATGCTAAGTCCTTTGTATGTATTACGTTATTTAATCCTTCCTAAGATCACTGAGAAAGATACAACCATGATCTTCATCTTAGGGTTGAAAGTCTGAGGCACCAAGGTTAGCAGGCATGAGGGTGAGGAAAAGCCATCTCCTGCATTCCTTATTTCCTTTGCCTTTCTCTTTGTGTGACTTCATGTCCTTAATAGCTCATCCACAGACCCCTGCTGATGGTGAGAGGATCTGAGAAGATGTGCAGCCATGGAGTATCTGAGAGATGGTTTAGAGGTACACACACACACACACACACACACACACACACACACACACACAAATTTATTCCTCAGGAAAATAGAGAAAGAAAAGGTGGGGGTAGCGGTAGAAGGTGAGGGCAGGGGTAGAGGGTGGGGGCAGGGGTGGAAGGTGGAGGGGGTCTTGAGTGAAAGAGGCAAGAATGGCTGCGTGGGAAAGCTTGGAAGTTTCTGAAGACCCATAGGAGAGTGGGCAGGAGCAGGCAGCATGGGCCCATCAAAGGGACAATAAAAATTATCCCTCTCATGTGGGTAGCCCTTGGTCCCAGATCACAGAGGACCTCACAGACACGAATATATATTTTCTTAAGAAGATTCAAAGGTTTCATGTATAAGCCAATATGACATATAGGAGAATAGCTAGGGAACATGGAAGGATGAAGTTCTTGAGTGGGCAGGTAATGCTGAGGGTGGTCCCACAGGGGCCGACCATGCCAGGAAGTCGGTTGATGGGCTCTGGAATGAATGAAATGAATGCCAGAAATCACATCAGCATCACCTATGTCCAGCCATGTTCCTAACATTCATTGGTGCATGATCATTCCTTTAAGGGACATCCAACATCAGATTCGGACACATGTCCACTTCAGTCGTCACAATCGTTGGCCAGGAAGAGGAAGCTCCTTAAGAATTCTCTGAACTGAGGATTCCTGAAGACCTAGAATAGTCCACAGAGGACAACCCTCTCTCTACTGCTCACCCCCACTACTAGAACCAAATTCAGCTTTAATTCACCTTCACTGAGCACCTAAGTGATGCTAAGTGCAATGCTAATTTTGAAGACTAGGAAACTTGTAGGGAGGGACTTGCTCAAAGTCACAGAAATCAGTAGGTGGCAAAGCCAGGTTACTAACCTAGACCTCTTACTCCAAGTGCATTCCTCTTTTTACTACAACATGTTGCCTTCCAGAAAAATCAGCTAACTCTGTGCTTCTACAGTACACTTTGTGTTCAAGATCTCTGATTACTTCGAATTTAGAAAAACGCCTATCAGTTGGAGCAGGATCTGCTCTGTAAGCTCATCTTCGTTTCTGGTACTTTCTAAGAAAGAGTACAGTATTCTGAAATGTAGATGGATAGAGGATGGATAGATTAGATGATTGATAGATAGATAGATAGATAGATCGATCAATTGATCGATAGAATGGTTAAATAGACTTTAAGACAAGTTTTGGTCTTAGCTTTTCCATCAAGCTTGGAAAATAGTCACTTAGTTTCTTTTTCTGTAAAATGGCCCTGTCAAACCCTCTCTCACAGAACTATTGTTGAGAAAACTATCTCTAACAATGCCTGGTATAGTCATAAACTCATTCTTCTCTTCTGTGTTAAAACCGCCTTAGACTTGTGTCCAAATTCCACAGCAAAGACCTAACTCAAACATCGTCTGAAACATTCAAAACGTCTGTTTTTGACATCAAGTTGGCCCTAAGGTTTGACAGCCTGGTACCTGTAGAGTCCCACCCAAGAACATTTCCTTCAAAACAAGTTCTTGTTACAGAAACAGCTCTGGTTTTAAACATATTCCCTCCTCTCATAAAAATGCCCCAGCCAGCTAAAGCCATTCTGCTTCAAATATTTAATTAATACCTTCACAGGGGTCTGGTCCTTATTAAAGACTCTTGGGGATCATGTCTTAGGGGCAACGCTTTGTTCTAAGCAGCTCTATGTGTTACAGATAAAATAAAGTGCTGGAATGTGCTTTCTATTAAAAGCAGGGACGCTTGCCTGCCCGCTGCTGGAAACCCCTTTGTCATCAGAGTGACACATTAAGGCATAATCCAAGTACAACATACAAACACAAACAGTGTAAATCCTCCCACTTAGTAAAAAGAGTCCCAGTTAAACCACAAGAAAGGTCTGGTAATTAGCCGAGGGGATTAAAAACTGGATGAGCACTTCCTCTACCTCATCTGCCCACTAAAGAGGCCACAATGGCACACTGCTCCCCATGCACACAGAGCCAAATGCAAAGACACTCTGCTCTGTCTCCTTCCAGAATCTTCTGGGCTTCTCAGCCTTGGGTGTGTGGGAGGGACCTTGGTGAGCAGTCCTGCCTTTCCAGAAAGCAAACACAGTTAGCCCACCTGTCTCCGGAGCTGAAGACTGGCAATTGCTTGTTTGCATTTTGTTGTTTGGGAAGTCAATGTTTTTTTCTGGTTATAAAAACAATGTAGGCTCAATTTTGAAGCATACAAGAAAACATGACAAAGAAAATAAAGAATTAATCGTAACCCTACCACCTAGAGGTGACTCTGATGCTTTTCACTCCCTCTATGTGTGTGGTTTCACAAAACTCTTACCACACACTTATTCTTTACTTCCTGCCTCCTCTCTTACTACTATACCCTGAGCACTTCCCACTATGTCATTTGTTTTTAATCACCAAGGAGGGTACCAATGTGAGACTAAACCAACATAAATATTACCAATTATTTCTCATATGATAAACATTGAGGTTCTTTGAGGTTTTTCACTGTTGTAAACAATGCAATGATCACATCTTGATGCATCAGTGTTTGTCCACTTTTTGGATTATTTCCTTCAGATAGACTCCCCCAAAAAGGAAGAACTCAATCAAAGTCTATGTATATTTTTAAAGTATTGATATATTTTGCTAAACTTATCTCCCAAAAGGCCATACCACTCTATTCCCTTAACTACGTGTGAGAAAATCTATCTCACCACACTTTTTTTTATCTTTACTAAGATATATAGAGCTACATTTTTTTTTTTTTTTTTTTTTGCCATTGTCGTTTTAAGCAGAAAACCATCATGAGGCTGCTGCTCCTTTTCATGCATCGTGGGTGCACAGCTACCACCTCTCTTCTTGCTTCCATTTACATAAAAAAAGAATCCTGAAGGAAATGGGCCTCAGAGGTCCCCTAAAAAGAAGGGTGCACCCCTCCTCCCACCTGAATGAATTGGGAGTGAACACTGAGGGTCTTTTGCAAAACCTAACATGGTTGAGAACAGGAATTTAAACTTTGGCCCCTGTACTGCAGCCAAGATCTTGTAAGAGTTTGTTTATTTTTTTTTCTGCTTTTCCCTTTGATAATCAACAAATTTAATGCATTCATTTAAAATCCCACAAGTCTGTTCCCTTTCTCAGGAGCAGAATGAAGTAATCTAGTTCCCACGTTCTGACAGCATGGTTTGGGGGCCACAAAAGATGATAGCCCCCAACCCATAGAGCCAGGGGTAGTTTAAATAAATGAAGGTTTGCTAAAGCAATCAAGCAAAAGGACATTTGCACCAGAGCCTGGAGCTCTTCCAACACTTAGCTGCCCAATTATTCCCTCCTACAAGAGTTTAAGTCTTTCCCCTACCTGACTGTAGCTGCATCTTGAAATTTAATTGAGCTCATCTTCTCCTTAATAGAGACACAGGCAGTGTTTTTTCTCAGGTGTGTGTGTATAGGGGGGACGCTCCTGGCATAACTTCACAGAGGCCCAGATCTTCGCATCCTACTTGACGCTAATGTGGAGGTCAAGAGGTGGTCTCTAAGTTCAGTGTGTGCTGGGCATCCTTCGCTTTGGGGGTTTGGATGGGGCAGGACTTGAGAAGCACCTTTAGCCTAATTGTCCTAACTGATAATGACCACACAAGATGTCCCCAAGTCCATTGAGACTCTCAGCTACATTTCACAATGTGGCTATAAAATAGTCTCAGGTATGAATTCGTTCATCTTGAGTTCTATGTCGAATGACTCGGAAATCGCTGATTAAAGAGCCCAGTTTCGGTTTCTGTTCGGAAGGCCTAGGTTGGCTTTGTCACTGCCTCACGGGGAGTGCCTCAAAGTGGGTCCTTCCGCTTCAGTGACTGGCAGGCTAACTATTTCACTGCTAGATACCAGCTCCAGCCTCCATCCCACAGCCCTGGGAGTGTGTTCTGCGGAGGCTTATAAAGCACAGAAGAAAACTGACCATCTGGCCTGAACGCTCCCTTTTGAAGGAGGAAAAATATATATATATATTTTAAAAGAGTTCATTGTACTAAACACATTCACACTCGTTTTAAGTTTTTTAAAAATGCAGAGATACTGAGAAGGATTTTCTTTAAAAGACTCACCAGCCTAATAATCCTCATTGGTATTTTACATAAAATACATGGTCAAGTACATTCAAACAAGTACCAACTTAAAAGTGTAAAAAGAATGCAAAGCCTACTTTACCCATCAGAATAAATGTAAAGCTCACTATATATTTATTCTTATAGATAAATTACTCCTTTGGTTTTGAATTATACTAGGTTTTCAGGAACACAACCCTATATAAACGAGACAGTCCTGAACTATTTTCATCCTTCTATTTCACAGAGGGAGAAACCAAGTTAGAAAGAGAGAGAAAAAAAAGAACTTGCTAAAGTCTCAGGGATACTAAGCAGCAGAGCAAGGATGTGGGCCCAGGTGTGATCCCAGAGTCACTGGGCCACACATACTAGCTTTTTACAGCTCACTTGGGTCATTATGGTAACTGACCAGCATCTCTGCTGCCATATCCAGTGGCCACCAACCCATAGTGAACCCTACCGTCACACTGTGTCCTTACTCAAACACCTTAAATGACTCTTCACTTTTTACACCTTCACTGGGAAGCCCATTGGATACGGGAAACACCATTTAGAGCCACACTTTTTAAAGGAAGTGAGCCCTATCAAGCAGGGCAATACCATTTCAATAGTTCATGAAAAGAGGCTGTGTAGGTGACTGCCTATCTCTGTGAAGGGCTACATGATAACAGCAACTAACATCTTAACAAGATTTAGGCCAAGAGGTGACAATAATAGCCAACACTTTGCCTTAAACACTTTTTCTAATGGGAGGGAAAAGAAAATTGATCTAAATAATAAAAATAAAACAGTTGTCAATGATTTTACTAACCACAGTATAGCAGGCACTGTGCTCAGTGTTTTACTTGCATCAGCATATTTAAGCACATAACTTTGTGAAGAAGAAACTATTATCCTAATATATAGATGAGGACATTGAGACTCAGGGACATTGAGCAAACTATCCGAGGCCACCCAATGGTAAATGAGTGCTGGGGCTGGTTTACTAGAGCTGCCCTAACAAAACTGGGTGGCTTATACAATAGACATTTTCTCATAGTCCTGGAGGCTAGACATCTAAGATCAAGGCACTAGCAGGATTGGTTTCTTCTGAGGCCTCTCTCATTGTCTCGTAGATGGTCATCTTCTCTCTGTGTCCCTCTGTGTGTCTCTGTGTCCTCATCTCCTCTCCTTATAAACTCACCAGTCATATTGGATTATATGTTGAAGTCCTATGCCCCAGTACCTCAGAATTTGACTGTATTTAAAGATAGGGTCTTAAAGTGGTAACTTCCACTTTAAGACCCTATCTTTAAATACAGTCAAATACAGTGGAAGTTACCACTTTAAGACCCTATCTTTAAATACAGTCAAATTCTGAAGTACTGGGGCCTAGGACTTCAACATATAAACTTGGAAGGACGCAATTCAGCCCAGAATCTAGGTTCTGATCCTAATCTGTGTTGCTGGAACCTGATATTGTTTCTGCTGCCCTGTTTGCCTTGGAATTCAGAAAGATTCTTTAACTCTTTTGGCCTGTTTCAACATGATTTAGGAAACTACAATTGATGCAAGATGAGCCTTTATGTATTGTTTATTTTTCCCCCCAAAGGTTTCATAAGACCTGAAGCCATCTACTAACCCATGGTCAGGATTTAGGTACACATTCTTGGCTGGGATCAAGACTCATGTCCATGTCATGCCTGAGAACCCTCAGGTAGGGTTCACAGCCCAGGGTCAGCTCTGTGGAGCATCCACAGATACGCCAGGGGGTGGCCAGATGTCTGCATCAATTGCTTTTGTCTCCTCCCATGACTAATAAGCCACACCCCTTTATATTCCTTTATATGTTGTTATCGGAGATGGATTCATATGCGCCTAATATCTTTATAGCATATCTACATTCACCCTATAAAATTATTTACTTATTATTTATTTTTAAACATTATCTTACATGTTTTATTTAAATTTATCTTTAAAGGGAAAGCTTATATCGTTGTCTTAAATAAAAAACTTGTACATTTTGCCACAGATTAGAGGTACTCACGAAAAAAGTACAAGAAAACAGTGTTATTAAATTCTACCTAGATATAGTTGCTTGCTGCCTCTCTCTGTTGAGAGAAAGAGAGATTAGGAAACATGAAAGAAGTATTTGAGACATACTAGCACTGAAGTGAAATTTTCTTTCATATTAATTGTAAAGTTGAAAGAAATTTAAAGAGAGAATAACTCTCTCACCATACAATCAATGTCCTCTGGTTTTTGTCCTATCTAAAATCAATTCCACCCACATTTTAGAAATGCCCCTTTCTCCTTTTCAAAGCACTCTAACAACCCTCTAATATAAGCAGAAACTATTATCCCAACATATAGGATACTTGTTTTCTAACTGGAGAAAATCAATTGTAGGCACTCCTAGAAACTCCTAAACCCCGGGCAAGCTTCTTCTTGGAGTTTAGAGCTAGACAACTGCACTCAGGGTCCAGGAATGCAATCCAAACCGGGGGAAAGGGGGAGGGCAGGAAACACTTACTGCTTGAGAGATGACTTTCTATAGTTGGCTCAGCCCCTCCGTTGGTCTTGAGCCAAGTGCTACACAACTGGAAACCAAACCTAAGTTCAGACACGCAAGCTAGACCCATGTTTCAAGGGCTGAGTCTCTGACTGCAGAGGGTGCTGGGATAACATCCGCTTCTCCCAGGGAAGGAGGGACCACTCACTACTCTCTTTGCTCAGCTGCAGCCATTGATTTGACCAGAAGATTGACTGGTTCATTCCTTTCCTGGTTTTGTTTTGCAAATACCTAGCCTAGTTCTCAAATCAGAGGTCCTTCTAAACTCTGGCTCTTAAAAGATGCCTCCCCCCATCACCTGGGAGCTTGTTAGAAATGCGAATTCTCACCATTCCTCCCTCCACACCATAAGGACCCCCTAGTTGAGTGGACTCAGAATCTGCAGGTTAACAATGTCTCCAGGTAATTTGAATGCACATTAAATTTTGAGAAGCACTACTTAAAAAACTATGGGCGGGAGGTCACCCTGGACTTCAGGCCATGGATCCTTTAGCTGTGTGGCCCTCAAACTAAGAGCGGGGAGCTGCCACTCTGAATGTCGCAACCATTATGAGCTAGTTCTCATCAGGGATCCCCTTCAAGCTGGGTGATCTTAAGCAAGTCACTCAGCCTCTCTGGGCCTCTGTGGGCTCACTTGCAAAACAAAGAAAACAAAATCTGTCGTTAGGAGTAGTCCATGAGTATGCCTGCGGGGCACTTCACTCGGCACCTGGCCCATGGTGAGTGTCCAGGGAAAATGTCCATTCAGTAAATATTCATTGAGCACTTAGAGTGCCCTGGCTCTGCTCCAGGCTCTAGGGCTGTGCACTGAACAGGACAGAGTCCTGCTCTTATGGAGATTACATTCAAGGGGTGAGACAAAAGAAACAAAGAATGAAGACTTTCAGTAGCGATAAAAACCCAGAACTAAATGAATCTCATGGGAGGGTCATAGGAGTGGGAGTAGGCACGATTCGCAGAGTGGTCAGGAATAGTGTGTCTGAGGAAATGACATTCAAGCCAAGACCCAAATCTAGAAAAGGGGCGGCCATGCAGAGGTCTGGAGGCAGAGCATTCTGGACAGAAGGTATACTACCTAGAGGGACAAAGGTTCTGATCTGGGAAAAGTTTGAGACAGAAAAAGAAGAGAAAGAAAAGTCGGACTGGCTTGAGTGTAGGTGTTATAAGATGAGGCTGCAGAGGCTTCACTTCTCTCATCATTACTATCTCTCCGAGACCTCATCCTTAAGCTCTACAATTATCCATATCCACCTATTGGCTTTATTCAGAAAGCCATTCATATTCACCCACAAGGCAGGGCGGAGAGGCTTGGAGATCAATTTTTGTCCCAGTGTCCAGCTTCACAGGGATCTACCTACCTGAGTTCCTAATGGGGAAAGAGGCACTGCAGACCCAACACCAAGTGTTTTGGAGATGGAAGTGAGACGCTCCTAGGTAGAGAGTCCCAGGTGCTCTGGCTAGAAGGAGCTGACATGTCTGGGGTGAGATGAATTTTCTACTGCTTTCTCAGTTAAGACAAAGTTTCCAAATACTACGAGAGACATAGCCAAAGCAGCCAGCAAGATCACATTTGGAGTTTTCACCAAATTCAGGGTGTTAGCTATGAGCCAGACATGGTAGTCCAAGGTTGCCTCAACAGCATCAGCCAGAATTTAAAGACGTTTTGGGCAAAGGAAAAAACAAGTAGCTTACTTCAGAGGCCTAAACCTCACCTGTGACATCATGCCAGGCTATGTATTCAAAATCACAGTTTACAGATAACTGATGTCTGCTCCTCGGTTGATCCTAAGAACCCTGACAAGAGGGTTAGTCTTAGCATCCCTATTTTGCAAATGACAGTTCAAATGCTTAGAAAGGTTACAGCCTGGAGTAGTAGAACCAGGACTTAAGAGCAGATCTTCTGGCCCCAACAGTGGCCTTTCCAGTGGACCAACCATTGCCATGGGCAGCATCCCTACTTCCCCCGCAAGCTTCCTTCCAAGAACGCCTTTCTTCCTTCCATTCCTCCTATCTGCCGCTTCTCATTATTGCCATTGCTAACTTTGATTTATCCTCTCCTCACTATCTTTATTTTGTCTGAAGCATAATCCAGGATAAGCTCCCTAATTTAAGATCAGTTAGCACCTTAATTCTCCTTTGCCGTGTAACCTAACATATTCTCAGTTTCTGGGAATTAGGACATGAACATCTTTGGTGGGGTGCAATTATTCAGCCTACCACACGCACTCTCTCCCTGAGTAGTTATTTCTTGGCAACGACTTTACACTATGGAAGATTTATTGCCACACTTGATACGTCACCACTATCATCACCACCTTCACGCCTCCAAACACTTAGCCAGGTGTTTCTAGTTTAGTGTGATTTAATCCTTAAGCATCTTTAATTTTGTATACTCTATTGGCTCAATTCTTTAAAAAACAAAAAAAAAAACACCTTCCACATTGAATGGAAGAAGTCCCCAGTCATGCCCCTATCCCTCCCAAATGTTAAGACCTAGAGAATGTTAAATTCTACTTTGGGTGAAGTCCAAACCCAAAAGGTTCAGTTCCAAAAGAAAAATGCTCTGAGAATATCTCTGCTGGAGAAAGGGGAGCTGTTTCACAGTCTTAATTAGAACATGCCTTCCTTTTACAATTAACCTAGACAATGTTTATAGCTATACAGTCTCTGTACAGTGTGTCAGCATCTCACCTCCTCCCAAATGGGGCCGTTTGTTTTGAAGAATGCCTTAGAGGCTGCACAAATGCATTCAACTAGTTGCTTTGCTAATTACATCACACACACCAGAGTTACGGAGGCCGGCTGAATCTAATTACAGTAAATGCAACTGCCCTGAGATTTCTAGTACACTCATAGAGATATTGTGAGGATTTCAAGCTTTGGGGAAGAGGCTGTAATGGAGTCTGGCCACATTGTTCTGTAAGTCTGGGGTAATGTAAACACAAGGCAGGGCTCTGTGTATCTGGTTCTTCCTGCTATAAACTCTTCAAGGGGCTTAAGGAACAGAGTGCACCTTCCACATCAGATGGTTCCCTTTAGAGAATTCTGTGCTGAGTGCACAGATATCCCAGTTCTTTGGGTGCCAAGGAGAAATTCAAGACTCCCACTTGCCTCTTTCATTTCACAGAACTTTACTGAGCATCAGCCTTAATTGATAGCTCTGGGTAATGTGGGGAAAACAAAGATGGGTAAGACAAGCTCAGAACAGGCCAGTATGTAGGGGATCTCTAGCAGCCTAATTATCTGGTGCCACTTTAAATGAATATTCTTTAACTATTTTTTGATATTTATTTAGTGGGTATGGGGAGACAGTGATTTAATAATCATTGTATACCAAAGCAAATTCACTTATTTTACCTTTGTTGACTAAAATAAAATGTTCAAAAAATTTGCCATTTTTCAAAGTTTTCGTTTTCTTCTCAGTTCCCAATTGTGATCTGTTTTCAAATCAGACAACTTCTTAGGCGGAGGGACATATTGAAGAATTTTGACTCTGGGTGATAAAATAATTCACTCATTGCCAATAAACAGCACCCTACCCGCATCATGTGCTTTCAGAATAACGGTTGCCAGCTTTAGGCCACTGTCCTCTGGGTAGTGTGGCCACTGGTTCACTGTGAAAATTGCATGCACTTGTCACAAAAACTCTCAGCAAAGTTAAGTGGACCCTGGAAAGAGACACTCTGTGCTTCCATTCCAGGATGTTGTGTACTATAGCCAGAGAGGAACTCATTCCCATTTTGTCATTCACATGAGGAATCATATCATATACTTGAGTTAACTGGCACTAGACATACTTATTTCATTTTATTCATTCAACAAATATTTTTTATGTGCCAGGACTGTCCCAAGTACTAAGCCTACTCCAAAGAACAACCCAGATCATAATTTTAGTAAGATGTGGGGCAAAATAACAAACAAGTAAACAAATAGGGAGATATGAGAAAGAGTAAGGGTGCCAAGTATTCTAGAGCTCAATAAATATGTTGTCTTGTGAGTGCTGATTTAGATTTTTATTTGAAATTGAGCAGAAATTCAATTGATGAGAAGAGCTGCTCAAGGAAAGACCTGGGGGATAAGCAGTCCAGGCAGAGGCAATAGCAAATGGAAAGGCCTACATGAGCTTGCGAAATGGAAGAACAGACAGAGGTTAGTGGGGCTACAGCAGAGTAAGCCAGCGGGGGTTGATAGGGAAATGAAAGGGATGGGAGAGAGACCCAGTTTTTACAGGCTACGATAAGGAGATCAGATTTTGTTCTAAATGTGTTGGGAAACAATTAAAGGACTTAATGAAGGGAACGACATGATCTGCTTTACCATTTTAAGAGATCATGCCAGTTACTGTGTGGAGAATGAATTACTGTGGGGGAAAGAGTAGAAACAGAATAACACTTAGGGCACCTTGCAAGAGTCTAAGCCAGAACAAGGGCAACTTGGACTATGATTACAGTTACACAGTGGACGTGGTGAGAAGTAGTAGGAATCAGGATGTTTCCGGAGGCTGAGCCTACTGGACTTGCAAATAGTGCAGTGTAAGATGTAAGAAAGAAAGGAGTCAAGGACAACTCCAGTACCGCTGTCTGAGACTGGGACAATTATCGAGGGAAGGTGATCAGCAACAGATTTGGAGGCACAAGGAATCAAGAGTTCTGTTTTAAATATGTTTTATAGTGGACAGATCAGGGCAAGAGATATCAGTTTGGGATCTTTCCCTGTAGACAGCCTTTAAAGCTATGGGGCCAAGAAGAGAGTGTAGAAAGAGGTTAAGTCCACTGATGCATTAGTGTCCTTTGTTAGATCGGTTCTTCCAGAAGCTGTTTTGCTGGTCCACTCTTTACCAAGCTCTGAACAGGGTGCCTGCTCCAATGGAGCTCGCAGCCTAAAGAAACACAAGCAAATGGTTACAAAACAGTGTATTATGTGTTATATATAATGAAAAGATGAACTGGGCGTTGTCAGAAAACAGAGTAGATGACTAATAGCCTGGGTCATACGGAAACTCCAGGCTAAAGATGGCCTTTGAATAAGCCATGAAGGTTAAGTTTGCCAAGCAAAAGAGAGGAAACAACATGTACCAAGGCCTGGAGGCAGGCCATATTGGTGATCTGGAGATGCATGCCAACACGATCAGAGAAAACAATGAACTAACCAGTTTAAAACTTGCAAAGAAATTACCAGTATGAGTAGATGATAGGATCATATACCTGAGGGGGAAAAAAATGAGAGAACTAATAATAGAAAAAAGTATTTAAATGAATAAGAAAATTAAAAAAGGCAACAATAAACAAAATTAGTACTAAAAAATTAATAGCCTTAAATATAAGAACGATGATCAGTTGGAAATTATAGTAAAGGAAAAGATCCTATTCGTAGCAATCTAAAGAATAAAATAACTAGAAATAAACCTGAAATTTGCTTTCAATGAAAATATAGAAATTTTTCCCTTAAACAAACCAATTTTAAATTGTATATAGTAACAATAATATCAATAAGAAAATGATAAAAAAGAAAAGCAAGAAAAGCAGAGTGGTTCTACCAGCTGGTATTACATGAAGCAAGACTAATTAAAATATCACGATACTAATTTAAAAAATAAAATCCAGAAATAAATTCCAAAATATATGAGAATATATAATATGACAAAGATGGCATTTTATATCAGCGGTTGAAAAACACATAATTCAGTAAATGGTGCTGACACAACTAGGTAGCCATTTAGAAAAAAAATAAGCTGGATTACTAAATTTACTCATCAGATTAAAGTAAATTCTAGTTGGGGAAAATTACTAGAAAAAACAAAAAGAATTATTTTATAATCTTAGGAAGGGGGAGAAAAAAAATCTAAGTATGGGGGTCAGGGAATCCCAGAAACCAAAAAGAATAAAATTAATAAACTCAAATGTATAAAAAATTTTTAAATGTGTATAATAAACACACATAAAAATCAAAATCAAAAGACAATGACAACACACTGAAGAAACCACTTGTAACACATGCAACAAAAGACTAATTCTCTAAATAGATACAAGCACTATAAATCAATTTTTAAAAGACTAAAAACACAATAGGAATATGGGCAAAGGACCTGCATAGACGCAAGACACACACACACACACACACACACACACACACACACAATGAATACTCATCTAATAATACTCATGAGATAGATTTAAAACACTTAAAAAGATACTTAAGAGAAAGCAAAATAAACTACATTTCTCACACTTCAAATCGTCGAATATCAAAGCCTTGGACGAAACTTTCTTGGACAGAGTGTGAGGAAACAGTCACTCACTTGTATTATTGCAAGTGCAATAATATTGATGCAACCTCAGTGCAGGGCGAGTTGAAGATGTATATACAAATGTGTAACACATATACAGCCTTCGACCCTGCTATTCCACTTCTGAGAATTTATCCTATAATTATACTGGTATATATGCACAAGGATATAACCACAAAGATATTCTTACAGCATTGTTTATATTAGCAAATAAATAACAGGCAATCAATAATAAAGGATTGGTTTCATAGAGTATGACATTTCCTTACAATGTTTCAACAGAAGCCATTCAAAGAAGATATGCTCTATTTGTACAAATATGGAACCATTAGTATATTACAGTATTAAAAAGTTTTAGAATAATGTGAAAAGTAATCTACCATTTCTGTGAAAAAAATAAAAGTATACACACATTTATACATGTGTCTCAAAGGGACTAGTAATAATGGTTGTGTTTAGGGAGAGGAAAAAGATGGATGGAATATAGATGGGAAAGAGACTTACTTCATACTCTGAGTTTTGAATCATGTGCTTGCAGTATCTCTCAAAACTAATTAAGTAGCACAAAGATGAAGATAGTAGTCATTTTATCTTATGATTGGAAATTAGAGTGTATGGCGTGGGAAACTGAGATGAAATTGAATAATGAAATCGATCTTGTGGAATTGTGAACATTAAAGAAAATGTTCTTAACACTTAGCAGAGGGCCTGGCCCATTTTAGGTGTCCAATAAATGTTAGCTATTATTACCTACAGATTACATAACAGAATCACACATCATTTAGTGAGGTGGGAGGTTCGATTTTGCAGGTTTAACTAGGGTAGAGTGAATTCTCCAGTTACTCTTTTTGTGTTGCACATCCAGATGGTGGCGTCTGGCGAGAGCCAGCTGTGAGTCCCGAGAGCCCCAGTTGTGAGGTGAGAGCCAGAGCTTGGCCTCAAGCCACATTTCATATCCCAGCCTCAGCCCAGGGGGCATCCAACCCAGAGCACACCTTTCTTCCTAGGCAAATGGATCTTGTAATAAACACCTGCCCATCCCTTCAGCACTTGAAAATTCTCCTGACCTACAGGAGTGTGCTCTCTCCCCTTGAACACAACTGATTGGATAAGGTGTCAACACCTGACCCAGGTGGAACCAATCAGATTTTCTTCTTTGGGAATATGGAACTTGAACCAAAGGAGAATTGAGTCGGTCTCTATGTGGCTGGAAGTATAATATTACATGCAGGAGCTGTAGATTAGAGCAGTAGAAAAATTTGTAACCAAAAAGGCAAGAGTGAGGCACACAGGGCTTCCAGTTTCTGGTTCCAATCCCTTCCAGAGGCAAAGTTACATTAGTGCCTTTGTGTTTTGTCAGATGTCTCCAGGTTCTTGGAATTTATGACCCTTGCTCGCCCCCAACTTTTACTTCCTTGGGCTAGGTGAACTTACTTTCTGTTTTTGTTTGTTTGTTTGTTTGTTTGTTTTCTCTTTTTTTCAGCAACCAAAACATCTAGACCAATACAGACACCGAAAACAGGGTAAATGCCAACTTCTCACTGATAGCAATAGAGAAACATAGGATGGGGCCAAAACAACTGCTTTGCAGTTGGAGATCAGCTTTGACATTTCTCCCAAAAGATAAGCCACATGCAGGGGAGAGTATATCTGTTTGGGTGGGCAACGTAGTTATACTTAATGGTTGTGGAGAGCAGGGGAAGGAGGCAGAGGGGTTTCCTTAAAAACTGACCGTGGCTGTTGTATTTGTTTTCTAGGGCTGCCATAGCAAAGTACCACAAACTGGGTAGCTTAAAGTAACAGAGATTTACTATCTCACAATTTTGGAGTCTAGAAGTCCGAAAGCGGTGTCAGCAGAGCCATACTCCTTTTGAAATCTATAAGGAAGAATCCTTCTTTGACTCTCTTCCCAGCTTCTAGCAGTGGCCATCAATCCTTGGTATTCCACGGCTTGTAGCTACATCACTACATCACTTCTGCCTTCACATGGTGATCTCCCTGTGTGTCTCTGTGTCCAAACTTCCCTCTTCTAATAAGGGCGCGAGTCATCGGATAAGGGCCCATCTTAGTGACCTCATCTTAACTTGATTTTACCTATAAAGATTCTATTTCCAGATAAGGTCACATTCACAGGTTGGGGTGGAGGTGGGAGTTAGGATTTCAACATATCTTTTGGGGAACACACTTGAACCCATAATAGCTGTTGATGCGAAGAGAATTACTGCCACTCACTATATTGGTTACTGTCCGTCCACCCAGGAAAACAAACTGCTGAGAGTTTTAAAACAGAGGGGATTCAGTGGTGACGTAGGTTGTAGAAGAGGCTGAGATGCCAAACGGACATCTGTGAAGCAAAAGCAGAAAGCTACTAAAAGTGGAGGGACAAAGTGAGGGTGGTGTTAGGGCAGAGTGGGGGCCTGGATCACCCCCTAAGTGGAAGAGAGAACCAAGGCAGCTCTGTCCTCAGGAAGCTGGAGCAAGGGAGGAGAGAGGGAGGGGAGAAGTAGCTGGGCCTCCTCCTCTTTCCATTCTCTAATCTCCTACCAAGGCCTCCACTGCCTGGGGACCCAGCTGAAATCAGAAGCTGTAGGGGAAGTTTCCTTGCCAAACAGAGAGAACAGGGAAGGGAAAGGGGTGGAGTGAAGACAGGCCCACCCAGGACCCACCTACTCCTTGTGCACCAGACTATTAATATAAGCCTCACAACCTGGGAAGTAGGACTTACTGTCCCAACTTTACAAATGGGGGTGCTGAGACTCCAAGAATTTAAGTAGGTCACCCCAGATCACCAGCTCCAAGCCCCATTCTTCTCGAGCTTGCACATAGGGTTGTCGCAGGAGCTATAATTATTTCCCCGCAACTGTAGCAGGTTCCACCCCAATTCCTCTCCTCTATATGTACGGTCCCCAAGCAGACACCCCCTTACAAACCAAACCCTTGAGGGAAAGCCCTTCTATAAGGAAAAAGGCAGACTCAGCCAGCACTGGGTCATCACTGCTATGTCCTTTCTCTCCTCCTGCCATTTGGGCTTTTTCTCAGGACTCAGACCAGGCCTGCTCACTCACTATCGCTCTGTATTAGACCTTTCCACATCTGAACCCTGCTCCCCCCGGTTAACTCTGATTTTATGCGTGAGGTGTCACCACCCCAGCCATGACTTTAGGAGGAGGCCTTCTCCCTTCAGCCCAGCCTGTCCTGTGCCCCCTTCCACTGGGGATAATTCCCCTTGCAGTTTGTGATTGGGGGCCTGATGGTGTAACCCACTGAACTATTCATTTATGGGTGTTCTTCCTCTATTTTTCCACTTCTTCATTTCTACCATGTTCCAGGCTTCGTGGTCCTTTGCTGCGGGGATTTTTCCAGAGGGGAAGTAGGAAGTGAGCGAAGGCACTGCTCTTCACATAAGACATGAAGGCCTATGCAGGAGGTGAAGGGAGAAAGCCGTGCCTCTCATGACAGGAAGGGAGGGAGAAGTGGCTCTCCTAGAAAATGGTAAGACGGGCGGCTATGAGCAGGTGTGGAGATCAGGTGGAAGGGTGGCCAAGTGCAGTAGAACAGTTTCCCCCAAGCACATTTTCCAAAAATTCAGCCTTTTAAACACTTTTAAGTCATAGATTGACATGGCTGCTGTTAAAAATATGATTAAAAGATCTTAGAGAAGAGTATAAAATATATCGGAAACTGGACAATACCTGCTCCCCTACCACACAACGGTGGCTCAAGGCCCTATCCCACGGACCGCCCCTCCCCGTGCAGAGTAGACCCTGTCTGTGTCTATGTGGCAGTGCCTAAGGAGCCGTGAAAAGACCTCAGAGGGATGGCCAAGGGGTGCACCTCAGGAAGCCAGCACCTAATCGTGGCCTCCCCAGCTCTGGCAAGGACACATATGCCCACAGGTGGTATGGAGGCAGAGGAATCCCTCTGAGCTGCCTGGCATCTCAGGCCTCCTTGCCCATCTAAGGCCTTCAGCAAAATAGGGATGCCAGCAAAGCTATGATGGACTTGAGACTAGAGGTCCTAACTGTGTTTTTAGAATCCTCACGGAAGCCCCAGGCTTCCAGTACAAACCTAGGAGTTGGAATTTCCTGCTGCCCTGGCAAGATGAGAACTTAGAGTCGGATTTGAGTTCAAGAAAATAAACAGAAGTGTGCATTTTTACACATGAATCATGGACTGAGGTTCATGCCCACTGGATTTATTTCATGTCTGACTTCCCTAAGTCCCCGACAGCCAAGACTGTCTGCCTTAACTCATGGTCCAACGCATAGTAAGTGCTCCGTCAATATTTGCTGAATCGAGTAAAGGGGCGGTTTTGGAACTTGAATCTGGGAAGAGCATTTCTCTATTTCCTGCAGCCGTGCCCTGCATGTATCAGCTCCAGGAGGCTTGGTCCTGACTGTCCCTTAAAGCCTGCCGACACAGGAGCAGACACAGCCGAACTGCACAGGCGGTCCCTGTCCAGGCAGGCATTCCCTCCGTGGTGAGCAATACCTCTGAAGTAGCCTAGCATCTAGAGGCTCCTTGCCCATCTTTTGAATTTTCAAGTGCCCCAAGCTATTGTGAGGACATTCTATGTTTATATTCTAAACAGCTTGAATCTGTGCCTTGCAAAAATGCAAGTTGGAAAGTTAATTCATTCCTTTATGTCAAGGTAATTGCGATTTCACCCTAATCCTCTCTTGTCAAAGACATTTCTACAATGCAGGGAGTTATCTTTTACAAGAGACACTTCAAGGTGATTTAATAACAACACTTGCTATGAGTCACATTTTCCCTGTAGTCATCCACTCTTTAGCTTGGGAGAATAGGGTTTCAAGTACAGAAGAGAAAAGGCATTTGGCCAAGCTTGTAGCCCACTTACACACTCTCAGCCAAATGCACACCTTCAAGAAAAAAAGAAAGCCCTAATGAGCACTCGTGGTAATAAGGTGCTAAATGGGTCTTTCCAAGTAGCGCTATTTGTGTTTGTTTGCTTTAGGGCAACCTGTACTCATTCAGTGTTTTGAAACTTCTTAAGACACTTATGAATCTGACAATCGGATAAAGAACTTTAATAATGAAATCAATTATTAATTTGAGCCAAGCACTGTACTAGGGGTTTGAATACAACAGCTCACAGGCTTGTCTGCTCGCTGCCCTCACCAAGCTTAGAGTCTACTAGAGTAAGGAAGGGCCCTCTCCCTCCTCCCCACCCTCTCTCTCTCTCTTTCTTTCTCTCTCTCTCTCTTTCCCTCCCCGCTCCCTCCCTTTTCCCTCCCTTTCTTCTTCTCTCCCTCCCTGCATAATAAAGGAAATGGGGATAGATTTTTCTGTCTAACCAAATTCCCACCACACTGCACGATGGGAAGAAGTTGGCACACGCTTCACAGTTTTTAATTCTCATCTCTCACTAGATCAGAAGGCAAAGAGCATTGGCTGATCCTTGGGATATTTGGGTTGGAATGGTTAGGAGGTGACACAATCCTGAAGACCATTCAGCTCCAGAAGGATGAAGTCTTCTCCCAGCAGCCATGCCTCTAGACACATCATCAGATGTTAGCCTCGGCCCAACAGGAAATGAAGCTGACGAAGAGAAGTCTCAGTGGAAATTGTCTTTGAAAGGCTTACCATAATGTTTCCCCCACAAAATATATACTTTAATCAAGACTAGGCAGTTAGGACAAGAGGACAACTTTGCCAAGTGCCACTTGTTCCCACCTCCAGTTGGAATTTTCTGATGCCAGCACTGGTGTTACTTGCTGTAGACAGATTCCCTGCACATACTCATAAAAACCTGTACTGGCTACTCTTTATAGAGTTCTTAACATGTCTCCTTCAACTGCTTGTTTTAAATTTCTAAAACAAGGAACAATGTAATTGGCAGCTAATGACAGGTTAACAGGATTGTCTTAACAGATACTGTGCATTTTCAGTTCAAACTTTTGCCAGCTAAGATGTTCTATACAGAAGAAAACCAATGTGTCAGCCATGCGAAGAGATACTGAAACACTGGAGAGCTGTAACCCAGAATAAAAGTCAGGTTTGCATATTAATTAGAAATAAATTGCTACTCTTAGCTGTGTGTAATGTCATATTTTGAGTATAGTCATTTAAAGTATAAAATTACTTGGAATTTAGCCATCTTGAACCCTTTGTGAAATGAAATGGAATAGAATTGAATTAAATGGTTGAAGACTTTAACTGTCTGTGCTACACTTTCAAAAAGTTAAGAAAACAGAGCAACAGTAGCTGTCTTTGTGTTGACAGTTGTTTCTTTCCCCAGCAATTGGCTCTTCTTAGCTGGACTGAATCCTTTGCCTTAACCGAGAATAGAAACTACCAGCAGACGACCTGGGATAGATTCCTGTGCAAATAGAGAAGAACATTTGAACCTGGGATCCTCACCCCAGTCTCCTGTGGGTCTAAGTGTCTAGGGCACCCTGCAAGGGGTCCATGCAGTCACTGGAGCTGCAGACCGGTGAGAGACAACACTCTGCCCTGGCCTTCCAGGAGTTGGGTGACCCCTACCTTGGTGTCCTTTGCATGAGCTAATGATCCCATCAGAAATGCACAAACACTTCTCATGTGATTTCAAAACAGAGACAAAAGTTTAAGCTGAGGTAACCACAAAAGATTTGGTTAAGGCCCAATGAAATCTCTAAGTGCGGGCCCTGGCATGGTCACAAACAGGGCTGAGAACCACTGGCTTAGCTTAAAACAATTGCCTTTCTTGGTCAAAATATATGGATGAATAATGCACTCTGTTTTCTAGATGAATAATGCATACTGTGAAAAGGTGTGTATTGTGCCCCACAGGGATGGTGACAAGACAGCTAGAGAACGAGGGCTCTGGAGTGGGGATGCGATACTGCCAAGAGCCAGATGTGTGGATCCCAAAGAAGACATCAGAGTCCCCAATTAAAAGTAATGGGAGAGCCAAAGCTCTTTAGATCTTTACTATGAGATACAGGTGCAGGACTCAAAAATGAAGCTCGGGTGCTAGAAAAGGGGACATACAGTTGGGCTGTCAGAAGGGGAGGGTGGCAATGGTTTGTATGTCAGAAAGAAGCCGATTTCCACATTACATACCTACGGGGACTGCCACAGGGACAGGCCTTCATCCCCAGGAATGTCTGTGCCCTCAGTCCATTGGATGGTTATAGCCTTCGCTGGTTAGAGTTTGGTTCTGTGAAGGAGAGGCAACTTAGAGGGGGTAGTGGTCTTTAGTTCAGATCAACAAACACGAGTATATATTTACTGGCATCAAGTACTGAATTTCAAAACACTGGACATTGATGCAACACATTAATTATGGAGCCACTATCTAAACCACTCTGGGAAATCCAGGATGGTCACTGAATTAGTCACGGTTCTCCAGAGAAACAGAACCAATAGGATATATATAGACATAAAGAAGAGATTTATTATAAGCACTGGCTAACATGATTATGGAGGCTGAGATATGCCACAATATGCTGTCTGCAAGCTGGAGAACCTGGAAAGCCCATGGTATAATTCAGTCTGAGTCCAAAGGCTTGAGACCCAAGAACACCAACGTCCAATGTCCAACCAAGGGCAGGAGAAGACAGAAGTTCCAGCTCAAGAAGAGCGAATTGACCTTCTTCTGACTTTATGTTCTATTCTAGCCCTCAATGGATTAGATGATACCCACCTACCTTAGTAAAGATAGATATCTTTACTCGGTCTACTGATTTAAACGCTAATCTCTTTTGGAAGTACCCTCAAAGATATACCCAGAAGTAATGTTTTACCAACTATCTGGGTGTCCCTAACAACCAGAGGTCCCCAACCTTTTTAGCAACAGGGACTAGTGCTCCTATGAGAATCTAATGCCTGATGATATTGCTGATGCGGTGACGCTAGCACTAGGGAGCGGCTGCAAATACAGATGAAGCTTCACTTGCTTGCCTGCTGCTCATCTCCTGCTGTGTGGCCTGGTTCCTAACAGGCCATGGACTGGTTCGAGGCCCGGCGGTTGGGGATCTCTGCCATAGGCCAAATGAACTCATTAATTGTCACAGTCACTGTACTTAAATTCCACAGAGAGGTACATTGCATGATCAAAGCTTTGGGCTTGAAGCCTTTGTTCATGCTTATACTACTCACCCATGATCTTTTGCAGGAAATAGCTCTGCCATACACTAGAGATTTACTTGTTTTAGGTTTTCGCATGCATGAAACATGATACTTGGCTTCAACTTGGTAAAGATCTCTCCTAATCTCCTTTCCACTCCCTTCAAGTGCCTTTCCGGGAGAAGAACAACTTTGGAATTTCAAAATAGAAACTAAGAAAGGCCTAACGGGCCACAGCAGTGTGATCACATCTTGTGCTCTTCAGCTTCCCACAAAGACTCTCGGCCACATCAACCTGTTTACTTTAACTCAACTGTATTGCTGGCCAAAGAATGATCGATGACATTTGGGGACCTTGCTCTAACAAATTTAGCATAACCCAATCTCATTTTTTCTACACTGAGCAATATTTCCAATGATCTCCTTAATACATCATGTTAGATCTCAGTTACTGGGTCATATATTCTCTCCACGTCCAGGTTTAGCAGATTTCAAGAACTGTGGTATTTAGTCCTAGTTGAATATTAGAATCAAGTGAGAAGTTTGAAAAAGTGCTGGTGCCTGGCGCCCCACCACACATGTGTTGGGCAGGGTCAGTGGTGGTGGTGGTATTTATTTTTTAATGTTTGCTAGGCTTCTTAATATTTCAGCTAATTACTGCTAATTGTTTTTAATGAGTAAGCACTTATAACCAAACTCTCAGCCTGATTAACTACAGCCCCTATATTTCCTCCTTGACACCATTTAATAATTAGCCATCTCTAGTTTGCTAAATGGAAATCTGAAGACTAAGGGGAACTTCATTGCCAAACAGAAGTCTGGCATTTTTAATGAAACTAAAATATACCAGCTGTTCTTTGTAAAATGATTCGAGAGCTTCTAAGAATTTCCCACAAAATTGAAGGTTAGTGGCCTAAACTCCCCTCCCAAAAGGGGAGAGTGTGTTTGACTGTGGCATATGGCTGTCTTTGCCATCTTCCAAATATTACTCTCTTTGTATTTAGTAGCCTTAAAAATATTGACTCATAAAAGCAATCTGAATTATCCAACCCAACTTTAATCCAAGTATGGCCTTGGTCCTTGACAATGGTTTTTTCAACTTCAGAGAAATCCACTCCCAAATTTTGCCACATTCTCATTCTCTCCATCTAATAAATAAGAAAAAAAAGAAAATTGTCAATTGTCTGGCCTGCTTGGATCTTTTTATCCCAAGAAATTTTTTAAATGCTTATGTGGGTTGGCAGAAAAAATGGTCAGGATTGGATTTACTTCAGGCTCACTTCTAGTTTCTCTATGAACTATTAATATATGCCATCTCTTGATATTTATATTTAATTCTGATTATGAAAGGGAGAAGGTGGAAGTCTCTACCATTCAGAAATATCTCAAGCCTCTTTTAACCCAGAATAAAAACACCAGGTCCTAGTTCTGAGGTATTGCCAAACTGAGGTGTGCCTCCTAGGTTTTCAGTGCACTTTGTCTAGATCTCTACACATTTCATTATTTTATTTTTATGAGCTGGGTTTGTTTCCTGTCTCCCTCCCATGAGGTCCTTCAGGGCCGAGGCTGCATCTGTTCTTATAAATATATGCAATCTGACACGGAGTAGGTCCTTAAATGTGTGGCAATAAATAAATGAACAAATGAATGAAGTGTCAATTCTGCCACAGCTAGCTGATAGTAGTCCAGTTGGAAGACGAGAGGAAGGTGAGGCCATGAGCACCACGAGCAGAGACTAGCCTGCAGAGATTTATTGCTAAGGCTTCTGCTTGTGCCTCCGTTCGCCTACTGTTGTTTTGCTAGTCAATATCAGCAGTCGTTGAATAACATTCATTTACACATTATTTAGTAGGTGCAATCAGTCAAAGTCCTCGTGATCGTGGCCTAGCTTTTTAAACTTGCCTCTTATCTGTAAACACATTTCCTGAGCAGCTCTATCTTTTCATCTTGTCTCAGTGATCTATAGCAATATCCCAGAACCTGCCTATTTTCTTTTTAATCCCCTGATGGATTATAAATAGGCTGCTCTAAACCTTCCCAAAGCTTTGAAGGCAAATTCCCGCTCTCTAAATTACTATCAACCTCTTGCTCCACACTCAGACCCCTTCAGGAGGCTGCCTTCCTTCTCCAGTGCAGACACAAATGCCTTCTCCACTTCTCTGCTCTCATGCTGAAGTAACCCTACGGCAACGACCAAAATGTGGAAGGATCACTGCAAATACACGCATTGCTCCCTGCTTCGCACCCTTCATAGAGATGATTAAAGAAGAGAAATCTAGCATAAAAAATGGCAGGGGAAGAAAGCAAATGAAAGAGAGCAATATGTGACAGGAAAAAAAGGGGGGAGGCGCAAGAAGAGATGTGAAGAAAACCTAGGTGTACAGAAATGAGGACAGGAGAGGAAAAAGTGGGTGGTGGGCAACAGAGAGCGCGCTGACTTGCTTCTTCCACTTGCAGACACTACACATTTGCCAAAACACCCAGGTCTATCCAACCACCTCTGAAGTAAACACTGTTATAAGAGGCAAAATGGCCTGGACAGAAATCAGCTCTCCGCTGCCTCACGCATCCTTTTTCTTCCCTGTACAGAGAGAAAGGGGTCCATTGCCTGACTTCCTAGATTTCAGAGAAATTCCTTTATCAAGGCACACAGTGGATCCTGGAGTCTCTTTAATAGCACCTCAGGAAGTTCACTTAAGACAAGAGTGCTCTTCCAAGACTCACTTCATTCTCACTTTTAAAATTCACTCACATTGCCAAGCGGAATCCTCCCTTCCCCAGCTCGCCATGCAGCCTCTCAGACCAGAGGTGAGCAGCTAGGTTGCCCTTCTCTCAGCTCAATTCTTTCTGAGTATTCATTTTCAATTTCCAGTTACAGCCTAATCCATTAAGAAGCACTTATTCTCAGCAAACCTCTTGAGCAAGCTCTAATTTGCTATTTCTTAGTAGAAACTCATTTTTACATTCCTGCTCAGTGTTGACACTAAATTAGGCAGCTCATCCCCTTCTTCATCACTGCCCTTTCTGCCTCTCCCTGCATCAATCTCGGGTTGGCTTTCTCACATTTCCATGCCATCAGAATCAGCTTTGGCTTTTCCAAAATATCTATGGGGCTTAGCAGATGACATGGCAGTTAATAAATCCAGACTCTACAAAACCATTAGCAAAAATGCACACAGGACAGCCCTAGCCTTCTGTGGGCATGCTCTGAGCTGCCCCAAAGACATCTTTAAACATAGCTATCATCTGAGCCACTAAACTCTGAACAACCAAGCCTTCTCTATCTTGAATGCACTTTACTACCCCCATGAGGAGGTGAACCCCACTGGTAAGGAGTGAACATCCTTTAGAAAAACAACTCAGTTTCTTAGGCTCTAAAGATCTAAGCTGTACATCTGGAAGACACAGAAGTTTGCAAATAGGTTTCTAAAGGCTTAATGCTTTTCGAACTGCCATTTGTTGTGTTCTTACCATGTTCCAGCCATTGTGCTGATTTTCTCGCATTATCTCATTCAATCCGCTCCAAAACTCTAGAATAATCCTTAAAATAGCAGTCAGATGATGACACTCATCTGCACAGAACTCTCCAATGACTTCTTGTCTTACTCAGAGGAAAAGCCAAGTCCTTGCTATAAGCTATAGTGAGTTCCCCGAGACCTGACCATGTTTCCCACATAGTGGCCCTTGTTTCTCCATTCTAGCTATGCTGCTCTTCGTGACGTTCCTCCCACTTGTGACGCTCCCTTCCTCCCATGATGGTCATATTACTTGTCCCTTTTATTCTCCCTAGTCCCTTCACAGAAGGACTTTTGGGCCATCCAATATATATAGCACCTCACCCATCTTCCCTAGTCTGCTTATATCTTCATTCCACCTCTCCCCCCAATATGTTACATATTTGTTTAGTGTCTCCCCCATCTAGAATGTAGCTGTACAAGGGCAGGACATTTTGTTGACTTCTCAATCCTTACTGTCTCGAAGAGTGTTCTCCATAAAACATTCTTAAATGAATGAATGAATGAATAAATAAAATACATCTTATTACCTCCATTTTACAGTTGAGAAACAGGTTTAGAGTGGTTAATTAATGTGTCTAAGGTCATAGAGTTGATACATGGCAGAACTACACAAATACTACTAAGAGCTTTATTAGCACCCCCTCTCCCCTCCAGTTCAAAGTACTTTTGTGGAAAATACTTTTGCTCAACTCATTTGAATAGGGGTGATTTTGAGCAAAAGAAGTAGCAGAGATGGAAGGTGATGGAGCAGAAATCAACGGGGTAGCCAGGTCTGGAACCCACTGTGCACTCTCATACTTCATCCAGACTCTACTTATCTAGTAGGTTCTCCCCTTCTTGCTCTTGATATGGACCAAATTCAATCTTTTCTTAAACATACGCCCTAGCATTAAGGTGAAGAGAAGATAACATATGTTTTTCAACATTTTGAAGAATGATTTTTTGTTGTTATTATATGTAATTATTTTGAAACCATTTACTAGATGGCACTTTTGTAGAAAGGGAAAGATTATATAAAATGAAGCAAGCCAACCTCAAAATATTCCAGAGTCTGTAAGCTCCTATAGGGCTCATACTGTGCTTTATTCTCCCTGCCTGGCTAGCACTGAGATTGACATTCAGTAGGCATTCAATAGATGTTTAAGAAAAAAATAAATGTCACTGAAAAAGATATTTTAGTTTTGTCTAGGAGCAGATTTGATTACTAATGCCTTGTCTAGGCCAGCTAATTACATACGTATCCATGCAAGGAGTGGTGCCATCTTAGAAATTTCATTATGGGTTGGGGAGACAACCACATTGGAGAAAAAGTTATAATCCCAATGGGAAGTTTGAAAAACAAAGTATATAACTAGTGGAATGGAATCTCTTCAATTATGAGAGAGAAACCTGGAGCAGAATCTGTCTCATTAGTGCTGTACAAGAATACACAGCAGTGGGACATGTGCTTCAGAAGCTAAGTCAGAGTTGGTTGTTTTCCAACCATTAAAGACATTCCAGAGGGAAAGAGAAATGGCCATGGTTTCCAAACCAGGAAGTTGAGTTGGTGAAGCATAAACAGGCAGTCTATAGAAATCCAAGCCGACACTTTCATACACACACACACACACACACACAGTGTGTGTGTGTGTATATGTGTGTGTGTGTGTGTGTGTGTGTGTGTGTGTGTGTGTGTGTGTGTAACACATCTTCTTTCTCCTCTCCCCTGGTGCAGGCCTCAGAACTCACCACATTTCCCTTAGGGGTGGAGGATGGAGCCCAGCTAAGAAACAAACTTCCTTATCCTGTTTTCTTGAACCTGTTCTAGGGTCTGGAATATCAGGAAGTGCCTCAAGACACACAGCACTTTCAGGTCAAGAAACAACATTGCTCTTCATCCAACCACCAAGCTCCATTTGAGAGGAAGGCTGGTCCTCCAAATGAGGAATCATCCAGCTGACATGTCCAGATTCCTCCTGTTGACATGGAAACAGAGGCAATCTATCCTTAAATGTGGAATGTACCTAGTGCCTAGCTTCTAATAAATAGAATATGGATAAAGTGATGGATGTCACTTCAATGATTAGGTTATAAAGACCATGCCTTCCATCTTGCTAGCAAACTCACTCTTGCTGGCTTTAATAAAGCAAGCTGTCAGTTGGAGCCTATGTGGCAATAAACAGGGTGTCCTCTGGCCAACAGCCAGTAAGGAACTGAGGCCCTCAGTCCAACAGCCCAGGAGGAATCGAATCCTGCCAACAACCACTAAATTAACTTGGAAGGACAAGTTAATACTGTGAGATGCATGCAACAGAGGTTCATACAGTGTAATGAGAGCACAGAAGCCGGAGGCAGAGGGCACCTACAGTTTACACCTTGTGGAGGGGAGGATTATGGGACCCCACTTGACAATACAAAGCTGTCCATGCTGCTCCTACTCCCACCCCCACCCACCTACCATTACTGCCCATTGACCTAGGATAAAGCTTATCTTCTAAGTCTGGCGACAAGGAGCGCTATCGCCTGGGCTGAGCCTACTTCTCCAGTTTTATCTCCTGCTTTCCCCGTGCCTGCACCCTATCTTTGAGTCATACTGAGGTAGGTGTAATTGCTTCAAATGCTCTATACTTTTCCCTTTGTTCATACTGTTCCCTCGTCTTAGAATTCTTTCCTTTACAGGCTCAGTTACATGCTTTCTTGCTGCTCTGTGGCACTGCATGAAAACCCCTCTATCTGTGCCTTCAGTGACCCTCTCATACCACACAACCCTTGTTCTTCAAGCTTTGGTTTTCTTGTCTGGCACCTTTTCTAGCTCTAAGCTCTGTATTGGGCCTCTTCTTCAACTTGATATCCCCAGCGCTAGTTCACAGTCTGGAAAATCACTTCAGTCAACCACTTATGAAAGAATAACAATGGGCTGGACCTGCTAGAAGGATAAACAATTATTTATTGGTTTAACTATAATTTATACCATGCTATTGAAATAATAGGCAGCTTATAATAAAAAGATCTTATTCAGGAAGGTCAAAGGCACGCGAAATCAAAAACCAAGGAGGAGGATGAAAAAGCAAAGCCTACAAACTGCAGGTAAATTTGTCACGGTGGAGGATTACACTTCACTCTATTTTTCCCTTAGACAAGCAAGAAAACTCTAAGAATTATTAATTTGCCTACACCTTCTACTTCGGTTCACGTTGAGGACTCCATTAAAGTAAGAGAAAGGCTTTCACAAGATTTGTCACAATTATTCTTATCCTATATATCAGTTCTATTCACCAATAATCAAATCAACTGAAACAGAAAGGGGACTGGATAAAAAAATCAATATCTAATTTTTATGCCCTTCAAGAAATCAGCCTTCTTCCCCATTTGCCACAAACTGAAATTGACAGGCTGACCCAGAATTAAACCAACATAGAAATCACTCAAGGGGTAAACTGACCACCTCATAAAAGAGGAATTTCAATGCAAGATCAAGGCCTTGGAGAAAAGGCCTTGAATCCTATGAAAGTAGGATGACTTAAGAAAAAAATGATATTCTTTTTCAGTCGACTTACTGGACATGACCATCATCTTTGGTCCGCGGAAGAGAATACATCCAAAACTTGAACTGAAATCTTTCTTCTTTTTGGTCATAAGCCAAGGTCTGCAATCAAGAATGTGGGAATTCCTTGCAGGGCAAATGACTGAGTTTTTATAAATTGGGTAAGTGTGAGAACATGATCAATGGATTGATAATTTGATTATGTAAATATGCTGGAAAATCATGTGCAAGGAAGACTTAAATGGCTGTGCCAAAATTCAGGCTAACGAAGCTTCTGTATGCCACCAAAGGAGAAGACTAATTTCATGGAAATAGTTTTTCCACCATGGTACCGAGTAAAGACATATGGAAATGATGTATTCGTTGAAAAGCAAAACTAAAGCAATAAAAATAAAGTTATTTTCTATATCAGAATTGCTAACAAATTTAATTATGTAAAAGAAATCTTAAAAATTTGTAATTAGTGTGGGTTGGTAGAATCAGGACAAAGTTGTTGCTACTAACATGTCTTCTCTGTCAGAGAAAATTTAATTGGTGTGTTGTTAAGTACTTCTGGTTTATTTCTATCCAGATGGATTTATATCTGATTTGCCTCTTTTCTATGCACAGTGCTTTAGAACAGCCCTTCCCCTTTCTTACTGATAACCTATCAGATGACCTGACAGAGAAATACACATCAATTTCCAGGTGGCCATCAACATGCACAGTCTGAGGAGAATCACTCAGGGACAGAAGGATTCCATGCCACTGATGCGATCCTAGTACACCTTCCTTCCAGTTTAGACACCACTAAGAACTGAGCCCCAGGAGTATTGACCAAACGCCTGGACTGAGAGTGGATTTGTGGGCTAGATTGTTCAATGTAATGGCCCAGTTTTAAGCCCTTGGCCTCTGGATCCTGATTAGCCATAGGGTGCTTCCTACAATTTCTCTGATAAGAATCACCTAAAGCACCTCTCAAACCTGTAGCTCTTTAGCTCCTAGAGTCTGGATCAGGAAGCCTGGGATAGAGATGGACTCCAGGAATTTATATCGGTAGCAAGTCCCTGATTAGCATCAGGGACCCCTGGGAAACAGAATCCTGATAGCTGAATGTGCCAAAACACTGCTGCTGGGACAGTAGCCCCTAAAGCTGGCTGCACCTCAGAATCCCTGAGGAACTTTAAGGATCAGGATTCATGCCCCCAGCCCTAGGCTTACTGCATCAAGATCTCTGGCAGTGGGAACCGGGACTTTATTTTCTACACTCCCACCCAGGCTGCACATTAGAATAATCTGGGGAGCACTTGAAAATACTAATAACCAAGGCCATGTGCAGAAGAATTGAATCAGAACCTCTAGAAGAGGAGCAGCTTGTAAAAAAAAGCTCCCTAGGTGATTCTGATGAAACCAGACCACAGCTGAGCATGTGGGAAGCACTGAGACGGTGTACGTGAAGCTGAGATCATCGGCTTTTTCAACTTTATTCAACAAACCAGAGCAGCAAGGAGCAAGTAACTATATGCTGACTTTATGGCAGACATTGCAGGGCTGCTTCCTTTGTTCAGTCAGTGCCCCAGACTGCTCCCTGTGCACTGCTTCAAGTTGAACTATTAATTCAGAGCTATCCTTTTAAAAGCTTGTGAAACTCAGCTTAGATTAAGAAGTTTGTCATCAGCAATGGGAATGAGAAGCCTAGGCGCCCAGAAAAGCTGTTCAGTATGTCTGCTGGTTAAGGATTCCCATATAGCATCAAAGAAGCTCTAACTACGTGAAGACATTGTTTCTCAAGAGTGAGGAGTCTCTATCCCAGCAAAATAGAAAGGAATTTCTATAGCCACAGCTGCTCTATTTTCATAGACTCCTCAAGATAGTGGCACACGGTAGGCACTCAATAAATGTCTGCCAAATGACTGACTGAATTTCCATCACCACAGCTAAAACCTTAAATAACATTGCAAGGTGGCTCACTGTAGATTTTCCTCCAGTTTCTAAAGACATCACCATCACAGTCATCATTACAAACTGGATGTAACTGGAATAACAATTTTTAAAGTGAGGCAAATAAAATCTACTCAGATATTTAAGTAAACTTATTTAAGCTTCCAGAAGGATGGGGAGTTCAACCTGTTTGTGGTAGGCACAAAAACAGCCCCCCAAAGACTACATCCTAATCCCTCAAACTTGTGATTAAGTTACCTCACATGGCAAAGGGACAGATATGATTCTGATTAGTTATGAATCTTGAAATGGGGAATTTATCTTGGAGTATCTGGGTGGTCCCAAGGTAATTACACAAGTCCATAATAGATGGAAGGAGGAGATAGGTCAGAGCCAGAGAGAGATTTTAAGAAGCTACACTTTGAAGATGGAGGAAGATGAAGAAGCTACAGTTTGAAGACAGAGGATGAAGGAAGGGGCCATGAGCTGAGGAGGGCAGGCAGCCTCTAGAAGCTAGAAATGGCAAGGAAATAAATTCTCCCCTATAGCCTCTGGAAGGAATGCAGCCCTGCTGACACTTTGATTTTAACCCAGTGAAACATATTTCGGACTTGTGACCTCTAGAATTGTAGAATAATACATCTGAGTTGTTTTAAGCCACTAAGTTTGTGGTTATTCGTTACAGCAACCCTAGGAAATTAATACAGCCCATAATATTTAAGGGAAAAAAATAATACAGAGAACAGTGACTAAAGTAGCATTTCTTTGCATTTCAACATAGCAAAGGGCTACAGTGGGGTTCTCTACTAAGTGATGTGGCCAACCACATCTTCTCAAAAATGTGATGTGGTTTTCAAGAGTACATGCTAAAATGAGTTACTGAAATGCTTGCTGTAAATCAAATCACAGGACTATAAGATAACAATGGACATTGTTATCTTACATCTACTTCTACTTGATGTAACATTTATATAATGTACATGTCTGCCTTAAAAAAAAATGGTATCATTCTAAGGTCTCTATGATAAGTGAGCAGAACATCCAGCTAACCAAGGTCATGACCTGGGCTTACGTCAGGTGAAATGACCAACATCATCATAAAGATGGCCTCCCACCCAACACTCTTCACCAAAGTGGTAAGCCATAGCTGTGTAAAGATTACAATGATACTCACACTGTATGACCACTGCCTGCCCCCCACCCCCCAGATGTCATAAAGTCATGCTTGAAAGAACGTGCTCTCCCCATCCTCCGATGACCCAGGACAGTCATCACATGGTTGTATAGGATTAGGAAGTTTGTAGCCATGCAAGGGGACCTAAGCCTCACTAACATTACCCCCAGTAACTGAGCACATCAAATAAAACTTTGTTCAATTCTGTTTTATGCAACCTAGTTCTGAGGCCAGAAAGAGACCTGAAAACTGTGATGTTTTACTTCTGGCTCTCTTTCCTTTCTTTGGGCTGAAAACAGCTTCAAAGGCACCAGTGACGTAGCTGACAGACGCCCTGCAAGAACATGCCTGTGAGGATGGGCAGTGACCATGGCTGTTAGTGTATTGGACACATAACAGCAGGCTGACAATTAGGTTAACAACACTCGAAGTTCAACAGTAGACAGTAATAGGATAATCCTTTGTGTTGGCAAAATCTCCACCAATGAAAGAGAATAGAAAGCTCTCATCAGACTCCAATAGCACAATAAAAATAAAAATCACTACCATTTATTGAGCACTTTACTGCAGAACTAGGCACAGTGTGCTAAGTGCTCTACAAACATCTAATCTTTACAACTTTAAAACAGGTACATTGTTAGTCCCATTTTACAGATAAGAATACCAAGGATCAGGAAAGCTTCATTCCAGGTTACAGGGCTAGGAGTGGCAGAGCTGGGATTCAAAACCAAGACTTTCTAACTACTATGTCTGTGATTTTTGTCACCATACTATACTGCCTTTAATACAATAGCTAAATAAGAGACAAAATTTTGGAGAACGAGGCAGCAGAGAATGACATCAACGTAGCAACCCACTTGCAAGCCAAGAGATTTATTTACAGCCATTCATTCAACATTTTTTCAATGTTTGTTCTAAGAATTGCACCCATGCAACTTGGAACCACTAAAATGTCAAAGGATATCAGGTAGTAGGACCTGGAGACAGAGTGGAGAGCAGCAAAATTCTAGAACATACTCCAACAGTGAGAGAACCTGCTGACTGAGCAGCTCCAGCATTATGGGGGTGGGTTGCTGACCTCCAGGAAACAGCAGCAGAATGACTGAGCAGGTGGCAATGAAGAGGTAGCATCTTCAGGAAAGGTGTCAGGTATCCTGTGAAAAAACACCACAACCTCAACAAGCAGTAGACTCTGAACAGGGCCACAGACCAGGGACCCAATATATGAAATGGGTCCTCCTTGCATACATTATAGATAGGATTAATCATCACTGCTGGCCTATTAGCCTACTCAAATGATAGGCTAACACAGGCACAGTAGTGGGAGGTGAAGAATGGCCCAGGGACCAGGTCAACCAAGAAGGCAACATTGAAAATACCCTTTACATCCTGGATCCTATGGTCCTGCCTCTTCTGTAAAGATGCTCTCCTGTTATCATAAAGAGCCCAAACACCCCTTATCATACACATACCCAAGTGATAGAGAGAAATCTGAGAGTGAATTTTCAGTTCAGCATGTCCCCAAAGTGTGTTCCTTGGAAATGGGTGACCGCATGTCCTGGTTTGTCAAAGACAGCCCCAGTTTATTTGTGTTGTCCTGAGATAATTATTAATCCTGTCCCATTTTATTCACAAAAATGCTCCAGTGTGCACGAGAAATAATCACCTAACCCAGAAAACCACTTCTGAGCATGTTAATAGCTGTGTTGTCTTTCTCTAAACCAATGGTAGCATCCTAATTTATGTTGTAAATCTTGAAGAATGAAATATAGTATACAAAATATTTTAATCAAGGAATTTAAAAGCAAAACACCTATTATAATCTTGTATAACTACTTTTGTGTTACATGCAGTTTGGGAACCTATTGTGTTAAACAAGTTTAGTTTTTGTTGTTAGGACATATGGCTTCCCAGAGATTTAATATATAGTGTGTCATGAATTGCCAATAGGGTCATATCCTGGGCAGTTTTTCCAAACTTATTTAAACACAAAATCTTTGTTTTATAAAATGTCAAAAGAGATCAGTGTTCCACAAAATGCTCCCACATTTTTGTTCAACAAATATGGGTGCCTAGTATGTCCTGGAATTAATCGTTCTAAGGCCTGGAGAGTCTGTGGTGACAACAAGACAAAGTCCTGGGCCTAGTGGGGGAGACAGGCAATAAATCTGTAAACAGATAAATATAATATGGAAAACAACAATCTATCCCCCCAAGTGATTAATGGTCAAAATAAAAACCACAATCTGAGGAATATTCTGAGAAATTTTCATGAAGCAACCTGTGTTCAGGCATTAGATGGCAATGATGCATGCCTGTCAAAAGCCATCAATGGGTACCGTGTTTTCTGAGTAGCGGAAGGTTCTCGTAACAAGTCTCTCTCCTCCTTGAGCTGAGCGTACTTCATTAGGCATTCTTGTTAGTGTAAATATACCTTTGGGGGACACCTTCTTCCTCTGGCTTTTGTTTGTAGACTGTATTCGTAGTTTGTGCCTTTAAATTAATACTCTTTCCTGTTCTATCTAGACTAAGGTGTTGTTGAAAATAGCATCACTTTCAAAAGAGATGTTTATAGTTGCCTAGCACCCAGGGAATAAATTAGAACAAATGGAGAATTATTACATTCTCTGCCACACATCCCACCCCCTAGGGCTGGGACGAGGGACGAGGACATGCACACACACAAAAAACTCCTACCCTTTGGATTGATTCTGTGCAGAATAAGAGACTCATATTTAAATGAATAAGCCAAGTTAAAACTTTCCCTCCTGGAACAAAGCAAAAGGAAAGCCTCTTTATGTTGCAGGGGCCTTAGATGCCACTGCTGAGCCTGTCCCAAAGCTTCCCTCCACTGCTCAAAAACTAAGCCATCTTGCTGCATTTAGCACTTCTCACCAGACCACCCACCCAGACGCGGATACACAAACCACATGTGTGAGGAATGCTGTTCGGCTAGGAAATCAGTATCAGTATTTCAACCTTATTACTTGCACAGACGGCCCTTTTAGTGCAACTCATTTGTTTTATCTTTTCAATAGCTTTGATTATTTTCTTTTAATGGCCTGGATTTATCCTTTCTACTCTTTTGAAACTTCAGAACTCTGTGGTGGGGGCTGCATGTGGTGGAAGACATGATTATGAGGGGAAAATGAGCAAATAGCTTTGCCTTTACTCACCATCTATCTCCCTACTTTTGTGGCCACCTATTCTGTGTGGATCACCCCAGTGCCCTGAGTTAGTACAAAAGTGGCCTCAAAGAGCCTTCCCATGTTGGTGCTAGATTATTTTTGTTGTTATTTAACAGCTATTGAGGCCAGTTGCAATTCCTGGATTGTTTTTTTACTGCGTGCCACATATTCCACTTCCTAGCCCCCAGGAACCAGGAACTGCATAGGTTACCCTTCTTTAATTAAAGAGAAGTTAAGACCAAGAGGCTAAACTGCCAGCCCAAGGCAAGTTAACAGCCTCTGGGAAAGAATAGAGTTGCTTCTAAAGGCAGGGAGCTCGTAAACAGGAAGGTGTGGATGCTATTACCTGGCAGAGAAAACAGAGCACTGAAATGTGCTCAGGGTTTTCTATTTGGGTGGTATCCTGGGCAAGGAAACCAATAAGATCCTCAGCTGCTCCACTAATCAGAATAAACAAGACTGTTAGTACTAGACACCATGTCTCTGGGTTACCAAGCACAGAGGTCTGGGCGTCAGGCCTCAGTTAAGCTTCCATCTTGCTCCAGGACCCCTTGCATATCCAAGTAGGAACACAATTCTAAGACGATGGAACAAGCATATTGGGGGAAAGTGTGGCTTAATGCAGTTTCTAAGTTGTTTTTAGCAGGCCCAAGGTTTCCATCTTGACTTTTTCCATGCTGGAGAAAATGCAAAGCCAGTATTTTAAAAATAAACAAATGAGTATCTATGCTGAAACGAGGGAAAGATTAGTCCAGTGCAAGCATGGTCATTAGAAAGTGTAACTGTCAGCCAAGCCCATCTGGGACAGATGCTTCCACACCTAAAATTGGGTTCTAGTTGATAAGATACAAGACAGCCCACTATCATCTCCTTAATGGGTTGTCAGCCTAAAGATGAGGTGAGTTTCTCAAATTTCACATAGTCTCTTTATTATTAAGAAGAGCATTACATCCAATTCCTTGGTTATTTGCCAAACTGAAAGTATTCTCTTCGTTGAAGTAGTTTTGCTCCTTCCTGTCTAATCAAGGTACCATTTCTTGCTTTTAAAGTAAATGCAGGACCTCTGTCAGACTGACTCTGTCTAGCAATAGCACGTTACTTATAAACAAAAACTCCCAGAGAAACGGGGGTAGAGGAAGGGGAGAAAAAATATCATGCACAAATAACCCAGTTTCTTCCAAGAACGTGTGCCACCATTTCTTACCCAGTCTCCGTAGAGCTTTAAAAAAACATACTGGCTTTAGGACATAGAAAATGGTGCTCAGACACACTGGGGACTCAAAGTTGAGTGGGACATGGACTGTGTCCTCAGCTGGTCTGATCTCTCCATTCATTCATTCTTAGGACCAGCATCACTTCTTGAGAAAGGCTAGGGGCTCATTTTTTCTGTATGCAAAGCAAAACCAAACTTTGGTCAAATGACTCTTAACAAATCAGTACGACTATATACATTGTAAAGAAAATGGAGCCACAATAGATTAGATATGAATTTAAGTAAAACGCCTATTTCTGTCCATCTGTACTTACATTTCAACATGGGTTTTAGAGATGAGAAATACATCTTACGAATGCCTTGAAGTTCACATAATAGCATCTACACACATACACAGTGTATTTTTCAACATAACTACACATAAACACTCCATTTAAAAAGATACTGACAGATTTATAAAACGTATTGGCCTTGCGCTGTTAATCTCAAGAATACATTTTTACTTATTTTTGCATTGCATGGAAGCTCTGGCCACCGTTAAGGATCTGTCAGCATTTCCATCATAACTCTCTTTTCAGAATACTGGAGTATAAGTGCCAAAATACATATTTACAGTTTACAGACAGTGGTGGCTTTGTCTTCCTTTTAAATTGACTTCTTCGATGCATCTTTACAAGGAATAGTCAGTGATGGCAGTGCCTACATGGTAAAAAAAGCATCGTATAAAACAAAAGAGGTCAAAAGCTGTAGACTTCCAGCCTAAGACTAAACTCAACCATGGGAATCGACTCCTCTGCATTCATTGCAGCTGTAGTAGACTTCACATCATAGTCTTAGTTTTAGAGCAACAGTCCAAAGCAAGATTATAACATGCATGTGTATGCAGTTCATAGCATTAGCACACAAAACAGTAAGGTGGAAAAAGCATACGGCAAACTACTCCAGAGCTGATCACATCCACAGTGAGAAAGGAACACAAGCACCAAACACAAACACTGACCAATTCCAACACTGAATACCCAACTCCATTATCTAGGCAGAGTTAAAACATTTAAGAATAAAGTCTCTCTTAAACAAGTATGCTAACTCGTTAACATGTAAGGGGCTTGAAATGGTATGTAGGATGTTATACAGGCCTGGTCTGTCTTTTATAAAGATTAGCTGGGTATCAGTAGAAACATTTTTGGTGGGACAATCTTTTTGGTGGAAGAAAACTAAATTTATTGGCTCTTTTCATGTAAAGGTGGGTAATTATTGAGATTAGAGAGATTAGTTTAGCAATTTAAATATGTTTAGGACACTGTCTTATGATTTTTTTTCCTTCTACAGTTTTTGTCTCCTGGTCTTAAGTTTTTATGTTCTTCTCTACTTTTGACACAATATACAAGTATATACAGACATATCTATTTGCCTACATAAAGAGAGAGGTGGATTACGGTGAAGAAACAAAATAACTGCAAACATTTTGGTTGCTGACATGACTGCTATATGCTAAGATAGAAGCATCTCCTCTCATACACAACCTGCTGCAAAACCAGAGGCAAAAGTTAATTTATAAAAAGGGTGGAGAGTTCGGGGCATACATTTTTCCTTCTCAAATTACTGGGGAAAAATTTAAAGAAAGTTTTTATCATACTCTGCCTGGCTCAAATCATATTCACACTCATCCAATTAATTTTATTTGAAACATCTATATATATATAGATGTTTATATGTGTACACACACACACACACACACACACACACATACACACACACAAAGAAATTAAACCCTGCCATTTTTCTTTTGTGCTTAAAAAACCAAAGCCACTGTTAAGATACAAATGTGCCGAAATATTTTTTAACAGGTTTCAAAGATGAGTGTATATAAACATGGCAGAACTGAGTTACTTTAAGAGAAATAGAACTATCTGAAATTAGAAGGGGATTTATTATTTCTGCACTTAAAAATTAGAAGAGAGCAAGAGTATAATTTCTAAAAAATCAACAATGTAACTCTTACCCTGGAATGTTGTGGAAAACTCATTTTGCTGTCTCCATGAATAGTAGATAAGTTTTTCCGAATTTTCTTATCAATTAAAGTTACATTTTGACGATATTCTGAAGATATTTGCTTTATTACCTAAATTTTAGGTCTGAATTTTATTAGTGTAATAGCATCCTTTCTTATTAATCTTTTTGTTTGATCATTTCTCATGTTACCAAGTTTCTTGGTTAGTAACCTAAAGAAAAAAAAAATCTTTACATTGCCAAATCATAGCTTTTGCCACACGATTTAGTTACAAAAATAAAAATAGCCCAAACTACATATATACATTCCTAGTTAAACTACACAGATATTTTAGTTAAACCACATACATTTCTGGCTTAATTAGAATATGTGGATTAGCAGTTAGAAATTTTAAAAAGTTTTAAATTTTGCAAACAATTCCATATAAGCATTCTTTCCCTTTTACCTATAAAGTTCAAAACAACAACAACAACAACAACAACAACACAACTAAAAACACACAACTCATCAGTCACCTAATGTCCAAAATGACTTAGAAAATTTTTCCGTATTTAAACATTGAGAAGTGGACTAGACGACAAATGCTTCAAGGACGGTTCATGCCAATTAGCAAGAATCATAACATTATTGAAAAAGTACACTTGTCCTCAGGGAGGATGCTTCAGAGAATTTACAAGGAGCATGGCTGTATTATCATTTTTTAAAGGAAAAAATAGTGTCTTTGGATAGAAAGAAACAATGTAAAAAATCCCCTTTTTAAAATGCAGAAATAACTCTATTATCAATATGCATTTACATTACTGCCCAAAAGAATGGGTCTGGAAAGACTATTTTCTGTACAGACACTAGTTAATCTCTGTATGAAAAGACAGCATCTGGCATGGGAATAAATGAGGGAGATACTGGTCTGTTAGCACACATAGAGACTTTCTTAAGGCTGATCCAGTGAACGAACCTTTGGATCCAGAAGTATTTCTTCGTTTCTTTTCTTTTCGGTTGAGTTCCTAGCAAAAACTTGAAAGATGAGCTGTTCTCACTTTGCATTTCTCCATTTATGGAGAGGATGGAATAATGACACCAAAAGTACTTTGGTTTTGTTTTTCGTTTTTTCTTTAAAAATAATTTGCTTTCTTTTGCATGCCACAGGACAGATTTCTAGTTTCAAAACAGTGTACATCAAGAACAAAAATATCCCCCCTCCCCAACCATCTTTATTTTCACCAATACAAGAAATCCTTCTGGAAACATAAGTAAGTGACTAAACAGGTTTTGAACCACTGAATCTACAAGTTAATACATAATCTGTTATGGCAGAATAACCAAGAATTTCCCCCAAAGAAAGATTTTAATTTTCCAAATATAAAAGAGTCTAAGAGGATCATAAGTGAACGAACAAAAACCTCATATTCCAGGTTTTGTAGTAAAGATGGAAAACACACTGGCAGCTGAAGAAAGCTGAAACTCTTACTAATAAATAGATCCAAATTAAGAATTTCTACAACATTTCTTTAGAAAACAGAACCAGAATTCCTTTTTTAAAAATGACGATCCTGTGGAATGCCTTTACTTTCATATTCATCTAATAGTATAACAGGAAAACAGACACAAGAATGTTGGTGACAGCTCAACAATGCTGGATGCAGGACGTTTACATGTACACTTTTGTTTAAAAGTCCTACAGGTTTATTGACTAAGGCTAGACAGTAATTCATATGATCCTATTTGGTGCTTTTTCTACCATGGTCCAAGATCATTATATGGATACAGCCAAGGACTGGGCCCCAACTTTCAGGAAAGAGACCACAAAGAAGAAAATCAGGGTGGTTATTTGGTCCCCCCAGTTGATCATTTGTGTCCTGTTACTGGAAAAACAAAAGGTGGAAAACACAGACTGCGACGAGTTAAAGGAGTTGGAAAAAGTCGGTGGAGAGTGGCATGGTCTACAAGTAAGGTCACTGGGCTTGGGATGGCAAGGGCGCTGCACTGAAAGAGCATCCGCGGGACCAAGTACTTATAATGTCTTGTGGTGTCATTCCCTCGACAACTTTAGGATATCTGTATGCAATAATAAATAGATCAGAGTTATGTAATAAGGCAGTGTGTTGAATATGCATTCGTCCTGTGGAACGAACCACCACAGAGAGAGATACGTGATACCATACACATTCTTTAAGTTTTCTTGTGTTTGTTTGATTTGTTTGTTTTCAAGGCTATCCAGGCTAACTCTTCCCGAGGATTTCCTTGGAGAGAAGAGTGGTCCGCTGAGGCTGGTTTGCTTTTAACCTCTCCTTTATCAAGAGATGATGACTGGCTTTAAAGAAAAATAAAGCTGAAGGTTGTTTGATTTTTATTTTTTCCCTTTTGGTTGCATCGTTCTGAGTGTTTTCATATAAACAACAACAAAAAAAATCACAACCAAAAAAAAAAAAAACCAATAGTTTTTGATGCATCCAGTTGTTGTATCCTCAGGATGTTCCAGATGTTTCCAGGTAACTCTGTAGTTTACGAACGGTGGTTTTGTCCAGCGAGCAAAGGTCAAAATCAAATGTTGTATTTGTGATATGAAAGTGTCCAGTTTCTTCTATAAGGTTCACAATCTAGAAGAATAAAGAAGAGAAGTAAGCAATAGACATCAAAAGGAAAAGAGAGAGAGATGAAGGGGGTCAAATATGGAATCAAGTGATTAATATTCTCATTTATAGCAAGAAGGTCCTATACAATTAATGGCACCAAAGAACCAGTCAATTTTTAAGCCAAAGGATTATTAACCCTTTGAAATTCTAAATGAGAGCAGATTACCTATTCTCATTACTCATATCCTTTAAACTGGTTCATGCTTTTAAGCCATCAACAGACTGTTTTACCATATGGGTAGAATTGGGTGGTTTGGGGGAGATATACTTTCAAGACCCCTTTAAAAATTAGTTACTGACTCAATGGACAGTAATTATACTTAGTAGATGTAAGGAAATTCCAGCCTAGAAATAAAACTCCTAATTTAAAAGTATACACGCAACACGCATACACGCATCCATACATATATGATCATGAACATTTTTCTTAAATTATGGGTGACATTTTTTAAAAATACAAAAACCCATGAAGAAAAAATCTGAAGTCACCTACAATACCACCCCTTGGAGAACATGGGTAGTGACTGGAAGAAGACTTCAGGGAGCCTGCCAGGGGGTGCTGTAACTGTTTTGTAGTTTGATTTGGGTGCTGGTTATAAAAGATGCATTTACTTTGTTAAAATTCATGTAGTTGTACATTTTGTTATATTTCAACAAAAATGGATAAAAACCTGTATTTATCACTTATAGTCATGTTCAGTTGATTCCCTTGGGTATTTGGGGGTGATACGTTTTATCTACTGAAACAAAGGATGCCTTTGGCTCCCCGTTTGGAATAGTTGCACCTCATTTCTTATTGTGTTGGCTCCGACTTTCAGAAAAATTATAAACAAAAGTTGTGACAGAAGTACTGCTGTCTGGTTCTAGCTTTCAGGAGAACGCTTCTAGAATTTCAACTTTAAGAATGATGTTGGTTATTGGTTTGTGAGAATCTTTTATCATGTTACTTGTCTTTCCACCCCTATTTTACTAAGAATTTTATCAGCAATGGGTGCTGTGCCTGGGTGGTGCAAAATTTATTGTGGGTAAAATGGGATGGAGGCGGTTAATTATAGTAAGCTTTGTGGGGAGAGAGATTAGATTGAAAGAAAAAATATTTATGCAGAGAAAACAATAGGCAAACTCTTCCACTTATTTTTAGTTGTCTCTATTACTCGCATTCTGTCACTTACTTCTGATTCTCTTTGGTTCAATAATCTTAAAAAAGAGAATAATTTTAATTATTTAGCCTATTCATCGATGACATTTTAGATTACCTAATTTCAGATTGAAAACAGAAACTTTTGACCTTCTCTTCTTGAAGTTAGTTTTCTTTAAAAAATAGTAATTTGTGAACTATTCCCTATGGGTCAGTGGCTATCAATAGAAAATGTGCTCCCCATTCCTGACATATTTGACTTCCACAGAAGCATAAAAGGCATATTGAGGCTCATCCAATTAGTTGCACAACTCCAGACTGAGCTATTATTGCCTTATTCAATCTCTGAAACTATTACTTACAGATATAACTATGGGTTTAATAATAAAACAAGTTATTTCCACTGCAAAACAATGACAGAGACAACTGCCTACCTAATATCCATTTTCCCATTATTGATTTTCTGGGAGTGGCAACAGGCCCAGCTCAAACACTTGCCTCCTCAGACCCACTTGTAGAACTTGGCAGATACTGCTATTTACAATTTGTCAGAAGTCACTGGGCTTTCAGGAAAGTTTTGGCACAGGGTAAGGACAACAGGCCTCTGCCTTTTGCCCTCTGCCTGTCTTCCTGTCTGGAATGAAGATGCAATCCTGGAAGTGTAGTGGCTATATTCCCCTCCAGAGGCTGAATGCAAGATGTGAAAGATGGCAGAGCAGGAAGGCAAGGAGTTTATGTCCTCAGTGGCATCTTTTAAGACATCGCACTGATCTGAAATTACTGACCTCCAGGCCTGTTATTATATGGGGGTGTTTGGGGTGGAGAGAGAACAAGATCTTATTAACACTAAAAGATCTAAAATGGTCCCTCATTTGTTTTATTAGTCAATAGTTACAGAGCTGTGGATAAGTCACACACATATATCTACATACACACAGAGACACATATCCAGCTATGTCCACATACACAAACCTTTCGAGGCAATCAAATACTACATATTTAACATCGATTGATTTGAGTACTTTCCAGAGTAAATTATCTTTTTGCTCCATTGTACAGAAATAGTATAGACTCAGTGAAAATGTGTAAACTTCAGGATAGACACGAATAGCTTCTTCAGAGAGCTCTTTCAGGATAGAAACACATAGCCTTTCAATTTATACAATGGAGACAAATGACAATTATTCCAGAGTGAGATCCCTCTCCCCAGCTAGCTGGCCAGTAGGTAAGTGACAAAGCATTTGGAATAGAGTCCTGAATTTGGCGTATTAATTTCTGACTCTGCTCGTTATTTGAATGGCATTGACAGAACATTCTAACCTCTGAGCCTCGGGTTCCTTATCTGTAAAATGGGACAATGCCACCTGTTCTACCATCATACAAGGTTGTGCAGAGGATCAAATAAGATACGGTAAGTGAAGCTTCTTTATAAACTGTATATTGCTATACAGACCAGGGTAACATGATTACGATTACCATATAAATGTAAACTTATCCTTAATTATCTGGGAGGTGACTACACCTCCATGAATTACCAGATCCAGCGCTTTTTGTTGGCCATTTTATTAGCACTGAAACAAATGAAGCAGGGAAAACACCAGAAGCTAAAACTCAGAATTTTTTTTTTTTTAAATAATTATAAGAAAAGTTTTCAGAGGGGAGGGAAGAAAACAGGGAAAACAGTAAATGAAGGAAACCAGCTGAAATGACAAACTAAAGCCACGATGTGGGGGTAAAAGGAGGACAGCCCTACATTTTCCCTCGAAAATGACAGGTAACTTACCCTTTTAAGAAAATAGCTTTCTGTGACTCAATAGAGCTAATTACTTGACAGTAAGTAGAAAAGAGCAGTAAAAGTACCTTCTAAAAAAAAAGCCACTTGATTTTAAAGCAAATAAGCACATCTGCCCACTAGAAAATTCAGCCTAGTCATCTCACATGTATTGGAATATCCTGTAGGTTTCCAGTGCTTCAATCACAGTCCTCTTACTTCCTCTACAACCAGCATGTCCCACCCTGCCTGCAGCCACAAACACACAAAGATATAAGGGGAACTGATCAGTCTAACTAAATGAGCCCCGCATTTTTATGGGAGCCTATAAGAATACATCAAGGCAGATGCAGAGACAGCCTTAAAGCAGAGGTAGTGGCAGCAATTGGGGTGTTCGGGACTATTTGCCAAAGGGAATAGCATTAATGATTTGAATTATTAGAGCATGTACCTAAGTCCTCAATTAAGTAAAGACTGCATAAAGAAAAATAACTGTGTGTTCCTTTCCAGGAATCCTGATAGTTAGAACATCAGAAACACAACGTTAACATGCTTTACTCCAAAAACACAAGCCACAAAGCTAAAAACAGCTCATTTATCCCTGAAGGCATCACCCTTATTTTCCACGAGAATCCCCTGCTCTGCTGATGCAGTGTGGCTCTACCTCGGTGTTGGTACCCTGCATCACACTGCAACATGAATGCCTCTTCAAAGTATGATAAAAGATAGAGTGACAGAGATAAGAGTAGGCAAAGGCACAAAGTATGCTCTCGGAGTGGAAAGGGAAGAGTATGTAAACTGCTTAACTCATTCTTTAGATGATGGTGGTTGTGAAAACTCTAGTGACAGACTATTTCCCGCCATGTCAGCCTTTTAGGGGGTACCATGCAGGCTGATTGTTTGTTGCATCTGCCTAGAGTGGAGTCACGTCTGGGGTAAGTTAGGTCTTCCGGTAGAATGGCCATGGCTGTGGACTGAGGTACACTGTCTGGCGTGTGACAACATGTACCCTACCTTGGGTTAAGAGACAAGCTATCAGCTTCTAACCTTCAAGGGACTAGATAATATGACAGGCAATTTCCCAGGATGGAGACAGTCATTTTCAGCAGAACATTTCTCAGGGAGAGATCTCCGTATTGTTAGAAGGAATACTTAGATACTCTACTTATTACCCATCTTCCTAAATATAATTCTAAAAGTATAATAGCTGTTATCTAAATTGCTAAACTGTCTAAGGAAGCCCAGGTTTTCCTCAGAGTTTTTTCCCTCCTAAGTAGGATGCAAATCCAGAATCAGAGCTAAATTGCTAAGGAGTTTTGAAGTGCTCAATGTCCCTTTGTGAATACTCTGGAACATGCAATTTAAAGAAGAATCAAATTGTTAGTCAGTCCTGTAACTGCTATCTCTTGGTTTGACTGTTTCCACTGTCCTATATTTTTATCTTATGGAAAAGTGGCTTAAAACACAGGCTCTCTTGAAGCAATGCTTTCCATTCATTAAACTAGATGCTGGGCACCGGTACTCCATGCCCCCAGCATAAGACAAAGATATTAACCACTTTTTTTTTTTTGAGCCAAATAAAAGTGTCAGAGTGGGCTGGATGCATTTAATAGAAAAAGACCTAGGATGTGATCCTGGGCTCCCCAGAAATTCTGTCTCGGGTGTCAGGTCTGCATGGTGGAGAATATGCAGCAGACATGCGGAACACATTCCATAAGGTGAGGCGCTCTCAAGGTGAAGAGTAACATTAGTCCTCCACAGTGCTAGGTTTTATAATAGGAATTAATTAAGCAGTAAACTGTGACAGGACATGCATCATGGTATCATAATCACAAGCCTCAGCTGCATTACAAGGCAAAAGGCCAAAGATGGAGAGCTTTCAAGCAGCCTGGGAATGCAATTAGGGTGAAACGCTGTGCGCCCTCGAGTGCCTTTATGCCAGGTTAAAAATTCATAGAGATCACTCTCACCCTTTAGAACACTAAAATGATCCACTTCGAGGGAATTCTCCAGTAAGTCATCTTCTCTCAGAATTCTTTCAAAGGTCAAAATAAAGGACAATGTGAAATTGGGAATGCTGATGACCCCCCAAGGTAAAACTGTGCCTAGTAGCCTCAACTCGTCAGCTGGGCTTCCTTTGTGAGAGTGTCCTAACCCTGTCCGAACATCTGTCTCACTCACTTGCGAGACTCACTATTTGGGCCCGGCTTGTGCATTAATAGTTTTACTGGACAACTACTCCACAGTGGTTCAGAGCTGGCCTTTGGAAAGGGATGGGGAAATCGGCTATAGAGCTACCATAACCATTTAGTCAATTAGCCCCAAATAACTAGTAAATGACAGGCTGAACGATTTTCAGTTCTACAGAAGAAAGCTGGGAAAAAAAAATATATAGTAGCAAAGTCTCAGGGTAAGTCACTCAAAGCCTGCTCTCCTGCCCATACCCACTTAAATGGAAATGAAAGAAATGCAACTTATCCCCAATTAAGAATCACAGGTCTTTAGCCTTTTGTTCAAATCTGAAACTCTAGAAGGGTTAAAAAGCTTATCAGACCAATCAGGAAACTTGGCAAGTTTGAGAGTGTGTATTTATAGATTTAAGCAAAAATGTACACAATATAAATGTTACCATCAGCCATTAAATGTTTTTTAAAAAGTAACACACACAGCTGGGGTAGATTAAGTACTAACTTCAAGTCATTTGAAAGTAGTAAAAAAAAAAAAAAATTTAAACAGTAAATTAATCTGCAAACTCACTCTGGAATTTAGAACACAACCTTCTCTTTGGGTGTTAAAGAAAAAATATTTAACCAATAGCCACTGTTAATGCAATGGACACACGTAACTGTATGAAAACTAAAAACCACCCTTCTTATCTTCTCAAAACATCAAATTGTACTAATAGAAGTTTCTCCACTCTACAAGTATTCCACAGTTGAGTTCATAATAATAGAATGTATGTTGTACAAGATAAGAGAAATGAGGGAAATATTTATTTTCCTTAGAATAGCATTGGCAAAAGGTTACTAAATTGAATCACAAATGTTTACAACACTTGACTGAAATTCTTATCACTGTTTTCCCATGAAATCAGAAGCCTGGCCCCAAAGGTTTCTACATTCCAACCATCCCCTCCCTCTGCCCACATCACAGCATCAGCTGGCTGAGGGATCAGCACATTCCATTACCATCACCTCCTCAAGTCCCAGTCTTAACTGCCAACAGCACCAGAGAAGGGAGACAATCAGCACAAAGCTCCAGCACAGACTTGCAGGTGGCCTTGGAAGTGAGCACCCTCCCTAAATATAGTTGACACCTGAACACAGGGGTTAGGGGTATTAACCCTCTTGCACAGCTGAATATCCATGTGCACATTTTGACTCCCCCAAAACTTAACTATAGTCTCTCAGTATCCACAGGAATTTGGTTCCAAGATCCCTTGCAGATATCAAAATCCACAGATGCTCAAGTCCCTCATATAAAATGATGTAGAACAACACATACCGTCAGCCTTCCGCACCCATGGATTCCCAACCACGGATCAAAAACAGCATTTTGATCCGTGGTTGGGTGATACAAAGAGCCAACTGTATATTAAAATAGCTGTGTAAAAAAAAAAAATCCACATACGAGTGAATTGGCACAAATCAAACCTGTGTTGTTCAAGAGTCAACTGTACTTCTTCAGGTGGCATCAACCCAGTTCTGGCAGTGTGGGGCTGGTGCAGACTCCAGGTGCTATGGCACTACCCCAGGACAGACTAAGCCTTGATGCTTCTGGAAAGGGTTGTGCTAAAAAGCATTTCTTACCTGCTGCAGAATGTGTCTTTCCCGCAACGTCATTAACCTTCTGTGAAGCTCTACCAGTTCATCTAGGTATGCCTGATAGGAAAAGTGTCCCCCGAAGAACAAGCATGTTAGGAAGCAATTCAAAAAGAAGAGAATAAATAAATAAGAACATATAAGCAGTGGCTAGAGGTTCCCCATTCTACTCACACCCCAGGTTGTGTGGACTCGATGCCCAAGGCCTTTGCAGAACAAGTCTCTCTTGGCCAACTATTACCTTGATCAAGCCAGTTTTTTAAAAAGGGGACAATTCTTGCATTTATTTGCTCTCAAAAAGATTTAAGTAAGCAGATGCACTCCTCCTAACAATGCCTCTACAGAGAGAAGGGGAACTCAATGGTAAATTGTGAGTTTAAGCATGGTATCAAAGTCTACTTTCTTCTTTTTATTCTTCTATCTTAGAAACTTTTTAACTAAGAGTCTAAGTTTGAACACGAAGTATCAGTGCACGTTACCAGTTATATCGGGATTAATTCTTTAAAAAAAAAAAAAAAGCCTTCCTGGTTGTCATATCTAACATCGCTAGTGAACAGCAAATGTAAGTAAAGTGTCTTATGAAAAATAGAGATCACTATCCAAATTAGCATGTGGTTTGTCAAGAGCTCCCTTGAAAGAACAGAGGCAACCTCTCCTTCCACATGCTCAGACCTACGACTCTTTGTCAGTATAGCTGAACGGGTGTTCCTAGTGTCATTTGCAATGAAGGCAAAGGAAAGGTTTGTGAAGCATTAGCCAGACCTGTCCCGACCCTGAAAAACATGTTAGGACCCTGCCCACACCAGGAGACTAATCCCCAGTAGGTCTTGCAGTCCGACTTCAGATGCATGATGCGCACTTGGGGAAAGCACTCTGACTAGGATCAGATGTCCTCCCCACTTACGTCTGATCCCTTCATCTTCTAACTCTACCACAGATCTCTTACCTCCCAATTCAATATGCCTGAAATTCCTGGGCAATCTAGGCATCAGGGCAAATGCTACCACAAGGCCAAACTTAGTTCTGGAGATATAAGCAAGACTGGGAAAATAAATTGCTCTCAGGCACTTCTAATGAGGAAGGGAGACACAAAGAAACAGACATGCCAGTGTCGTAGCACTCATAGTAGTGGACTGGAAACCTACCTTGTCACATTCACCATTCTTTATTTGCTTATCTGATTTGCTTTGCTTTATTGGACTTTTCACTTCGAGAATCTAGGGATCGAAGAGAACACTGTTAAATTTGATTTCAAGTACTTCTTACCTAATCAGCTACCTAAACAAAGGCACTTATGGATGAAATGTCATAAAATAACATCATTTTCCACCTAGCCTTTTACCTTTATACAACGTCTTTTCTTCTAATCTTACTTTTTCTTGAACAATAAATTACATCAAAAATGCTGAGTCAGGGCGATAGAACTTAAAAAAAAAATGTGGACAATAAAGAAATTGATCTAAGCTTCCAAGGATGCTTCTCCTTTGTGACAACACTCTCACACATATGTACAGCAGCTGAGTTATACTGGATTATAGTTCCCTCTGGCAAGAATTTTTTTTCTTATTCATTCTGCTGTTTCAGCATGATTACCAGTGCATAGTACACTAGAGATGACAGAACAAACACTCAAATACCCTTTTTAGTATCTGACTTTCAGATTCTAAAAATTACTCATATCCACTAACTTGATGAAGCTTTAGAAATAATGACAGCCATCAGTGACACTAGTTGTTCCCAACCTGGGATCCTCCAAATCAAGAAATAAAGAGTCAGAACTCTCTTCTGTGTTTCAAGAAGGGATGGGTTTACCCATGATAAGATAGCAGGTACCTCTTCTCTTATCTCAACCAATTATAGCTTAGTTTATGAATAGTAGTTCTGTATACTGTTCAGAAGCTTCTCTGGGGAGCTAGGTTTCTAAGTAATAAAAAAGAAAACCAAATTATTATTTAATAAATAGTTGATTTATTAGAATCTTCAAAATGGAGATTATGAAGGAAATATTTTTAAATGGCCCTTGCTTAAAATGGCTGAGAACGACTGAATTTATTGTTCAGTATTTATAAATGTATATAAACATAAAAAGCAAAATAATTTGTCTTTTTCATTATAACCTTATTATCAAGTGAGTTGTTATAATCTGAAACTAACATTAAGAAGGAAAATGCCAAATCAAGCATATATTTAAAAAGTCTCATATTCCTACTGCTCTTCTCTTTATCCATTTTCTGCCCTAACACATACACTTTCTCTCTCTCTCTCACACACACACACACACTACAGTTCTTTTCAAAGGTCTACCATATCCCATAACACAAAAAAATTTTTAAAAATGAGTTCACTTTTAATCTGTAGTAGAAAAAGCACTGATTGGGCTCAGAAATCTAAGTTCAGGTCCTGGCCCTATTATTTTACATGTTGGGGGCCTCAAAAGTGAGATGAAATTAGAAAGATGAATGAGATAATGTATGGATTCCCATTTGGCTGTCAAATTTTACACTACTAAACATTTTACTTTTTGAGGATAGAGCCATGACACTCTAGAAAAGACTAAATATTTATATAAGTATTTTCTTTTGAATTTAGAATAATGCATGGGTTATGAGTGAGTTTCTTTCTAACAGTCTTTCTTAAGAATTGCCTTTATTTCTTCATTTTTAAGATTAAGATAACCAGATGACCAATTTGACCAGGCTCACTTAAAATATAATACTTTCAGCAACACAAGGGAATTACTTAATAACAGAAGGCAAATTGTTTTTCTTTAAAAGGCTTCACTGTAAAAGAACCAAACACTCCACTACATTCAGAATTTCCTTCTCTACTATTGTTGTTGGAAAGAGACCTCAAGGGAAAACTGCGCTCAGAGACCTAGGAGTAAGTAGGTCAGTAGATGGCACTCCTCGCCAACTCAGATGTGGGGCCAGGCAAAGCAGAGCCGGTCTGCTGAGATTTCAGGCAAGAGAAAGAAACAGTGCCTGCCTACTTGCCTTGTGCATTAGAAAACTGAATTTTGTTCCCATATCCCACCCTGTCCCCCTAAACCCCAACTCGCCGCATTCTGGGGGTCAAAGTAACTGAGAACTCTTGATTTGCAATGGAACTTTGCTAACTAGTTTTAGAGAGTTCTACTACCTTCTCTCCAAAGCAGAAAACGGAACACTGTGGAGCACTTAAGTCCCAGCCTACACATTCCCTAAGTGCTACAGCACAGGCCAAACTGCATTGAAATCCTAGTTTCTTTCTTCTGAAGCTGCAGTGGCAGGAACAAAAGCTCTGGGTGTCAGTGATCCGCCTCAAGTTACTGAGTGGCTGCCCAGAGAGGGCTCAGTTAATCTTCTTCCTTTGATCTCTCCCTGCTCCAAAATAAACAGCTTTGTCAAAACCTCATTCTGAGAGAGCTGAGCCATGCTGAAGACAATTGTTTTATTTATGATCATTTCTTATCTTTGAGGAAACGACTCTGGAATATAAAAGTACAGCACCTTGTCTTTCACAGGCTTATTTCAAACCAGTTTAACTGGATAGATTCTAATTTCATTCAACATGCCTTGCAAGCTGATAGGTGATTTATGATATTCTGAATATTAACTTGAGTCCAATGGATCACTTCCTTCCTTCAGGGCCCCTCTCTCCTCCCTCCATCTACACTTTCAGCAGAGAAGGATCTGGAATTTTGATTTTGATTTTGTTTGAAATTCACATAAGGGAGGGTTAGAGTAAACAAACAAACAAACGAACAAACAAAACACACCTCTTTAAAATGACACAACTCTCACTCACTATTATTCCTTATTAAGTTGTACTGAGGGAAACAGCCACCCAGACTGCTGAGATGCACCATTTCTACATGTGGTAGTCTCCGAAAATAGAACTGTGATTAGTTGTACTGCTATTCTTAATCTGAGGATACAGCTTGAGAATCAAAATTTCAAGATGATTATTTTTCTGCATCCCTTTGTGAGGACTGACAGACAACTCGATTATTGAGCAGATGGAGTCTCTACTGATACGTCTTTTATGTTAATGATCACTAGTTGCCCCTAACAATGTTCAGGTTAATTACTTGCTTTGTTGACATGTGGCTCTCTCTGTTCACTTCTTTTCTATAGTTAGAAAATGTTTGACTCAATTAGCACGTTCCCTCTTCCCTAGTCCCTGGAAGATTTGAGAAAAGGTAAGGAAAACTCAGCTTTGCCTGGTAATTTACAGAAGCTTGAGATATCATTATCGACTTACAGAGAACGGCCAAGGGGTACGAAAGAAGGAAACTCTGAGTCTTCCCATTTCACAGTCGGGCTGTCTCCGTATGTTTTCATCTATTTATTTGATGTGAAATTTCAGATAATCACACACACACACACACACACACACACACACACACACACACACACACACAGATATAAGACTAAAAACACATTCCAGGATGAAATTTATGTGATTTTTAGATTTTTAAGAATATTTTACTATTTCACTTCATTGGCATGAAGAACTAAGGAAGACTAGTATGCTTTTAAGAAGTCCTAAAACACTGATTTCAAGGGACAGCATCACACCCCACCCAATGCAGGTGATTCGAGGCGGTAAGGAATCAATAATAAACAGTTTAAAAACCTTTTCTTGCTTTCAGTTCCAAGATGTAGCTCCAAGGAGAGAAGCACTCTTATGGTACATGTATTTCTGACCCTCAGCTAGCTAAAAGTGAAAGCATATGGACTTTCTTATTATGCTTATAGGTGCATGGAGAAAGTGATATATAACTGAGTATTTCTGACAGATTGATGATTCACATGTGTGAAGCTACATTTGTTGAATAAACATATGCCAAGGAACCATTGGTATGCTATTTAATTGAATAAAGTAATTTTTATCCTCTCCAGATAAATGATTCTATTCATTTTTGTTCTTGTTTTGCTAGACAGGTTAAAAAAAAAAAGTCTGACAAAGAATAGAGACCTCTCCCTGAAGCAAGGCCCAGCTTCGAGACTGCCCATAAGGAAGGGTTAGGGGCAGCTACTAGGTTTGAAGGGTGAGATAGGGGCTTGTTGGAGCTGCATTTATTTAGCAACCGCAGTCTTAACCCTGACCAGGAAAGATGCTGAAGGAGCTTTCTTTATGAGTGGGATGAAAGAAAGGATCTGATGTCCTTCACTCCTGGCACTGCCACCACCTATTTCTAATGTCTCACTCCTGGAAGCTAAGTACGTGTGTTTAAATTGGATATAAAAGTATATTAAAGGTCCAAATTCAACTCTTTTGCCAGCTTCTACTGAAGTAAAATTTACAAAAGAATCCCAAGCTATCCAGTTAGCCAGCCCAGGGCCCTTCTCAACTGGCTGGCAATGATGGCTATACTCTCAGTCGTGAAGAAATGCGTCATTTGTGGTGGTGGGCAGCCACGCCAGAGGTGAAAGCTGGCTGGGCCCTGGGCATGGCTGACACTGGAGACGGGGAAATGCACGAACTACAGGAAGTTAGGATAAAGAATAAGAATACACTAACTCCTTGAATAGCCAGTCTGTAACAGATGATGAGGCTGGGCTTGAATTCATATGTAGGACACAAAGAAACCAGCTGAACTGTAACTGGTAAAGTAAAGAACACTGGTATTATTCCCACTTATCAATGATGGCCAATAAACATTATAAGGAATTTTGAATTTTAAGAGATCTTTATTATGCTTCATACAAAATTTAAAAGGAAAAAGTCTTCAGCTAGAAAACCACATATTCCCAGTAAGATAAAGATCACAAATTCAAGGGCAAGGCCATTTACAATTGTAGGACACCCAAGAAACAAAATAATTTTAGAAAAAAACAGTTCTTTTACTTTAAAGTTAGTAATATTCATGTGGTAACTAGAATTAAGTAATTATTGGAGAGGTCACAGTGAATCTGTCTAAACAGAGAGATAAGAATAACCTACAGTAATGAGAGTATCAACTCAATGTATAGCAAGGCTTTTACAATATTCATATTTGAAAATAGCTTAATTTAGTAAGAATTTGAAATATCTCAATCTTAATCATTGGTTTAACAAAAGCTCTTTATCATAGCTTTCAAAGTTCTGCCTAGACCTTATTTAAATAACTATATTCTGAATTGACTATCAAATTAACAAGCTTGATTTATGACAATGATAATGACCATTATTTACTCTGCCTTTTAACTATTCCTTACAATCCCAAGTGATGAACTTCTTTTCCTGGATGAGCAAACAGAGGCAGAGTACCTATAATAATAAACACTGACCATCAACTGAGTGCCAAGTAGGTATGGGCACTGCCTCATGCTCTTTACATGTGTTAGTTGCCATCCTCCCAATAACCAGCAAGTTAGGTATTAACATTCCCAGGTACAGATGAGGAAATTGAGGATCAGAGTTAAAGTTAATTCGCACAAGCGAATTACTGCGAATTAGTAAAGCAAAGAACCAGGCTTTATACTGGCCCCAAAGGTCATATCTTGCTAATTTATTAAGTTGTCTACTTACTGCTGAGGGGAAAAATACATAACAATCAACAGTAAATGGACCACACTTTTTGTCACCATCTCTTCTTTCATCTATTTAATTAAACTATCCAATGGAACATACTTTTCATGCCAACAGAAGTTTATATAACCCTAACTATGTGTTTATTCCTAAGGTTGTAGTTTCCCATATTTTGATATCGAGAGAGACTTTGTTTAAAATTAAAGAATAAAAAGTTTTTCTGTGCTTTGTAAAAACAATCACATCTAATTCTGCAGTGTACAACACTGCAAACCTGGGAATTTACCTGGTTGTTGTTGGTTTTTAATAAGGGTGGGGGGGGTTCGTGATGTAGGGGCGAAGAAGCAGAACTGCTTTCACTATCGCTGCCATCACTTAAGCTAACTCTGAAACAGAAAGAGAAGACATGCATCATTACAGACAATTCTTGAAGTATCTATGGAAATAGGTACAGGGAGCAAAATATCCAAACACTCTAAGTATTGAAAACTAGTATTAACTCATACAACTGCTAACATGTATCGATCCTTACCTTGTATCTGAAACTGTTTAAGTGTTTTACCTGCTATTTCTCATTCCACGATCCCTATTTCAGATGAGGAAGCTGACACTTAGAGAGACTAGGTCACTCACCTAGGGTCACAGAAGTAAAAGCAGTGGTTCTAGGATTTAAACCCAAGCAATGTGACCCAAAGCTGGTGCTTAGCCGCTATACTTTACCAGCTTCCTTTATTTATTATTCTCCCTACTCCAGCTCCCCTATCTTCTACCAGTAAGCATGTCACCCAAGTTTGCATAAGGTCAGAAAAATTAAACAGTTCATAGCTTATTACTTTTTATTTTCCTTCTCCCAATGCCTCTTTGTAAAAATTTTACAAATGTGGCTAAAACAGCCTGCAGGAGTGGAAGCAACTGCCAAGAAGAATGTAGACAATAGCCCTGCATGACTGACAGCTCAGAGTGACATCTGAAGATGGGATGTGTGAAGCTCAATATGCTAGAACCACCAGCAATCTCTACACAATTTCTACTGTGTAATAAATGACTCAAGGCTGTCCCTAGGTCTGAACACTGATACGACTCATTGGGAATATACTACAACAATATGAAGAGACGGCGTGTTTGAAATAACTGCTTTAGAAAAATACAATGATATCTTTTAACAATTAAAGACAATAAAATACCACCCGCTCCCCTATTTTTTCTTTTCAGAACAAAATGGAATTTTCTTCTAGCTGAAGTAGGAAATATTTCTTTAGTCTACTCTGCTGAATGTGTGTCCTCCTTTAGAAACGTCCTTCAGTGTTTGCTCCCTCTCTTTGGTTACATAATAACCTAATATAATATTCTTCTCAGAAATGGAAAATGCTTTAGAAATCAGAAAAGTTTTTTTCTCATTCTGAATAGGCAATCACATTCTAGCTCTATAATATATTCAGATAGACAAGATACAAGATAGGAAATGAAAAGGATGCGCTGGGACATCCTTTAAGCAAAAACTGATGGAACTTGTTTTTCTTAACTTAATTACATTAATGAAGTGTTCGGTTGAAGCGCTGCTTTAAAATGCTTCTTGACTGAAGTGGAAGGCTGAGTATTTAAACTGATTAAACAGTTGAGACTTCACAAGTGCAATGAAGATCAAATGTTACACTGGCGCTACTGTGCTAACAGTACATGTTACGTGGGGAAAAAAAGAAGAGTGTCTTTAACAATGTGTATCACACCGGACAACTCACAAATATGTACGATCTGACCCACATCCACTTAGGGGATGGGGCAGTAAATGGGTAGGCAACAGCAAATCAGAGTATCTAGACCTTCTAAATAACAATAACTTGGGAAATTGTCTAAGTAGGTCATGCATTTTTCATCAGCTAAATTGAGAGCAGCCGGTGGTCAGGATTTCAGTTGTTATAAATGTGCTCTTCACCTCCAAGTTTCAGTCCATTTTTAGGTCTTTTTGACCTACAAGTTTCCTTCTTGTCAGATTGAAGACTTCTAAGGGGAAATGTTACAACGCCAAGGCCATAAGCTTCCTCATTTTCTCCTACTTAAAAGGAACACGGACAGGTGAGTTTGGGAGACAAGGTAGAGGAAGAGGTATTAAATGTGGCCATAAGGAGAAATCACTGGGACATCTGATAGGGCAGATACTCCAAGGAGCCTCTTCTCAAAGGACACTAGGGAATTACCAATTAGAAAACATATGGTCTGTCCAGTTTGGGGTCAAATCACATTCTTTTCAGGAATTTTAGTGCCATCTACATAGTAATGGATAATGGGAAAAGATTTAATGTGATATATTATAAATGTAATTGGATTTTAAGTCAAGTACATTCATATTTTTTTTCTACTCAAAACATATTAAAGTAAGCATGCCTATTTGTTTGCCTCATGATAAAGAAATAAAATTCTCAAGGCAATTTCAAGTTGGCTATTAATTATAAATGACATGAATTACCATCTTATAATGTGGAATTATGCCTCACAGCATTAAAGCTACTTAAGGAACCTAATTGTCAGCACACTTAAAAGGAATTTATTTTCTGGGGAAACACACACAGGTGATTCTAGTTTTAATTAGGTCACACACATAACTCACTGAAGCCAATTATGTATTTCTACCTTCAAACGGCAAACACGTTTCCTCAAATGCTGAGAACACCTACAGCAACGGACCTACACAAACGCTTCAGATGAAAACAGAATTTATTTCAGCAGTCAGGCCTGCTACCTTGGCATATACTTTCAAGAACAAGGACTTTTAATAGGACTTTTTCCCTATAAAATTTTTGGAGGAAAAACCTCTCTTTTCTGAGGAAAGGGATAAATAATTCTCTGTAAAGATAAGTATAAGCATGCCAAGGTGCCCCAACTTAAGATGAATGTGACCATTTACTGCCATTGTTTTTGGTGTTTCATACTTTGGCTGTGGTTACACTATTAGGTCTAGTGAAAAGGTATGATTCTATCACAGGGAACTTCTTCCCTTCCAAGACACTCACCTGCGACTTCGGCTGCCTCCTCTATTTACAGGTCTCTCCATTTCGGAGTCATTGTCATTATCCTCTGCCTCATCTGATTCCTCCTCATTGTCATCGGAATGCAGATCTTTCATTATAGACCTTAAAGGACCTGAGTAATGACAGTGAAGCACAGGCAATAACACATACTATTGCAAACACACTTAGCCATATTAGACACAAGGGAATGCTCACTAGCACTGAACATTGGTTCAAAATAACCATTATCATATACATCACATATATATATTTTATCTATCTATCTATCTATCTATTTATTTATTTATTTATTTATTTATTTATGCATACAGTTTATAAGACAAATTTGGTAGTTTCTGGAATGCAACCTCTGCTAAAACACTGTTGTTTTAATAAGAGAAGCCTCAAAATGTTTATTAGAAAAACTATTTCCTAAGAATTCTTTTCTATGTATTTTTCTTCCCCAAGAAAAATTACCCCTAAAAAGAAACAGAAAGATCTATTAGTAAATTGAATGTTTTGTTAGGTTAATCCATGTATTGAAAAGTTGAGACTAATAAATCACCATGGTTGTAACTTGTTCTTGGCAATGCAGCCTTTGTGTGGTAGTTTTTGATCTATTAAGGTTTAGCTGTTCCTTTTATTTCAAGGTCAATTTCAGGTCAAGCAAGCATTTCAGTCAAGTTCAGATTATAAAGTATTTCAATTCCACGGTGTAACGTCTTATCTCTGATCTTCATATTGATCTTGGACACAAGGTCTTGTTGCAACAATTTTATGTAGCCAATTTTTATTTTACTTTTTAAGAAGTTCTTGGCAAAATACCAACATGTATTTCCATAAATAAGACCATGCAATAAATCAGGTGCCCAGAAAATTCGAAGGAGTATCCAGTATTAGATGGAAGAGAAAAAAATCAAGTCATAACTAATTTATTTTTAGAATAGGGCAAAACTGGAAAACCACCAAAACTCATCAGTGTGGCTTATTCTCACTTTATTACTCTTAGATGTAATGAAAACAAGATAGATACTTTTAATATTAACAGAAGAGATTGTAAAGGCAATCAGGAAAATGAGAGAGAGGCACTTTCATTCTGGATTAGACAATTCCTAAACTCTAATCTAATAGGAATATCTGAGCTATCATTAAATCAGTTTTAAAATAAGTACAACTCTGCAATCTCACATTCTTTAAAACCCAAATTTCTCTGCTTTTGTCATAGGCTTATACTTTTGGAAGTCAGTGGAACAAAAAATCTGAATAGTCCAAACGATCAGTGTCTTTTATTTTTTCCTAGAGGCTTAGCCTTAGCCCAAACACACAGAGCAACTTAATCCTTTTCAAAACATACAAGGCCATCAAGAATTCAGTGTGGTCAATGAAGAAAGTAATGTGCAACATGATGCTCGAAAACAAATTATTCCTTGATATTATTTCACTTTCCAAGTTTTTTTTTTTTCAAAACAGCCAACATTTGAAGGTTTTCTACACACAAAAGAAGTGGAAAATATATTTAGTTAATGTTCTGGTTTAAATTTCTTTTTAAAATTTCTTTAAATTTAAATTTGAGTTTGAGTAGCAAAATATATATATTTTAAAGACAGCAAATTAACACTTGCCAATGAAAAAGGTCTATTAATCTGTAGAAAAATAAATAAAATGAAAGATGTCCAGGAAGAAAAGTGAAAACCTATTTCTCTATGTCAAAGCCTCTCAAGTCCAGCTTTTGCTATTGTATTTCCTTTGGGAACTCCCTGGAATGGGCTGTGTCTGTAATCCTTTTGTAAAATGCAACTCTGATGGCAGGGACTAGAAAAAGGGGAATTTCTAGAGGCTGGGCTCATACATCAGAACAATACTCAAGTGTATTCCTAGGGGAAATAAATACAACTGCATAAAAGCCAAGTTATCACTCAAATAATAAAACAGTGGAAAATAGGCCATATATCAACTCATCAAGATGTTTTATGAGAAAAATGCCTCATAATTTGCCTGGGAGACGTTGATACCTTGTTGCCTGGTCTGGGACGGTGTGAAGCTGGAGCTGGAGCTGGAGCTGGAACTGGCAGGACTGGGTTGTTCAGACTTTAAAGAAGAGAAAGGCATAATCAATAAATTTATGGAACACTACATATCTAAAATTAAAAACAATAGTTTTGCTTAAAAATATTTTCCTCTAGAAAAACAGCCTGATGCTGCACAAGAAAAATGACTATACATTACATTATATCAAAAACACTAACATAGGAGAGTCAGGGCGCCCTTTTCATTCTGTCCACCATATTTTTCCTAGATGCAGAAACAAGAATACAAACAAAGATGAAGAGATGAACACCTGGGCATTATATGAAGAAAGAACCTGGCTTTGTTTTCACTCCTATGTTTACTGGTATCCAGATCTCTTCCTGAAAGATACCTTGATTACTCTTTCTGCAGTTTGATTGACTGAACTGGTTAAAACATAGTGGTAATGAGGCCAAGGTCATTAGTTCAATCACATTATGAGCCAGTTAATTTCACTCTGGTCCAAGGCCATGACCCAACCCTAACCCCATTCATCCACAGTTCACAAACGAAGGCCAATGTTCACAAGAAGACCTGGCCAAGTCCCACAAATGAGTCAGGGGAAAATGCTGCCATTACTTTAAAACACACACACACACACACACACACACACACACACACACACACACTCTCTCTCTCTCTCTCTCTCTTTAATTCCACAGCCTACTGATGCAGGGAAAGTGCATCTTATACCCATCTCACTCTCAGTGAATTCTCCTCACCCTTTAATATCCAGAACAAGTGCCTCCTTGATCTGGCCAACTAACTCACAGTTCTCTTCTCTCTCCAACCTCACCGAAAATATGGATCATCTCTATGCTTATCAAATATATTGCAGTATTATGCTACCTCTGATGTCTTTTCTCTCCAGTAGAGTACCAGCACTTGAAAAAGCAGGGGTTGGTGGTAGTGGCAGGGGGTTGTTTTCTGTGCTTCTTGTTGTCCCCTTGTACTTAGCATAATCACTGCATACAGCAAGCAGTCCATATCTGTGACTGAAGGCAGCACGTTAGGCCTTGTGTTTCAACATTTGCCAGTTTTTGAGACTTTATGGTAGGTAAAGATGGGAAGAGCAAACACATGGACAGAATGGTGCAAGAAATTGATTATACTATCAATACACTTGAATTTTATATATTTAAGGCCAAAAATATTTTAAAATAACTTAATCATGTTGATGAACTGGGTTGTAAGAGTAGGTTATTTCTATCTCATTTCTAATGTGTTGAGAGTCTCAACTACATGCTCACGTAATCTGAGAAATATGTACAAGACACATCTCTCTATGCTCAATAAGTGACCAAGTTTATCAGGGCTACGTGGACAAACTAAGGGCACAATCAGAAGCCACTAAATGAGGATGAAATCTCAGTTTTATCTTGTAGTTTCTCACCACTGATTTTTTTCATCTCTCCTCCCAGCACTGAACCCACACCCCCTCCTCTCCAAACAACACCAAGATCTAGACTCAGACACAAGGAAGCACTTTCAGGCATTCCTAATGCACACTTCACATCCTCAGGCTGGATGGGAAAACAGGTGTCAGCAATCTACCACTCATTCTGCAGGAAAAGAGCCAGACAGGATCCCTAATGAGCAGCAGGCGGCCTACCAATCCTTTACCACTGCAAGATTTACTTGGGGTTTGCAGTACAATGTCCTACACATTGCTGTTTGCGGCCCACAAAGAAGAGTTGGTTTACAAGTACACACGCAGGTGTGAGGCACTCTTCATTTCTGTTGAGTGGCTCTTCCACTGTGAGCCACGACAGTGAGTTACACAACTGAAAGGGTATTCAGTTAGCATTTATGTGCAATGCCCAGCTGCAAAACATTCCTCCTGCGGTCCAGAGAATACTCCTTTTCCTCTCCAAGTTGCTCTTTTCAGCTATGAAAAGTGTCTGCAAACGGTATTTTTTTTTGATAGCTCTGGAAACCATTTGGGAGCCAAGAAAAAGGTTCCCTTACAGTAAGCGGGGAGAGCTGCAGTTTCCCATCCAGCCTGACCAGTACACGTTGCACTGGACTTAAAAGAGCTGTTCTGCCAGAGCTGTTTGCTAAGAGTGACATTAATTAAGATAGCAAGAAAGGATGGTGGTCACATCTCTCCAACTATCCAATGTTAAACTTGACTCATCTGTCTCAAGCATCATGCCAATGCCAGAACCAAGCCTGCAGGCAGCCTTCTTTTAGCTTCCTAACCATAAACAAAGTTAATTATTCCACAGTTGCTAACCATTAGAAAATTGACGAAGAGTAAAAAACAATACAAAAGAAAAAGTCTTTTTATTCAACATTTATTATTAACATGCTGTCTCATCCACTAAGCATTTGAGGAGGTTTACAGTAGAAGACACACTATTATTCAACGAGACTGTTAAAGTAGAAAGTTTAAAGCAACAGAGGTGGATAGAGAAGGATAAAATGTTGAATGATGGGTAGCAAAGTCCACTGTCCTGGAAGCTTTCTGCAACCACGACAGGGATTTGTGAAATTTTGGAGAAGACCTTTGAGGATCATCTCCTTTGAGATGATCGAAGGAGCAACTCTCACACTTTCCCAAGCATTTGAATCACCTGGAGTATTTGTTAAAACACAGACTGCTGGGCCCTACTCCAGGGTTTGATTCAATAAGTCTGGGATGAGACCCAGGAATTCTTACAAGTACCCAGAGGATGCTGATGCTGCTGTTCTGCGGACCAACCAGACTTCAGAGAACACTGACCAAGAACCCAGAGATTCATAGCCATGGATATGCATGACAGTCAGTTGGGAGGATTCTATACATGAGGAGATTCTGATTCAATAGTTTTGGTGTAGGGGTCCAGGCATGTTAATATTTTAAAAGCTTAACAAATGAAAATTCCAGGTTGAGCACCACTGATAATAAGTTAACTGTTTCTTTTTTTCTACATGCAAAAAAAAAACCATGTATTTTTTTAAGGAATCTTAAATTTAAGAAGGCATACGAGGAAAGCAAAAGCATCATGAGAAAAAATGAAAACTTACTGATTTATCCAGAGGTAACATCCCTGCACACTCTTCAAAGTGTTTTGCCAGAAAGCACCCTAATAGAACACAGCTACCACTCAATAAAAACATTTATGAAACATGTACAATCGTATTGTGGTGGATAGACCTTAAATGAACCTAGTCTGACTGAGACAGAATTCAACTGTATGTTAACTGCTCAAAAAGCCATTCTGCTACGAGCTGAGGCTGACAGTCTTATATTTCTTCAAGTCCAGCAAAACAAAGCTGGTGCTTGCTTTACGTGAAGTCTGTACTTTATTTTTTTAATCAGATTTACCCTCCAAAAACACAAATCGAGAATGATTACATAAACTAGAAAAGGTTATTTGCTTTAAGAAAAATATTCACATAAACAGGTCTAAATTAAGACCATTACAGGCCCTAAGGATTGAAAAGACTACGGTACCCTCCTTTCTTTACGTGTGTATGTACCGAAACCTAAGTGTAGGGAACTTCAATGAGGTTGATTCTTCCCCTTACTTGATACTTGCTTTTGAAATACCAAAATTCTCCCCACTAAAAAAATATTTGCTTCTTCTTACTGATGCCCTAAGCACAAGCTTAGCTGACCTACTGAGTAATCAAACACTAGGCATGGAGTTTCTTTAAATGGTATGCTCCAACGACAAAAGTATAGGCTTAAGAATCTCAAATTCTATTGCTTGCTAGTATATCTTTTTGGGAAGATTGCTTAAGCATTAGTTTCCTCACAGAGTGAGGGCACTGAACCATTCGTAGAAATGATCATGTTAAATAGATAAAGTAAAAATTCCTAGCTCACTGCTGTTATAACAGTAGCTAATCAACATTTGTTGCTGCTATTATTTATAAGAGATCTCAAACTCCTCTATTGCCCCAAACAAGATATATCTTTACTACCAAAACAATGGGCCAACCAAGGTTTGAATGTAATTTTCAACATTAATAGGCTATGCAAAATCATTTTATAATGGATTTTCTATGGAGGATTATTTTTGTCTAAGACAAGTAAGAAAACCCACATGATTACAACTCCTAGAAGTTAAGTCCTTCAAAAGAGAACACCTGTCAAGGTAGGTCACTGGAGAAGGCTTGTAAAATCTGGCTTTGTTCCTTACACTGGAAGCAGACTTCCTCCTTAGGCAATCAGAAGACAGAAGTTCCATCTCTCCTAATAAGCAACTATATTTATGAACAGAATTTCAACTTCAAAACAATCAAATAAAGAAAAAAGGGGAGGATAATATATACCTTTCATCAGGGGAAAGGGGAGAGTAAGTACAGTATAACAAGTTAAATTATTTTAGCACATTGCTACATTTTTTCCACAAAATTTATACCTCGTTCAGAAAAAGAAAACATAAAGCCTTCAATAAAGATTATCTTTTCTTTGCACAAAAATCCAGAAAGACTGTCAAGGATGAGTGCCACCCAAAGAAGAAAACACAAATATAATATACCTTATTTACTTTCCTGTTCAATTTTCATTAGTGACTGAAGTACTAGGTTCTAGTCAGTTTAGTACTTCCTTTATTAAAAAATAATAATCATTGACACTTTTTTTGGCATAGCACAAAAAAGTCATTTTAAAGATTGATAGATGTTAACTAAACACTGTGACAATCATTTCACAATATATATATGTATCAAATCATTATGTTATACATCTTAAACTAATATGTTATATGACATTATCTCAATAAAACTGAAAAGACTACTTCACTTAGTTTCTCCTATAAGAAACTAAAGAATATCCAACTCAACTTTAAAATATACTTTTAATTTTAAAGAAAAATGACATATAACATCCATTCTGAATAATTATGAGAAATGTTCTTCATCATATGAATGCGCTCTATCTACCAACTCCCATTAATAGGTAATATATTGTAAGAGGTAGGTCAATAAAGGTAAGGTCAAAGTTAAGCAAAGAAATAAGTATTGAAAAGTTAAAAAATAACACTTAAGTGAACCTAAAAGATCGATGCAAGAGTGAATTGTCAAAAGGCAGAAACGAGAACTTTTATTTTCATTTGGTTTTACATTAATAATTACTTCACAATAAACATGCTAAAAGTAAAAACTTTATTACATAGAAAGGTATATGAAAATAAGATTGGACAAATATCTGTCAATAACTCAACCTCTTAAGGTATCTTTGTGTAGCTATTTCATATTCTTTATTTTATTTGCTCAACCATGAGAAAGCCAAGTGCTATGGACTGAATTGCATCCCCCCACTACCCAAATTCATATGTTGATGTCCTAACTTCCATGTGACAGTATCTGGAGACAGGGCCTTTGAAAGATAAGTAGGTTTAGATGAGGTCATGAGGGTGCGCCCTTCATGATGGGATTAGTGCCCTTATTTAGAAAATAAACCAGAGCTTGCTCCTTCCTTAGCCCCACCCATGTAAAGTCAAGATGAGAAGGCAGCCAGCTACAAGCCAAAAAGAATCCTCACAGAGGAACTGAATCAGCCAGCACCTTGATCTTGGACTTCCCAATCTTCAGAACTGTAATAAATTCCTGTTGGTTAAGCCACCCAGTCTTCAGTATTTTGTTATAGCAGCCCAAGCAAACTAAGACAACAGGATATATTTTTTAATCTCCATTTTACTGATAGTGAAACTGAAGCACAATAATATTAAGTGACTAGTGGGTAATATTTAGGTGGATTAGAACCAGGTTTTCTAATTTCTAATCTAGTGTTCTTCCTACCACACCTATTAACTTTGAAAAAGTGCAATTAATTCAAAGCAGTGTTCTGAATACACTAACACTCATTCATAACACTAATGTCAGGGAACAAAGTTTTCTATGTCACTGTGAAAGATCTACTGAATATCCCACCGTCCATAGGGATGTGTTGTGATTGGCATCCAAAGCAAATGAGTGGTGAAAACAAAACACTTCATTCCTGGGTCTGAATGTGTCTGTATCAATTGCTTCTAACATTTGTTCAATCAATACTACCACAGATCCTGGCTTCTCGCCTCACTAGTTCAATAGTTTTGTTTAAAAAAGCAAGGAAGTTTCTCCTCTGAATTGTCCTAATCCTCTTGACATTGGCACTGATCAAAAGCACTGACAAGCCCATTCGGCAACACACTACAATCATTTATTTTATTTACCTTCAAAAGCTATCTATTCTCTTTTCCCAAATCTTCTCTACAATTCCTATAATCTCCAGGAACAAAACACAGGTTTAATGCTTTAAATAATCTGCCAACAGTTCTTTCTTTGAAAACAAGGTGAAATTGGGGAAAAGACACTAGACCAGGAAACTGGAGCCTTTAATTATTGCTGGTCAGTTACTTAAGTCTGTGACCACAGGGAAGACACTAGATCTCTCTTTGGCAAACTCTCTCCATTTGTTAAGTATTATGACGACTTGAGTAAACTTGACGTTAAATTAGAATTGCTTTTAGCCTCTTGAGCCCTTATATTATCAAAAGGTATTTTTATGCCCAGTATTTTCTGGTAAAAGAGCAAGATCTTAAGTATTTCCTTTCTCTGCTGTTAGCAAAACAATATGTTATGCTCAAAATACTGTTATATTTTCAACTAACAGACAAAATCATCCTAGATAACAAAATAATTGGTTTTATTTTGAGGTGTCTGTTTTCACAATTGCATTTGTTTTCTTCATTATTGTTGCCATCTTCGCTATTATTATTAAATGCTGTCATCATTTGTACCCATCACTCCTGGTCTGAGAACACAAAATCCTATTAGGAAATGAAATGGCCTTGGGGAACAGGGGTCTATAAATCTTTCCATAAGACCCTCTTCCACACTTAGGGCTGGCTATAATTTTCTTTTAGCTTCCTCTCTTTTAAACAGAAGAGCCTCAAGTCTTTTATCTCTCATCACCAGTTGTACTTTGATGGCTGCTACTGACTACTGTGGCCAGATCATGTGATCTTTCAAAAAATCCAGTTGTTGCAAGATGGTGTATGTGCCAGACGTATCCTAAAAATCACTCGCTCGTTAAGAGCTTTAAGAATGAGAAACCATGTGGAAACAGACCATTTACTGTTGCACTACCTATAAGCATGTTACTATTCTTTGAGCAAAGACTGTGCATAGAAGTTGAGTTTCACAATTGGCCATTAAATCTACCACTTAGTTGTAATACCAGATGTATCTTTTAACTAGACTTTTTTTCTCTTTTGTGTTTTGAGGCTGGAGGGTAGAAAAAGAAAAAAGTTAAAAGTGCGAAGGTTTCGAGCTGCAATCCTTCACAAAAGAGAAATACGAAGGAAAAAAAGTGTCCTGATAGAATTGCCCCATAATTAACTGTTATTGAAGCTGACCAATGAACATCAAAAACCCATTGCTCATCAGTTAACAATAAGATATTGAAACTATTGTCAGAACAACTATTCAGTTACTCATGAAATAACCCACCTGTACAGAGGACAAGAAGCTTGAAATAATGGAATATTATTGTATTCTCTCTCTATATAAAAGCAGTGTTGAAAAGTCCTAAAAGGTATATGTGGTTCTCAGTTTTCGATTATAAAATTTAAAATATTAAAATAAATAGAATGAATTCAGGGTATCATAAAGGTGATAGTTAACTGAAATGAACTAAAACACATATACACCTCAAGAGATCATCTTTATAAGACATATAACTGCATTTCCTTATTAACATTAGAACCTATTTTTTAAAAAAATGGCTTACTTTAAAATGATGATAGAGCATTTGATTGATACCAATAGAATCTTTATAGACTTCATAAACGTCAAGAAGTTTTATTAATTTTAATCTTTGGACTATCTTAGAGAATTTTCCCCATTAAATGTGAAGCTTAGATTTACTATCATAGCAAAGCATCAAGAATTCATTTATTTGCTAAGATCTTATTTTTATGCTATTTTCACTTCCAAAATAACCAAAATTCACTGGGAAAAAAGTGTTGTTTAAAACTGTCCAATCATCACCAGGTCAAACATATAACACTTCTCGTTATCAGTCTATACAATAAAAATTGTCGATAGTTGCAAGGATTATTTCTTTACAAGCCTTGTATCTTCCTAATTAGAATAATAGTACATTTTCTATTAATAGTACATTTCTAATAGTAACACACTGGAGCCCCTTCTTCTAGATCAGGGCTCTTCAAAGTTCCTTAGGTGTGGGTATGCACAAATGTGTGCACATCGATGTATAGAAGATAACCCATAGGGGTAAAAGAAAATAATAGAACCTTCAATCACATTTATTTTCTGTCTTTTCCTTTAAATGTTCCAATATTTGTGCTTTCTTGTTCATAATATGTTAGTATGGCCATTACTACAATTTGGAAAGATACATATATTAGGGATACATGTTTCCTAAGAGAGATGAGTTTTAATTCCAACTCTACAGACAATTATTAGTTTTAGTTTTATAATTTACTGGCCTAAATCTTAATTATGTCACATAGATTTCAAATTCTGGAATGATATGGGCTAAATACACAAGGTATTTAGTATCATCATAACTTATTGAGGCTATCCAGATTTTTGTATTTTTATATGTTATGCTCAAAATTGACTTAGAGGCTAAAATTTTAATTTTTAAGTTAAATAGAAATACTATAATAGAGATCCTTATTAGAGATCACACAAATTTATTTAAAATATTTTAAAGTACATGTTAAAATGAAAACCCAACACAAAATACTTTATATGATCTGCTCCCCCACCCAGAATTTAAAATTGTCTTTATTGTGGCTCTCTTTGAGACACCAATTTTATAGTGTTTGCTAAAAATTACACAATATTAAGTGGAACTGAAATTTTTATAAACAGTTTAACATCTAAATATGCTATACTTATATTTACTTCTATTTAAAATGTCAAGTACTAACAAAAAGTTTATAAAAAATAAAACTTTTAAAGAAATCCCTCTAATGTTAATGAAAATAAACAGAAATAGCAAAAAACACAGCACATTTAAGAGGCTGTGCTCACGTGAAAACATTAGGAGGTGGATTTTTTGTTTTGTTTTCAATGTACCCCTTTTAAAAATGTGGTATTTCGAAACAACTCACTCCCTATTAGTAATCTTAAATTCTTGTCAAGAATAGGAGGAATGCTACTGCTTATAAGGCTCTAAAGGAACCTACATTTCCATGCACACATCTTATATAAGCCTAACAGTTGCTTTTCTTCATAAATCAATCTATTGTTGCACTTCATAATGAGAAGGCAGATTTACTGCCTTTTACCGCCTTTTCTCACCATCAGAAAGATGCCTATTTGGGTAATAGAACGTTTCTCTTCTTCAAGGGTGTTTGGGATTAGAGAGGCAGGGGCAAGAACCTTTAACATCTGCTCCCTTCAAGAGAATGACACCTCTAGTTCTCACAGCGAGGATGTTGAAAAGCAAATACTCATAAGTTGATAAAATTCTCTAATTTGAAGAAGCGCAACGCTTATATACTAAAAACACATCTCTAAAACACACATTTGGGATTTGAAGGTTATACTGTAAAACTGTAGAACATATCATTTTGATTGCTAACACTGTAATTTAAATGCCATAAAATCATCATCATCGTTAGAACAATAGGAGTTTAGAATAAAGGCCTTTGATTCCATCATCTTGGATTTTCTCTAACCCTGGAAACAAATTTAAAGTACAGGCTGGTAAGACTTTAATCATCTGTTATCTCAATACTGTGCTGTAATAACAAAATAGCTTGTAATGTAGACTTACATTCTTCTGTTTTTATTTACTTAATTTATTTTTCCCTTAGGGAGAAATATTTAAAAATTGTGAACTGCAGACTTTAAAAATAAGAGAGAGGCACTTGTCAGCATCTAATTCCTAACCATCTGCCTTTTAAAAATACACACACACATACTCACCCACTCACTTTAGTTAGGCTAAACATTCTCAGCAAGTAAGTAGATCTTGATGGATCTAAACAGAAGTTTCAGTAATCATGGTTCTACTTTTGGAAACACAGCTATCTTTAAACAGGCCTCATGATTCCTACTAGCAAATGCAATCAACCATAAATTAACACCAAATAGACATCATCCAAAACGAAATCAGTAAATAAAGTAGGTCAGGTATTGGATTCAAGAAGAATCACTGTTTTTGAAGAAAACGAAATTATGTCTTCTGTCCATGAATATGGAGTACTGCCTAGTGAATGAACCCTTCTTGTTACTTTGGGCTATCTTTTGTCATTTAAGCAATGCTTTCTGACAGTTTTACAGGCTGTTATCCCAAGGACTTCAGTATTTATGGCCTTTATTCACTTGGGCTTTCTGCTCTTATCCACTGGTTACTAATCACTAGATAGATTTTTTTTATGGGGCTGAAATTAGCTCAAAGGGTGTCCTTCGACAATGGCAGCTCAGGACAGCACTGGCTAAAGGTCTTCTCCTCAGTCTCTTCCTTGCTCTCCTCAATTTTCTCTTCCTTACAGACAAGTTAATAAGGGTTCAGATCCACGCTGTTCAATTAGAGCAACGGCACAAATGATTTACGGCATTCTTAGAGGACAGTTTGGAACTGTTTCTGAATTGATCTTCAGAAACTCACTCAATTTCAATATTTCAATAATGATTTAATGGCCTAAACTTTTTTTTAATCTTCATGAAATGAGAGAATTTTCTACTCATAGAATCATTATTTAGGAAAAGCTCAATTCTACCTTACTATACACACACGTAAATGTTTCAAATATACACACTATATTTAAAATTTTTGGAACATTTATAATATGGAACTCAGATTTCTTTCTACATAGCAAAGGTTACTTATTACCTTTTTAGCCACTACATTTAAAAGACAATGTGCTGAAAAGCAAAGCGAAAACAGACCTCTTCCACTTAATTGCATTCGACTTAAATATCTCGTAAGAGATTGGTTTTTATCTCATGAACAATCTGAAATGTGTAATAGATCACATCCTCTTTACCAGTTGGCTGCTAAAAACCTGAAAGTCAAATTAGTCTGGAAAGTGGTGTTTCCTCATAAACTGAAAATCTGAAAAAAACTAGAAATATTGACGTTATTAGTCTCATAATTTTCCTGATGAACTGAGCAAATCACACAATTCCCCGAATGTGGGCTGAGCAACGAGGAAGGGGTGAAGGAAGGGGCGGGTGAGGTGGGCAAGGGGGAGATGAGCTTTGAAGGAGCACGAAGGCCTCACTTATTGCTATAGAACAGAATTTACTAAATGTGACTCTTCCTGGAATGAAAAGGATTTATTATGATCGGCTTCTGTTTTCTCTGAAATTATGCTGGAATGAAAATATTTGAAAAGGAAATGTTCAAAAAAAAGTTTCTTAAGCCTTTACATATTTCCATGTCTGGGTAAAAACAATATGTTCTACCTCATGAGAAAAACAATTTTAATTTATCGAGATGAGTATTTAAATAAAATCACTTTGCCTATTTATATGTAACATTAACTATTTCAACATCAAGTGATTGCCTTTAATTTATAAACACCCATTTGATAAATTCTCCCTGAATATAGTTCCAGGAAAATTTATTTCTGCCAATGAATGTGCATGCTTTGATATTCCAAATATAAAGCAAGGTAACTCTCATATTTCTCTAGGAAAAAAGTTGTAGACCTTTTTGCTCATCTGTAAAATTTGCCTAATTCTGAATGAATGCTGTGTTCTTTAAATTTTGTTACTACTTATCGTAGTTTATGTTTGTTACATATGTTAATCTATAAGCCAAATTCTATTCAAACAGGCTACAGTATAACTTAAACACTAAATATATGTAACTGTAAGAATTTATATAGTAATAAATTTTTTAAAAAACAAGATAGGCTCTCTAGGATTATCAAAAAATATTAAGGAAACAATATTTTAATGTGCAATTAAGTGGTAATTAATTTTTTAGCCCATTCTCTGGTGGTTAGATGACAAGGGGTGTTCTGTTATTTTTTAGTAAGTTAAATTTTACACTGTTTGCTTTTACATCTAAAAATATGTGGATGGAAAAAGAAAAATATTTTGGATATATGACTTTTCAAAATATGATAAGCTATGTAATTATGACAAAAATGGAAGAAGAGTGTTAGCCTTTGCTGAATGAAAAGATTTACTTCAAATTAGTAAGATATTTAGAAGTCTAATCCCTGGTTTCTCTTAGAAAATAAAAGGAAGACTATAATATTACAATCATGAATAGAAAAAGCTTCAATTTCTTTCAATGTATTTCAATAATTCCCAGGTGATAGAATATATCTAAATACTTTGAAGTCAGAAAAAAATGGTATCTTTTTCATTTCCACCTTAAATGACTCTAGGAGGAAAATGTATATCAGGACTCCATTATACAATAAGGCATTATAAAATCATACCTCCTCTTTTATAAACATTTTCTACTTCTTATTAATTAAAGCATGTTATATGCAAACTAATGATCTAAAATTGATAAGGTTTCCCTGAGTTCTTCTATACCTTGAAACGCTCTGTGTCTTTTATTCATCTCATCACCCTCACCTCCCCACCTTTCATTACCTTGTATAACATCTTAGAAGCTATCTTTTCTATGAAGTTATTTTTCTTGGTAAATAAACTTTACATACAGCTGGCTGTTAAAAATCAGAAATACATCAAGCAAAGAAATCCTTCTCACCTTATTTAAAAGAAAACAGAGTAGGCCTCAGGAAAACAGAAGTGCCCCAAAGTTCACGTTTGTTGGCAAGGAGTTGAGAGCTGTTAAGAATGATCCTCTTGAAAAGAAAGAAGTCTCCTTAGGCACCCACATGTATATTTAGATTAGATTGGCAGTTTAAATGACAGCAAACACATGGTCATGACTTCCCAATTGCTCATTCATCCAACACACACACACAAGCTAATGAGAAGCAAACATCCACTCCAAACTGTTTTAGAAACTAGCTTCTTCCATCTGATACTACCGTATGTGTGGTAAGCATACATTCTGCTAGAGAGATCAGATGTCAAACACTTGACTATTGCTCCCAGTATACCCAGATTTTGAATCACACTGCTTTACTATCCCACAACATTTCCCTAAAGTCAGTTGAGTAAACTCCCTGCTCTAGCCTGCAGTTTTATGAATCACGTAGTAAAGAAATGATCACGTAGAGGTTCCAGGATCAGTTTATCTTATGAGTATTTTAACTCTAAGACCTGGTCATCCTATTGGTACTACCAGTAATAGCACACACTCCTATTCCATAAACAGGGCAAAGTCACTACAGAGGATCACATTTTCTTGTGCAAATAAAGAGTGGTAGAGTTAAAAGATAGAGATACCAAACATAAACTTTAAGCTTCTAATCATTACTGGGGCTCCAGGAACATTTTCCAGTAAACAAGAAAACAAAGAGGGCACTATTTGGAGACAGCTATGAACTATACCTACAACACTGCTATGTTGTATATGTGTTTATATGTACATATGTGTTGTATATATGCACATATAATGAGTTTCATATATAGTAAGATGTGTTAGTGAGATGCAGAAAGCCAAATGCTCTATAATAGAGAAATAGGTTATAAAAATGGCAAAAAGTTTAAAATAATATAACTATATTTTACTTTTGGCATGAATTTAGCATTCAAATCTAAATGTCAAATACTTTGAAAACTCAAGATTAATATGAGGGTAAAGGTAGAAATAATGGAATAATAAAATGATTCGGGCTCTCGGGTTTTGGAAATATCAGACCTGGTTTGAATCCCAATTCTGCTGCTTTCTGGCTATGTGACCTTAGCCAAGTATCTCTCCGGGCCTTAGTTTCTTCATCTCTCAAGTGGGAAAATGAAATTAGTAACAGTAATAATTCATATAATTACTATGAGAATTAGACAATGCAAAGCATTTAGGACAGAGCATGGAATAAATGATGAATAAATAATTAGCTACTATTATCATCAATAGGAATAACTGTGAAATTGATATAAGAAAAGTCAGGTCTGAGTCCATTTGGCTTGTTCATCCTCTCTTCCTATGATAGTCTTCCCTAAAATATATCCAACACTTCAAGAAATAAGGCCACCTTTAGATGAATTCAAAATTTATTTTCCCTCAAACTTCTCTTGGAGCAGGGAGCTGAAAAAATGCCTTGCTCGATGCCTGATATATAAGAAAAAACTTCTATACAAACAGAATACACAAAGAGTAAAAAGTGATGGTCAATCTAAGTACAAATCATTTACAGGCAAAAATTGCCTGGTCGGGTAATAAAGAATTCACAGAAAAAAAGAAAGTGAAAACTCACGTAGGGCATCCCACTCACTGAGACACAGAAGCTTTTCCTCCTACAGAAAAATGTAGGCCCCAAGAGTCTCAAGAAAAAGAACCACTTCAAAATACTAAAACCATGATATTGTTCTTGACATTTCAGCTCAGTTTTACAGACATATATACTTCTGTCATATGTTAACTTGTCTTAGTAGTAAAAAGACAAAAAACAGATGGATTCTGATGCTTAATGGCAGAAATATTTGTCCTGTGGTTTTTGCTACTTTATAAAAGTATTACAAAGGAATTCAGAAGTGGAGTAAAACCTCAAACTTAATTGAAACTCCTTTATGTTGTCTGACAAATTAAGATTGTAAGTAGCCTTTATTATAAAACATCTGCTCATGTGGTATCATCAATGTCAAATTATTTCCCCTTTTTTCCTTAAAAACCACAATCACTACATACAGTTCCTGCACTCGTAGTTTTTTATATACAGTTTTTTTATACACTTAAAATTGTCAATAGATTCTGCAACTTCAAGTGAAATGACATATAATGAAACCAATTTTACCATAGGCTAATTGCTATAAACAAGAGTTAAGTTCTTACAATATTTCATTAACATTACAACAAAATAATGTTGAACAATATACTTATTGGAGGACCTGCTGTATACTGAAGAAAGGAAATTTGATGAATTTGAGAAATAAGATTATTTCCAATGCTAATGCTATCCAAAAAATTTGTTTTTACTGTTTGTCTCTACTTGTCATTAAAATTTAATACAACCTAACACAATTATCATCAATCAGATGCAGGTGTTGGATAATTATATTTGTATCAACACTACAGGCAAATTAAGATTTCTTCCCATGTGATAGTTATGATAAATATCAATTCCTTGGTTTACTGAATCCTGAAGATCAAAAGGCCCTGCATATGGCACTAATAAATCAAATAGAGTCATCAAATCTCCGGTCTGTTTTCTTTGGCTAAAACTGCAAAGTTTTACTCACAGAGCCTTATCTACTCCTAAAAATTCTCTGCCAAACCAAATTTAGCTCACCAATGGGACAGAAAATACAGCACGCCCCAGCTGCGCCCTCCTGGGGCTTTTGAAGTTCAGGGATACTGTTGTGTGGTGGTCTAAAGTATCTGGTCTTTTCCTCTCCCTTGCTTTTTTGGAACTCATTATCAACTGAAAATTCGTCTGGAAAGTAAAAGGTTATCCCTAGATTCAGACTGGAAAGTTACAAAATACTTTTATTTATTAATGAAACCTACCATGAATAAAGGTACTAAATAAAAATCTCTAAGTTATTAACACATACACACCAAATTTTTTTTTTTAAATCTCACAAGATTTTTCCTCTACATAAATATCAATAATAATTCAATGTTAGGAATTCTACTAAGGTATTTTTATAGTCTAGTCACATCCTGATAAAATGACCCTAAACTTTGTGTGATGGCAGTTATTTGGATGAGAAGGGGCTTGTAAAAGATAATATAAGCAGGATGAAAGCCCAGGAAAAATTCTATCTTTCCGTTGGTTTCTCTAAAAAGGATATTCTGAAGGATAAACTATTCTGTTCTATGATATTTTCAATCTTGAAGGAAATGTACAAAGGAGTAATGGGATCATGTGTTTTATACTTTTTTTCTTTATAAAACTATTCTGTACTTTTCAAAATTTTTACATAATTATGTTGGAAATATATAAACAAAAATAACAAAATATATTTACTTGGCTCAATTGAGACCACCCTAAAGTAGTAAGAAATATCCCTCTTTGTGTCCAAAAAGAATTCAAAAAGGTTTAATAATCTGCCCTAATAAGCTGAAATCTCAGCTAAAAATTTTTGCTCAATGTCTAGTTTCTCATCCTTGGCACTGTTGAAATTTTGGACTGGAAATTTTTCTATGCATTGTAAGATATCTGTCAGCATCTCTAGCTTCTATCCGGGTACTAGATGCTAGTTAGCAACCCCCATACATAAACATGCCCAGGTCATGACAATTAAAAATGTCTCCAGATATTGCCAAATATCCAGGGGGCAGATGGAGCCTAGGAAAAAATTACCCCATGTTGAGAACCACTACTCTAGGCTAATTATTTTCTTTAAAAGTTACTTGTAGGAGTTTCATATAATTGTGTACCACTAATTGGCACAGTATTTCATTTTAATAAAGTTCTAATTCTGAGACCACCATGAAATGACACTTTTGGTCTGATAAGATGCATTTCAACGGTCTCTCTCTGGTATTGATGAAGATGCATTTTAGAGGGCACCAGAATCTCTGACTTCTGAGACATTTGCATCCAACCTATTCCTTTAATGATCTGGTCTGTACCCCACTTTAGTTCTGGCAGGATACTACTGTAGTCCCTTAGATTCGAACCAATTGCTACTTTCACTTGGCACTGCCATTTATGTATTTCATATACAGAACAAGTACAGATGTGTGTCATTTGGTGAACAGAATCCAAAAAGCACCACACGAAGACACATACTTTACATAATGTTATCTGAAATGAGAAAGTTTGCAGTTAGAATAAGAATGGGGAGAAGGATCATTCAAATGCCCCTCTGGTCAGCAGTCTAAGCTTACTCCCTCAGAAGCCCATAAACTCAAAGTCTGATAAGTTAGCCTCTGAAATTTGTGTGGTTTTCTTCTTAGCTTTGCTAAAGAAAGACCAAGAGTTTGTCTGATTCCTGTCATCAAGATTTGTTTAGAAGCTCAATCGCTGGAGTAATGAACCCTGCAGGAGTGGATAAAGCCTATTAATAGAAGCTTTCAGCTGCCACAGACATCACTGGAGATGACAGACCCCATTCCACGGATGCCCCAAGCTCTATTCTAAAGATGTGTTGGAATGATATAGCTAAGGGAATATATGACCACATCAAATATTCCAGACCTTAAGAGAAGTCCCAGTAAGAAATGCCAACTGCCTTTTATGGCTATTAATGTTGGCCACTCTGCTTCTATGGTGACAGCCATGATATCTTCTGGAAATATATAAAATTCCAAACTTTTCTAAACTGAACCTAGATAATGAATTATAGGCCGACTAGTGCTGTTTTATCCTGGTATCCATTACTTTATCATACAAATTCTGCTTCTAATGGTCTTAATATATCAAGATGCCTTTTAGATGCTTTTCATCACTTCATTCTACTATTCTATTTTTTGCTTTGTGTATGAGTTATCTGACTACTTGTATTAACCACTTTCCCTACAACCCCTAGATGAAAATGAGGATGAAGACAAAAAGTACAATTACTTTAGACTTTCTGCAGTATGAGTTAACAACCTTTTACTGTAAAGATCTCAATAGTAAAAGTTTTGAACTTCATAAGCTGTACAGTCTCTGTCAGAGCTACTCAGTTTTGACTTTGTAGTGTGAAAGTAGCCACAGACAATATGTAAACAAATGGGCATGGCTGTGTTTCAATAAAATGTTATTTACAAAAATCAACAGAATACCAGAGTTGGTCCAAGGGTTATAGTTTGCTAATCCCTACCCAATCGGCACTTACACAACTTCATGCTTATAATGGTTAAACCGAATTTCTCTGATTTGATTTACCATATTATTTTTCTTAGTCTATTTCTGTTTATGCACACAACATACTTAGTATTTTTGCAAAAAATCCCACAAAAAAACAAAAAACAAAACAAAAAACAAAAAAAACTAAATGACCTCATTCACTGGCTATGTGCTTTTCAGCTCCTTTAAGTCACTCTGTCCTATGGCAACTAAACAGTTTTATCCCATGAAAGAGCAATATTCTGCCCTTGATGTCCAAGTTTGTCAGTTACTAGGGAAGACATAAGTGTGATATATTATTCAAGAGTGAATTTACATGCCAATTATATTTGTGAATGTGTACAAACAAAAGTCTCATCAATAAAATAAATTACTCTTTAGCTGATAAACAGCTAGCTCCCCTGACACAGCAACATTTTGGAAAAGGTAGTTGGGAAAAAGTTAACAAACTTAGAATTCCAAAGCCACTGCAAATCCCTACAGGAAGGCTATCTAAAGGTCATTCATTTAGAAAAAGCAAGTCAGTAATTGTTTCAAAAGTCCAAGTATTTAAAATAGTTAAGTTTTACATATATGTACACATATATAATCATGTTACATTTTGAAAACAAAAATACAGGACCCTACATACTTAATGCACATAAACATGACTAAAAGAACAAAAATAACAAAATAGAAAACCCAAGAGTAAATTAGGCAAAGACTTGGACAGAGATAATAAACTACATGAAACTCATGAACATAGAATGTAAGAAGCCATACACAAACAGCTACATAATATACGATGCCATTTGTATAAAATTTAAAGACAGGCAAAGCCAATATATGTTCAGAGTAGCGGTTACCTCTGGGAATAAGAGATAGTGTCTGGAAGAGAGTGATGGGAGGTTCTAGGATATTAAAAAAGTTCTGTATCTTTTTTTTTTTGGTGTTATTAAGGTATAATCGACAAATAAAATTGTAAGCTATTCAAAGTGTATGTTGTGATGACACAATATACATACATGTTTGTACATATATGTATGATGAAAATCCTCCCATACCATTTCTCATTTTTATTCTAATGTATCATTGTAACGGCTGCCTAATTTATATAACTATTGTGTTTAACTCAACAATTACATGTTGGATAAAGGTTTTCTAGATGTCAGACACTGTACTGTATTCTGGGGATACACAGTGAGCAGGATAGATTTAAAAATGAAAGAAAAGAAATAGGTAGAAAATCTGAATGGACACTTCACCAAAGAAGATACACAGATGGCAAATAAGCATATGACAAGATGCTCAACATCTTTGACATCAGAGCGTTTCAAGTTAAAACAAATGAACATATTAAAACAATAGATACCACTGTACACCTATTAGAATGGCTGAAAAAAATTTAAAACTGACAATACTAAATGCTGATGAGGATGTGGAACAACAGGAAATCTCATTCCTCGATGGTGGAAATGCAAAATGATAAGGCCACTTTGGAAGACAGTTTGGTAGTTTCTTAAAGCTAAATACAATCTCATCATACAATCTAGCAATCATACTCCTAGGTATTTACCCAATTGATTTGAAAAATTATGTCTATACAAAACCTACAAATGAATATTTATAGGAACTTTATTCATCATCATATAAACCAGAAGCAATCAAAATGTCCTTCAGTAGACGTACTGATAAATAAACTATGGTATATCTATACAAGAGAATATTATTCAAGAATAAAAAGAAATGAGTTATCAAGCCACAAAACACATGAAGAAACCTTGATGCATGATGCTAAGTGAAGGAACCCAGTCTAAAAAGACTACACACTATATGATTCCAATTACATGGCATTCTGGAAAAATAAAATCAGTAAGTTTTAGATATCTGTAAGTTCAATTTCTATAAAGAGAAATACAAGACTGGCTCATGGTGGCAGGGTGTATGGGTAATGACACAATTGCCCCAAATAATATCTAACCAAATAAAGTAAACATGTGTGCTTTAAGTTCAAATTGACATTTATGAAAATCAATATTTTGATTATCACCTAGATGAAATTTCCTATACTATAATCTTTAACCAAATTGAGTCTTGTGTAAACTTCAAAACAAAAAGGTAGATCAAATACTGGATAAGTCAGAAAATTTATATTTGATTGCTTCTTTTAAATACTTATTCTAATAAGCAATAAAACAACAGTAAGCTAAAAAATAAAATCAAAGTTTGGTGAATAAAATGGTAGAATTTGTCTTTTATTTTAAGAAAAATGATTCTCTATATAGAAAACCTAAAAGACTCCACCAAAAAACTATTAGGAACAATAATCAAATACAGTAAAGTTAAAGGATATAAAATCAATGTACGAAAATCCATTGTGTTCCTATATACCAACAATGAAATTTTAGAAAAAGAAATTAAAAAAAAACAATTCCTTTTGCAACTGCAACAAAAAATAAATAAAATACCTGGGAATAAACTTAACAAAGCATGTAAGGGACCTATACATTGAAAAGTACTAAACATCATTAAAAGAAATTGAAGAAGACACAAAGAAATGTAAAGATATTCCATGTTCATGGATTAGAAAAGTCAACATAGTTAAAATGGCCAAATGACCCAAAGCAATATATAGATTTAATGCAATCCTCATCAAAATCCCAATGTCATTTTTTAAAGAAAGAGATCAAAAAATCATCAGATTTGTATGAAATCACAAAAGACCCCAAATAGCCAAAGAAATCCTGAGAAAAAAGACAAGTCCAGAGGTATCACACTGCCTTACTTTATACTACAAAGTGACAATAATCAAAACAGTATGGTATTGGTAGAAAAACAGACACACAGACCAATGGAACAGAATTGAGAGTCAGAAGTAAACCCACATTTGTATGGGCAAATAATTTTTGACAAAGGAGCCAAAAATGTATAATGGGAAAAAGAAATCCCCTTTAATAAATAGTGCTGGGAAAACTGAAAGGCCACATGCAAAAGAATGAAGCCGGACTGCTTTCTGTCACTATACACCAAAATTAACTCATAATGGATCAAAGACCAAAATATAACCTGCAACAATAAATTGCATAGAAGAAAACATAGGTGCTAAACTCATGGACCTTGGTTTTAGAGAAGATTTTATATATTTGACCTCAAAGGCAAGAGAAGTAAAAGCAAAAATAAATGAATGGGACTATATCAAACTAAAAAGCTTCTGCACAGCAAAAGAAACCATCAACAAGACAAGAGGCCACCAACCAAATGGGAGAAGATACTTGCAAACAATGATAGGGGGCTAATGTCCAAAATATACAAAGAATTCATACAACTCAACAACAAAATAATAAACAATTCAATTAAAAAATAAGCGGAGGACCTGAACAGACACTTCTCCCAAGAAGACATACAAACAGCCAACAGACATACGAAAAGATATACAACTTATCTAGCTATTAGACACATACAAATCAAAACCACAATGATAGACCGCCTTACACCTGTTAGAAAGGCTATCATCAACAGGACAAGAAATAAGAAGAGTTGGAGAGGTTGTGGAGAAAAAGGAACCCTCATACACTGCTGGTGGGAATGTAAACTGATACAGCTGCTATGCAAAACAGTATGCTGGCTTCTCAAAAAATTAAGAATAGAATTACCATTTGACCCAGTAATCTCTCTTCTGTGTTTCTACTCCCGAAATTTTAAAACATTTATCTATAAGGATTTATGCACCCCAGTGTTCACTGTAGAATTATTCACAGTGGCCAAGACATGGAAACAACCAAAGTGCCCTTTGATAGCTGATTGGATAAAGATGTGGCACACATATACCGTGGAATATTACTTAACCATGTGAAAAGATGAAATACTGCCATTTGCAACAACATGGATGGATCTTGAGATAATCATGCAAAGTGAAATAAGTTAGACAGATTAATTGAGAACCATATGATTTTACTTATATGTGGGATATAAAACTGAAAGCAACAAATGAACCAAACAAAATCTCAGACACAGTCAACAGTTTAGTGGTTACCAGAGGGAACGGGGGGAAGAGAGGAGGTAGATAAGGGTAAAGGGGTTCAAATATATGGTGATAGAAGGAAATTTAACTTTGAGTGGTGTACACATAATCCAATATACATATTATGTATTATTGCACTGTACACTTATTAATCAATGTCACCCCAATAAATTTAATAAAAAATGTTTTACCCCCAAAGAATCTCCCATTAAATAGCATTGATAATAAGGTATAAAAAACAAACTTCAAATTTTAAAAATTTCCATATTTTTCTAAATAGTTGTATAACTATACAAAAGTTATCCTCACCAGCAATAAAGATATGCATAAAAATATGTAATTTATTTACCTTGTGTTTTGTCCTGAGGATACCTAAATGACTGACTCAATGAGATATTCCCTTGGGGAGAAAAATTACCCATCTCCTTCAAATTCTGTCAAAATTCTCCAAACTTTCTCAAGATGCTCAGAGTTAAGAAAAATAAAAAAAAATTACACCAAGAATGTCAGGGACTCTGAATGCTGTTGTAGGGTCAGAAGGTAATGTTTCATCAATAGTTTATGTAAAACTAGTAGCACTATTCACAGTAGCCCAAAGTGAAAGCAATCCAAATCTCGAATGACTGATGAAGAGATAAACAAAATGTAGTATATCATTTCAATGGAATACTATTCAGCCATAAAAAGGAATGAAGTTCTAGTACCTGCTACAAAACAGATGAACCTTGAAAATATCATGCTAAGTGAAAGAAGTCAATCACAAAAAACCATGTATTATGTAATTCAATTGATATAAATTGTCCAGAATAGGCAAATTCATAGAGACGGCAGAAGATTAGTAGATGGCTAGGTCTGGGGAAGATGAGGGAACGGAAAGGTGATAACTAAAAGGTATGAGGTTTATTTTAAGGGCAACACAAATATTCTAAAATTGATTTTGGTAATGGTTGCACAACTCTGTGAATATACTAAAAACAGCTGAACTACAGTTTTTAAAATTTCTTTATATTTATTATTTATTACTATTTATGCCTACAGCACCTGGTCTTCCTAGGTGGTCTCCCATCCAAGTACTAACCAGGCCTGACCCTGCTTAGCTTCCAAGATCAGACATTGGAATTGTTCAGGGTGGCATGGCCGTAGACCATGGGCTGTGGCTCCACTGGGGTGTGAACCCAGGACCTTCTGCGTGTAAAGAAGAAGTGCTGACCACTACACTATGGAACTACATCTAAACTGTACAGTTTAATGGGTGAATTTTAAGTATGTGAATTATAAAAGTTGTTAGAGAACTATACTGTATATATACTGACAATTGTTCTTTTTTTCCTTTTCTTACTCTAGCCAGTCATTTGATTCAATTCTTATGTTTTTAAAGATTAAAATGGAATTAAGTAATGTATACTTTAGGACATTCAGCCCATCAGATTATTATGGAAGTTCCTAAAATAGAAATATTATGAGAACCGACCAAGAGAATTTGACGGTGAATTTGGCAGTAACCTTTCTAACAAATAACAGATAAAACTAGCCAAAGAAAATAGTAGTAGATTTGATAGTGTTACATTAAGGGGACATAAATTAATAAAACATGTTGAGATATTTGGAGGTAAAAGGTGGTAAGTTTAAAAAGAGAACTGAAAAGTAGGATATTAATTTTTCTCCAAGGTTATAAATATAGACAGGGCTTTGAAAACAAAACTTAAGACCTGGTTACACAGACCAGGATCTACTTACTAAAAAAAAAAAAGTAGTGTTAAAGTGAAATGAAAATTGGCATCTAAGTATTCAAAGAACAAAGTATTAATCTCACAACAATCATAAATTAATTCCATTGTATAATGCATACCAGCAAATTTTGTACCCACAAAATGTGCTTTTTATTGACTTGTTTTTATGTGTCTACTATATTTCCCCAGGGTCCTAACCCTGGAGAAACAGCGCTGGACAATCTAGATATAATTCTTGACCTAGAGGCTTTACAGTTTAGTTTGTAGTTTACTATTTAACTGCCTTTTGTTTCAATATTTCACACTTATGAAGAACTCTAACAAATTGGCTACCACTATTCAAACATTTAAAATCAAAGTTAAAAGTATGAATTAGCAGTCAAAGAAATAGTTTGCTTCCTATAATAGTAAGATATATTAGGTATTTCATAGGTTAAATTGAGGTATAACTTACAAGCACAGTAAAGTGCAAAAATCAGGATGTAGCGCTTGATTAATTTTTACATATGTATACACTCACGTAACTACTACCAGGTTGAGTTATGGATTAGTTCTCCTGATTATGACTTTGGACAATGGTTTGCCAAGTGATATTGGATTGCATGCCTGGTCCTAGCAACTCTACTAGGGAATTGGGTAGAAATGTTGTAAGAGGCAAACCAACTGATATTGGTCAATTATTTTGTAGAAACAAAATCACATCTAGATGACTGATTGTCTCTGCAAAATACTAATTTCTAGGGAAAATAAATATGGTGGGAAAAAGAAAAGGATGCAAAAATACTAGCCAATTTCTAGGAAAGAAAAAAAGAAAAGGAAGTAGATATGACAAATGTTGATTCTCCCCATATTTATTTTGCAGGGAGGGTAGATAGTTTGAGAGAACTGTTACTATAAGGCACGGAACCAAAGACATCAAGCTAGATCTAAGGAGCAGCATAAAGTGAGCTTAGGAGGATCAAAGAGAGGTCTAAAACACACAGAATAACTGTCCCATCCCTTCTATCCATCCACTTATGTGACATTTCATGAGAAAATATGCCAGCCTACAAAAAAGATCCTATGTTTCGACATCCCCTGACACATTTTCTACATTTACCTCTTTTAAATATAATCCTATGTTGTTGTATATAAGCATTATTTCTATAAGATACACTATTTTTCCTAAAACAAGGTAGAGTTAAAAATATAAAATTCTTTATCACAATTAAATGTAGCTCTCTAAAGTTGAAGTTAATCAAAGAAAGACAAGTACATGATAGATGTCCAACGAACTAGAAATTATGCAAGTTTATAAAAGTTAAGATTTTAGTATATATCTAGTCTTATGTTTCTCTCATTTTATTCTACTACTTTGATACACTATAGCCCAGGCACTATATAAGATTAAAGACAAAAACAACTAAAGAAAATATAAATTACATGGAATTAAATAGATAGCCTAAAAATGGGTATATCACTGGTGGCTTGCCACAAAACTCAGTGCACCTTGTAGGCAAAAGGGAACCTCCCAGGATAAATATCGTGGCACCTGCTCACCCTAGGCTTCTCCCAAACTGCTTTATCCTGCCTCAGCTCCCTTAGTTGCCAAGAAGCCAAATCCATTGCTGATCAGAACACTCTGAGTAACTTTCAAGAACACCATTGTGAAAAATAAAAATAATCATTTTGTCTCACTTCCCTAAACGATGCCTGATGGTTCCCAGATCCATCATAGTCCAGAGATTGCCCTCTAAAAGCTACATTTCTATTTTGTCAGCATCTTTAAAATTTGGCACCAAACATAAGACCCAGATGTAGTCTCATGGGGGAAGAAAGTAACAGAGGTGTAATTTTCCTTCCATGACTAACATGCCATTTTTCTATTAATATAGCCTCAGATTAAATTAATTTATACAGCACTGATGATCCATTTCATCGCCAAGGTCATTTCCCACTGTAAAAATTGTCTCTAAAGTCCATCTTCCCTTATCTTTTACTAATCAAAATAATTACTTGATTTCAAATGAAGGAATTTATACTATTTTTTGTTCAATTTCACTTTCTTGGGTTTAGCCTAACATTTCTACTTGATTAGAATTTTTAACCATAGTTCTGGAATATGGAATATACTAGCCCTCTCATCTTTGGGTCACTAGTAGCATGTCTTCCATATCTTTATGAAAGTCACTGTAAAAATGGCAAGTAACACAGGAAAGATGAAAAGCTCTGTAGGAGATCTCCATAAGAGATCTCTTTACTGGTTGACATGGACCCTAAATTCACTGTTTAGCCAGTACAAATCCACCCATCTCAAGAAACATCCAGTTTTCATCTCCGTCTTATGCTAATGTATCATTAAAAAACTGATAAGTCACTGCATTCACTAGCAATCTTATAATAAGAAAATTAGATTAGTTAGGTATAATAATCTATTAGAACCTAGTGATAGCCACAATCCTTTTCCAATGCTCCTTAACTGCATATTTCAAATTCAATTTTAGAGTTCTATTAAGAAACAACATTGGACTTACCAATCTTCAGTTTATGGAATTTAAGAATTTGTGAAAACTACTCAAGAAGATTGTGTCCACTTTATCATTATATGTTGATTTTTCCATTTGCAAGGTGAAATACTCATATTACTCACTATAACACTGTCTCTAACAGCAGTATTATAATATCTTAAGTTGACTTGCTGAAAAGATTTTCCCTCAATTTAAAAATTATGCAATGATATAATTAAACAGAGGCCTGAATGTTTTAGGTTATTTGCTATGAAAAGGCCAATGACTGAAGACTATAAATATGTATAGTGCCTCCTTTATCCCAACAGCTGTGCCTGAAATAACTACTTTTAACTGCTTGGCAAAAGTAATGCTAATTGAGAAAGAATAAAGTCATTATTGGCCTTATGTAACAGTCATGCCTTTTTCTTTCAAGTACTAATCACTTAACAGGAACAGGTAAATATACCCTCACTTAGCATATATTTGTAACTGACATTACTAATGTTTAAACATATATAATAAATTCGTTCTGATTATTTGACACTTTACTTGAAAGCATTTCATCATTGATTAATAAGAGTTATCGTTTCTGCAAAGTGTCACATCTAAAAAAGATTTAGTCATTTTAATTATCCTTGACAACAACTCTATCACATCATTCAGTGCTACCATCCCTGCTTCTTTCCAGATGAGGAAAATGACTCATACACAATTTGTAGAATTTTTACCAGTACAACACAGCATACTGGCTGGATTCATACACAGGATCTGGCTGCAGGCTGAGAGACCAAATACAGGGGATCCACCACATCCTCCAAAAAAAAAGTGAGGGCGGGCGGGGGGCAATGGGTTGAGGGAAGGTACTTCTTCCAGAATCAGAATCAAGGTTTCAGGTATTTGCCACCTGTGGAGGCAAAAAGGCAGAGAAGCTCTTCCCAACCTGAACACAAAATAAGATACCCATTGTACAAGAAAAGAGAATGGTTAGCAGTTTTAAAGAATCCAGCTATGGTTCCTCATACCTAGAGATTGAGCCTGATGGTGACCTGGCCCTGAGTTAGAGAATTAACAGTTCAAGGCTTTAGTGGTGGGGAAGGGTAAGGAAAGGAACTGAATGATGATAATTCAATAGGTAAATCTGGGGCCCACAAAGAGGATGCCAGCTGCATGTTTAGGAATATAATTCTACCACCTGGAGGAAAAAACTACTCTATTCAGAATATGGCACCAGTTGTAACTTTCCTCTACCATTGCAACATAAGGTCTTGGCTAGGGGGTGTCTTTATTCACAAAGTGCTAGACATTGCAGCAAAATACACTTGTAACAAACATGGAAAGCGTTTTTAATTTCTCCTTTAGAAAAGAAGAAAACAAGAAACAAAATATCAGGGAAAGAATTTCAGGAAATAAGGCTTCCAGAGAAAAACATATACAAAGTACTGGCCTATTTTGCCTTTTTCTTTAATGGGCCTACTAAAGAAGCTGTACCCTAAATTTTAGGGTAGAGGGGATTTCAGTCCAAGGTGACTCATGTGAGAGAGGAACAAGAGTTATGAAAGGACATAATCTCCCCAAGTTCATTGGTTACCACCTGTGAAGCTAATAGTTGGAGGAACCAAACCATAGTGTCTCCCAAAGTAACAGATGGATCAAATGAATTAGTCAGTGCCCTTTCCAGGACGCTGGGCATAAAACACTTTGGAAGGAAGGTGGTTAAGCAGTGCATCCTGCCGAAACAAACCTGACATCTGCTTAATCTTCTCCCTTGGACTCCAACACCATACTGAATATTTCAAATGGATAACAACATGAAATCTCCATGTAGACTTCTCTTTCATTTTATTATTTCAAATGCTAAATGTTATCTACTTAAGGATCTTGGCTCCATGCCCTGGCAGAAGGCAAGATTTTTCCGCTAATAAGAGCCTGGAGGCTTTACAAGACTACGGGAGTTTTCAAAAATATTCCTACATATTCATAATAGTCAAATTAATAGATCTGATGCCAGATGTAAAGTGGCATTTTATGGGTAGCTTTAAAAGGTACTAATGGGGTAACTTTTAAAGCTACTTTAAAACATGCAGCTATGAATCTAATGCAAAACCGTGTTGCCTTTTCGTTTTGGCTATGTGTTCCCTCTTCTGTAATGAACTAACCAGACAACATTTGGCATTTTTCTCCTCTGGAAAGATATTTGGCATTCAGGAAAAAAATTTGGGTTAAACACCTTTCAACTGTCCTCTGTAACAATTAAAGCTTTTCCTTTGACTTACTGACATGGTTCACAACCACATACAATGAAAGCAAAATAAATCTTTTCTGCATGGTGCATTACGTGACCTTAGATGAATTAAAACACGCTAGCCAGGTCTGCATTTTTATAGGCTTTCGGCTGCTAAAAATCCATCAAAAATAGTGACAGCTGAGCAGCAGGTAAACAAGGTATAAGCAGATGTTAAAGATATTGCGGATTTGGTTTCAGACCACCATAATAAAGTAAGTATTGCAAAAAAGAGAGTCATAATCTTTTGCTGCTGGAGGGTCTTGCCTTTAATTTGTAAAAACGGCAACATCTATGAAGTTAAATACAGCAAAGCACAATAAAACGAGGTATGCCTGTAAAGAAAAGCCACTGCTAACTATACTTCATGATCTTCTGACCTTGTAGTCGGGACATAGGCTTGTTGACTGAGAAAGCAGAGTCCTCACCATTAAAATTCACCATCCTAATCAGCAGACAAGATGAAGCATACTGGGCAAAAGTTAACTAACACATATGAACAAAACATCCATGATGGCAATTTCACATCAAAGCAGAATAAAATCTATCAACCAAAAGAATAAAATGCATAGTATAGATGTGTTTTCAGTATTTTTTTTTAGATAGAGTCATCTCTTTAATATCTTTTGAGCAGCATTTTAAAATTTGAGATGTCCTTTACACATATAACCCTAAAGTCTGTGAGGTGGGCATTACCAGGACCCCCATTTTATTAAAAAAGAAAGGTGAGGACTAGTTTAGAAATATTCAGATTCTACTAGCATTCACAGGTGAGGACTAGTTTAGAAATATTCAGATTCTACTAGCATTCACAGGTCTACTACTAACTAGGTGCCAAGTACTGTTTGCTATTCATTTGATTCACAGAATTTTGGGAGATATTATTCACACTTCAGAGATTATAAAATTAAGGCTCAAAGAGGTTAAATATGTTGTCCCAGATCACAAAGCTAGTACAACTATCAGATCTGGCTTCTTTTCTCAGGTTCCAAGATTCTTTCTGAGACAGCTTTTTCACTCGGTTTATAAAATTAAAAGTATATGGTCCACACCAAAGTATAGATCATCTGCTTTCCTGAGCCCAATGTACTAGGGTTACAAGCAGATTCCTGTGTCCAGAGTGCATTTACATGACCATACTAATGCTGAAGGGAAATGCTGGTGGGGTGTGGATGCTGTCAGAGCTGACTGAACCTAGAAGCTCACCTAGAAAATAACACTGCAAGAGGCAAGATGTGAACGAGATTGTCATTGGCCAAGCCAATTAGTTAATTGAGCTTCTTTTGGTTGCAGATCTGGCAGGACCTCATAAGGGCTGGGTAGAAGAGCAGGCATTCAGAACCCACCAGCATGCAAATTCTAACTTAGGGGATCATCAGAACTGAAGACAGGAGGGAACCTATCAATTTAGTTTTAGGATAATTTAATTAGGCTTTAAAATACTTGTGCTGGAGCAATGTCTTTCCTTAAGATAGGAGAAGATAGTTGTGATAATATTTTCCTTGCCAAAATGATGGCTGCTATCTTCAGTTCATTTTTTTCTCTTAATAGATTCAGCCTCCCACAGTGATAAATTACACTTGGTTATAATTTTAGTTTTATAGTGTAATCATGACTCTTTTAAAATCACCCTTAGAAATATTAGCAGTCTCCAATGAGTATACTTAAATATACATTTGAAAACTGACTAATATGATAATTCTTTAAGGAAACTTAATGCATCCTCCACATCTTGTTTCTCTCAGCAGTAAGTGTTATTGTTCAGTATAACTTTTTTTATATTGCTTGCCCCTTGTGGTTAGAAACTTAAATCTTTTGCAACTATTTTTTCACTCATTCTTCCACATATACAATAAACATTTTATTGCATGGCTGCAGATACTCAAATGTGATAGTTTAATAAATATTTAACAACCAAGTTAAGGTTATTAATTGAAAGCTAATCTGTTATGATAATTATGCAACCTGAGGAAACAGAAGGGGAAAAATAGTTCCTTTTATACAGTATACAAGTAGTATTTTACCAGTTCCAATAATTTTAAGAGCACATATAAACATTAGGGGAAATATAATCATATTTCATGATTGTAAGACAGCAAAAACAAGGTGGTCGTATAACTTTCAAGTTATCACGCCTCTGCACAGTCCCTATAGGAAATAGGGAGGCAGAAATTTCTTTCACTTCAACATCCTGTTATTGAAATTTCTCTGAACACTATTTGCTTTTTTAAAATACAGAAGCAAATGTTTTGGGGATTTTAGATTCTCACATCCCTCTGCTCACTCAATAAAAGATTAATTTGTAGTCCTTGCCTCTCCTTTGTTATTTTTGTGGTTTATTACTTCTCATGGTAATAAAAAAAAAATCTCGGGTCATTTTGAGGGAGTTTTTGAGACCTCCACGCTCCTTGGCTAGCTCATGCAGTCTAACACACAAGCAAGGGCTACAAAGGCAGGTAAAATGCAACTCAGTGTATACAACTTGCTTATGTTGTCCTCCAATTTATCCCAGGATTTTGTTCTATAAATTTATCTGTATAAGGGTGGCTTATACCCTAACTGTGTGTCTCTGAGAGGGCCAAGACTTGTCTTGTTTATATGATGAGTTCTCCCATTCCTGTCTAATCTACCTCCGTAGAGGTCAGTGGCCAAAACTCACATTTCCAAAACATTCAGTTGAGGAGTCTCAAATATAAATATATAAATTAGTTAAGAGGTGTCTTAACTATAAATACATAAATACATATATATAAATATAACTTTGCACCATTTAACTCAACATCTGTGCCAGGCACAGAGCAAAAAGTCAAGAAATCATGTAATTAAGAGACTATATCTGCCCTAAAAACATCCCACTGATTAGGAGAAAAACACTTTAATATAAGAGAGTAACAACTATAATCAAAGTATACATACACTGTTAATGGAGGGAGCAATAAGGAAGGGCAGGGGTCATTTAAGTGGGGCAGATTATTTAGAAAGCTTCGAATAAAGGTGAACATTAACCAGGTCTTATAGAACCAAGGATATTTCACTAGGGCATAAAATAGCATGGAATGCTCAAGGAACCGAAGACTGCTTATATTTTAAGATCATTAAAGAACAGAGAGAGCAAAGAAATGTGAGAGTGGAAAGGTCAGACTGAAGAAGTCTTAAGCAATGCTTTAAAAAAATGAGCCATTGTTGAAGGATGCTAGAGAATTAATCCTATTCTTCTGAAAGCTGGTTAAAAACAGGAGGATTGCGGAGGAGAATCATGTGCCATGTTAAATTTTCCTATACAAACTGTACTACCTGTTACACAAATGGTAGAAGAGGAAGAATTTCTTTTTATAGGTGAATTCTAGCTGATAAATGAAAAAAGAATGATGGAACAAAAATACTGCCAATTCACAACCCCTTCTGAGCATCGATGGGTGCTAACCACACACACACACACACACACACACACACACACACACACACACACCCTGGCCTCGCACACCTCACCTTACAGGTCTCCTGATGAAAGAATACAACATACCCATGAAGTAGTCTTGCCCCAAACCAAAACCAAAAGCCTAACCTACATCTGACCGTGGTTCTAATTTACAGAAAATACAGCACAAAGACACTAGCAGCAAAATCCAAACTGAGAAATTCTATAAGACAAACAAACTAGTTTTTTTTCTTGTACTTTTATGTGGGAAAAAAAAAAAAGAGAGATGAGGGAGAACCTATACTATAAATCAAAAGAAATTTAAAAGACATTCTTACAAATTACAAGGTATGGACCTAATTGGATCCTCATTCAAACTGTAAAAACAAAGTTTATGACATTTTGATTCTATTAGAAATTTGTCCAAGAATTCAATATTAAAATTATTAATCTGTTCAGTTGTGATAATGATACTTTAGTTTGTTTTTTAAAAGCCCTTATCATTTAGAGACATATTGAAATACCTATGCATGAAATAATGACATCTTAAATTTTACTAAAAATTATACCAGGGGAAAAGTAGATGGTGCTACAGTTGAAACAAGATTGGCCATTAGTTAATAATTATTGAGTGATGGATAAATGGGGGGAGAAGGGTTATTATACCATTCTGCATATTTTGTGTATATTTGAAATTTTCCATAATAAAAGATTATGAAAACAAAAAATGTAATGCTAAAGAGAATTTTATGTTTAGCCCATCAGCATCTGAGGTTTTGAAACAATGAAATGCTTTATAAAAATGGCTATATTAAAGATAATATTTTGAAAATGAACCATAACACCATTTTAACTAGTAGTCTTATATTCTTTGTATATTTCCTTCCAGAATTTGTGTTTTAGATAGTTATATAGAGGAAGGCCTGGGAAAAGAAGACACAGAGGACAGATTAACAGGTGATTGGCCAAGGGAAGATTATAAAATAGAAAAGAAGGAGGTGGGCAATGGCCTACTTCAGGGTGATGGAGGAAACTCAGTTGGCAGAGAAGTCTGGCAGAGAGTGGTAAGAGATCAGGGTAGGTATAATAGAGCCAAGGAATAGAACAGAAAAGCAAATTAAAGGTGCCAATGAGGTAAAAACTAATGCTTAAAAGATGGTTTCAATATTAGAATCTGGAAGGCACCAGTGACCTTTTCCAGGGGTAGTGTTAAGAATAGTTCCCAAGAGCAAAAGCCAGACCACAGTAGGTCGAGGAATAAGGGAGCTTTTGAGATGTCTCTCAGTGAAGAGAAAGGAAGTGAAGAAACTATAGTCTGAAGAGTATCAGGGCTAACTGGAAAGTTGGAGGCGGGTGTATGGGTGAGCAGCTGGATGTTTCGTATGAAAGACACCTCAGTACATATTTAGAGAGACTAAGGGGAACAACTCAGACACAGAGGCAGACATCGAAGATACTGGAGAGGAAGAGGGAATAGATTCAGGTTTCATCTGTTAAGAATATCAATTTGTTCAAATAGAGCCTTCATTTATATTGGAGGTTTTTAAAGCTAATGTTTTTATTAGTAAGCAATATTAAGACTTTCATTTGCCAGATACCTAATTGTATTATTTTCTATTTTGCCTAGTGATTTTTCTCCCTGAAATATATCAAGCCATGATTATCCTGGTTGGCGATTTCCCAGATACAGTCAAGGAGGACCAGGGTACAAAGTCTATTGAATTTTTCTCTGATTAATTTCTGTAATAACCACGGAGACTTACACCCTACCCTCACTTAGATATGACATGAGGCTTTTCTGGTGAAGATATGTAATGTAAGGTTCATTCATTCAACAAAAAGGCACAGACTGAGATGCAGGGCTTAGAGGTGACACCAGCCTTACATATAACAGACATAAACAATTCATTAGGAACTACTTTGAAATGTTAAATTGGAGGACAGTTTGGGAAGGGAGTGAGAGACACATGAAGGACTGTCAATTGTTCCAACTGAAAATGACAATGGCATGCCAATCAGGGATTTGCATCTTAGGGCCTTTTGGAGGGAAGAAGAGCTCCAAGATCTTGGACAAGTTATGAAACTTGCCCTCAGGTTCTCTGCAAAATTAAAGTTTTTAAAGGAAGTTTCTGAACTCTTTCTGCTTTAAAAATCCTAATATTTTCTCAATTGTGACGTAAATGCTGTATTGACATTTGTTTGTGGTTTCTAAACTTGGTCTTAAATCTTTAAAAGAGTACATATTAAGCCTTGCAAGTTTTTCTAAAGATAAAGAGACAAACAAGGCATTATTAATATGATGAGGATAAGGAGGTGGGAAGCTCAGGACACAGCACCTCCTGCCTGCAAATTTTAGTTTTTTGAGAGTAAACCATGAGACTCATTGATTTTATTACACAAAACAAGGAGGACAACACATGGCATATCTTTAAAAGGGAGGAAGAGACTTGTTGCAAGTCTCTGAAAGTTGCTAGACAATGAAGGCAGGTTTGGTCAGCAAAAGAAGTGAAACTCTAGCCTAAGATTATCAGATAAGGTAGCACATTCAAATAACCCATCACAAGATCAGCAACAAGTTTTATGTTCACTTTTAAATAAAACAATCCTGGAAAATAACAAGGAAGAGGAGGAAACTTGAAAATACAATGAGCACTTTATAATATTGAAAATGTATCAGGTTATCTTTAGGAGAATTTATCAAATATAAACATTTTAAACTAGGGCAGACTTTCAGCAAGACTCTGCTTTGATTCCCAATATAATCTAAGATTAGGCCAAATGGAAGATGACATTTTAGAAACATGTAGTAATAAAAATATATACTATGGCCATGGATTATAATTCACTCAATTCCTAGACAGCAGCTTTGTCTCTTGATCTTTACAAGAACACCTACAAACATCAGATCTTTTCAAAATACAATTCATAAATTACCAAACAAAAAGGTAAGTCTTTGTCTATGACATAATTAATATTGTTGCTTGAACTAATACCTGAGTGGCATTTCACATCTATAATCTCACAATTATCATGAAAATTCACATTTTACAGTTCATTAGTAAGGTGAACCTGCCTAGTCTTTTGATTCCAAGTATATGGTCTTGGACCATGCCTCCAGGACCACCCCTACTAGTCTCAAGAAGATAATTTATTTGTCAGGTATGGCTATGTTCCAGGACAAGGGAGCCCTACCTTCTGTTACAGTTAAGGGAAATTTGAACTTTGGTGTTGCCCCAACGGCAGGGGGCAGATAATAGTGCAGAAATGTAATTAGCATTTTTCCTTGGTCCTTCCTCATTGATGCAGTGAAGAATCACAGGTCAGTGAGATTTAGAGAAGATTTGTTAAAAGTATATTTTAGAAAGACAAAGCACACTCCAAGGAGGAACATGGTTTTAGCAAAGAGAACTGTAACAACCACCCAGAAGTGGGAATCTCTGAATTATATTTGGGCCATCATAGGTGGTTCCAAAAGCATTCTTAGGTGATTGGCACGTGAGATCATTTTGATTGACAGTAGGCTGCTATGTAACACTTTGCTTAGGGTGCATGCACTTACCCAGAACATAGTCTGTTATAATCAGATTCATGAACTTCCAGGCATAAACATAGTAGTATAATGACAGAATAATGAGGCTTAGATTGTGGGCAAATTAGGGTAGTACTTTCTGCACAGGCATCTGTGGCTGTATTAGACCAGCTAAGATTATGACCCTCCTGTCCTTTGTCTCTGGGGATGCAGGAGAGATTCTCTAACTACCAACAGGGTGTTCTTTGGGTGGTTTCTAGGATGGGCCTCTATTCCTTTGTACTCCTGTCACTCATGTCTGATTAGCTACCTAACACTTCCTTCCTCATGAATAGCTGGATGTTTGGTATGAAGGATACTGCACTACAGAAGATGGAAGTTCTTACAGTATTATTGGCCATGCCTTTGCCTCTAGTATGAGGTATATGAAACATCCTAGTACTTTGGTGAACAAGTGCCCTTGGACAGACTCTAAGTTACCTCAGCCTTTCAATACATTCTGCAATTCTGCTTCTTAGAAAAAGATACTGAGGTAAATGAAGCATGGGTTGATCAGCATTTTGAAAATAATGGCTGGGTCTCATTGCACTCGTAATTCATAGCCAAGCATCCAAGTATCAGGGCTACATCTTATATCTTATTCTCCCCTTTCACTGAACTGTTGTACCCTTACCAGTGGAAGCCAGATGGTGAGAAAGTTAATGCTCCTAATTAGATTATTCTTGAAAAGGTTTAATCAATACTACAGCGATTTTAATTTGATGTGATTTCCCTCTCAAGGAAGTTTAATCAGTGGTACAGTATAAGAAGCATGGGCTTTGGCATTAAACATGAGTTCAAATTCTGGTTCTGCCACTTCTACAACTGTAAGATGAGAACAAAAGCTATCTCACACATTGCATGGATTAAATAAAAGGATATAGAGTGAAACTGTCCAGCACAATCGTAGCATAGAGTTCAATAAGACTTCCTTCATTCCCTACAAACCAGTTTGATAAATGAACTGCAGGGTTTCATTTATAAGATCTCTCTTCATTTTCAGCAAGGACAACATAGACTTGAGTACTACACTTGCAACAATTCTTTTTTTTTTTTCTTTCAAGCTGTTTCCTCAGATCAAGAATTCCATGTCTACGGCCATGCCACCCTGAACACACCTGATCCCATCTGATCTCAGAAGCTAAGCAGGGTTGGGCCTGGTTAGTACTTGGAAGGGAGACAACCTAGGAAGACCAGATGTTGTAGGTGTTAAAAAAAAAAAAAAGAGAGAGAGAGAGAATCCCTTCTCCTATTTACCCCAGCCTTCAGCTACGCTAATTCATGCCTTCCTTTTTTCATAGCTGAGCCTAATTTTGTACCATCCATACCACCTAATATAGTGTTTATATTTAGTAGTACCTATCACATATTTTCAAATGTTATGAACATCATTAAGGTAATCGAAGAATATTAAAAACAAACATGTTTAGAAGGAAATCTTTTAGTTATGCAAAGTAACAATTATGGTTTATCATGATGGTTTATCATATAAAAAAAAGAAAACAGAAGGACCACAATATAAAGCAAGAGTCAACAATTTCTTTTTAGAAAAACAGTACTATGATTCTAAACAGTGAGGTCTCAAACCAGTACACTCTAGTAATTACCTTTTCTTTCTCTCTCTCTCTACTTAAAGTAACATCTGAGGTCTGTATGTATGTATATGTATATGTGTGTATATGTCATCATCAATATCATCATCATCATCATCACTACACACACACAATAATAATACACACACATATATTTTTTTCCCATGACTGAGGAAGGCAAGAAAATGTCCTTTTCTCTGTGTCACTAACTCCGAATATTTCTTCCTGTCCCAATTCCCTCACAGCCCCATCCTTTATGTCTTTTGCATTCAAAGGCAAAAGTCTGTTGTCTCCAAATACTTTAGTAAATGCTTTTTCATTTTCTCCTGACTAATAGAAGGATCTTTGACTTTATCTGAGAACATCTCACTGTGCGTTCACCTTTAGTGACCCAAAGAAGCCTCTTAGGGGTAATTTTTCTTTGTGGACCTTGACACTGCCTTGAAAGTTTACAGTCATAAATTGTTACCCACTGAGAACAATTTCTCAAACTTGGTTAAATAATTACATAGACACCAAAAGAAAACCACTCTCTACCTATATCACTGCTTTATCTTGTCTCCTAATTCAAAGAAAGGACAGCCTACAATTTGAATAACTTAAGAGACATTATAAAATGAAACTTCGAAATGTAACTGGAAGATTCAAAAAGAAGGAATCTTCAAACTGGAAGACACCATTTGTTATTTGGTGGCACCTTCTGGGAAAGCTCGATATTGCAGCTCAGCTCTGTTAAACATAAATTCCTATGCAAGTAAGAAAATTCTGGGAGCAGGGAAACGGTGCTGATGGCGTATTATAATAATGGGAGATCCAGATTCACAAAAGTCTGTTTTATTTTAAGCAATATTGTGTAAGACATTAGAGGTTCCTAAATGTTTCATAGCTCTTCCCTCAGTTCTGGCTGTGGATGCCAAATCCACCTATGAGAACACTATTACCTCCTGAAGGTAAAGCTCAAACCAATAGGCAGGTCAAAGACATATGATTCATAAATGGAACAAGTGTATGATATTGAAGGCTTTCTCAGCAGTAATGCCAATTTCATGAAGCAAATTTCTGCAATTGTAACATGAATTCATGGTAAAATAAGATTTGCTTCACCCCCAAACTCCTCTTGAGGGCACTCCCTACCAAGTGAGATTAAATACTGGCTCCATCACTGTTAAACATGGCAATCTTGGGCAATTTTCTTAACCTTTAAGCCTCAGTTTCCCCATCTATAAAATGGGGATAATAATATTACTTGTTTCATAGAGCTGTTTTGAGAGTTAAATGAGTTAAAATAAATCAAGTGCTTAGAACAGTGCCTAGCACATAGAAAGCACTCAAGGAAAGTTTAGCTACAGCTGTAAGACATCCTTATGATATGGTAAAGCTAGTTATGCAAAGATCATGTCGAGTCACATCTTTGACTTTGTGACTAAAGATGACAGATGGGACAATTATATAAGATCATGGGCCCCAGAGTAAAAAATAATAATGTATTGAATAAACAATGCAGCTCTCTTGAAGGAGGCTCATGGAATTTATTGAGAGAGAGAAACAAGTCAATACAAGTAAGTAAAAATGCTGAGCTTTGGAAAATATTGATGATAACTAACTCTGCAATGACAGGGCCCCCTATCTATTCGTGACCCTCAGCTATCTAAGGCTTCTAAGGATTTAATTTAAAACCTCAGAAACCATTTGGCCTTAATATGGTACCCAAACAAGTAAGAGAAAGAGCCTCTAACTCTATTTTAAAAAATCTCACTTTTAACTGCTTCAAATTTTTTTTAAAAATAAGCCAGAAACGTTGCTGAATACATGAACAGTTGATTGACTAGCCTGTACCCTCCTACATCTGATGACGTCTAACACAGAGAACAAAAACAGAATACAAAACAAGGTCAGGTGAAATATCTCCATGCACCCAACAAAGGTAACTTGCTTCCAATTGTTTTAACTAATGTCCCACACTGAGGTGACTCTACCAGAGGAAGAATTGCAACTCTTCAGGTATTTTTACCTCCAGTTATAAAATACAAAGAACAAGAGTCCAGAATGAGAGCTCCCCTGGAGAGCTAGGGCAGCCCTTTAATGAATGGCCTCTCCAGCTGCTCACTCACCATACTTACAGACTTTACAGCTCTTGCATGTGCTGGAATTACAAGTCATTAAAAAGCCACTTTGAAAATACAATAAAGACCTTCTTCTCTGACTGTGACAACCTTCCATCACATAAAAACCTAAGGCCAATGCTTCAACAGCAGGACATTTACTGCCAGCTCCAGACAGTTTAAGCAGGGCAAGGAACAGGGTGGGGCGGAAGGAAATGAGCCACAACAAAAGAAGGGAAGTTTCTTTTTCCTTCTCCTTTTTTTCGTTTCAAAAGAAACTTCTGCTAAGGTGGTTTGAAGTCTTTATCTTGTATCTGAACCACTATGCACCCTTGGGAAAAACGCTCCCATCTGAAGAGATTTCATCTTTGTCTCTCAAGAAGATTTTATACAAGACGGCACTTCAGTAAACCAAAACTATCAAAAGGCATGATTAAAATCCCATTTCTCATACTGCAGATTGAAGTATGAAACATTTTACCAAATGTAATCTGCCCATTTTCAAGGAAAGATAATCAAAACTTGTAACTTCTGCACTTTTAAATTACAATTAAATTTTTAAAAAGCAAGGTCAAAAAAGTGATGGTAATGATAAGGAAATTACTATCATCACCAAATCCGATCATAAATGGTTATTTCAATTTTCTTTTACTGTTTTTTCCCCTCCTTCTCTGCTATGAATACTGAACCTCCATATCACAAAACACGAGCAACTCAATAGAGAAGTGGTTATATGAAAAACAAAAACTAGAGAATTACAGGAGGGGTGAAGGAAATTTGGGTTCGTTTTTATTGTCAAAGTTTAAACAGGTTAATACAAACCACAATCACAAACTTTTAGTTGATATTGATACACTCAAATTCTCATCCTTTCCTAGCTGCCAGTTAATGTTATCACTAGTAAGAATAGTCACTTTCCATAAGTGACTATTATGGCCACAAAAAGATAAATTCCTAAACCAAGAACAGCTTTACTCTAATAGGAATTACCTAATTCTTGAAGGTAAAATATTCTTAATGCAATATCAAGGCCATACAACTCAAGACAAAATTCAGAGTAAAATGACATATATTTCAAGTGTCTTTTCCCTTTTAAAACATATAAGCCACATACTTGAAAAAGAATACTAGAATTCTGCCGTATTTTTGAATATCAAAAAATCTTTCAATGCTTTAGATTATAAAGGTTTCTAGAAGCCAAATCACATATAACAATGGCCAACTAACATTTTTAGACTACTGTGCTAAGTGCTTTACTCAGATGGACTAGTTTCACAATAATTCTACAAAGTAAATACTATGATCTCCATTTCACAAAAGAAGAAACTAAGAAATACATAAGATTAAATAGTTTGCCCAAGATTGGTACAGGTTGGATTCAAAACAGCCAGACTGTCTGACACCAGAGTGCAGACTAATTACTGACTGACTACCTACCTACCTACCTGAACACTTATCAACAAATAAATGATCCCTCAAAAAACATGCAGGCATACAAACTATTTCTCTCTTCTTCTTTACAGAGTATATAAAAACCTTAACCAAAAGGAACCACATGAATAATCTTCCTAATCCATCTCAATAGTACTGATTTTCAATTTTATATAAAAATCTGAATCAAACTTATTTAAAAAGCTTTTTAAAAAGTTCTTCCTTTTAATTGTAACTAACTTGTACCACAAGACATTTTCTTTACAAATATACCAGATAAATAATCTTTTTGCTCCAGCCCTTCCTAATTCTTCACATTCTTCCAATTATTTTTTGTCTTTCTTTTGTTTCCAAAGTCCATGATCTCTGCCCCGCTGTGTCTAAAATTACCTGCCACTCCACCCCCTACAAATGAACATCACTCGAGCTCATATTCAAATAATGAAGCTGGGAAGAACTTTAGAGATCAGGTCATCTGATCACACTTACTCAGATGCAGATAAATAATCTGCTTGCGTACCACCAGGACAATATGAATGGTGCCCCCTGAAACTGGGTCTGTCACAAGCTACCACAAAATCAGTTACTGGCCAAGGGAGGCTTAGGGCTACTAAAGGCTCTCCATTACAATTGCCTCCTTTCTTTCTGTCTTGTCCACAGGAGGGATACCAGGTAGTAGAAAGGCCAAACAAAGGCTATCTTTACTGGTGGATACAGGGAATTTCAACCCTCTTTAATCCTCCTTTGCTCACAGAAAGGTCTTTTGGCCATTGGCTTACTTGGAACCACTTTTGTCAATTCCCTTTTGTTCCAACATATACATTTAGAGAATTAAACTAATAGCGGCAACAATCAAAACACTACTACTTCCAGAAAACTGATAAAGAAAGTACAGTTGTTGGGATTTATACCCAAATAATAACCAAAAGTCTTCAGAGGCTTTCTCTGTAATAATATACAAAGCATAGTACAAAACTCCTGTTACGATCACTGGATAGGTCATGAATTGCTTTGAAAATTTGCTTCCTACTGTAAGGAATTACAATTCTAACTCTTCATTTCAGAAGATTTTTCAAAATATTGCTTTGAATAAATACCAAGTTAAACATAACGTTTATGAAAAGAAAAGCCATACCTTATAAATCATATATAAAAGGGAGAGAACAAGAGGCAAACAAAACAAGAATATACAAAATTATCTAAAGAGAAAGATCATTTGTAATACTTCCATGTAGAAAGAGCATTCAATAGTACGTTATGAATGCCATTTGGTCTTCTCACAAATCAGTGAACATTCAGGAAAGAATGTGTACTATAAGAAATACACATATACCCTCAGAAATAAAATTTCCATAAACTATTATTTACCCATACTAATTAAAATGTATTCTGATTTTTTTTTTTTATTAATACTGGTGACAACATGCTAAATTGATTTCATGGTTCACCAGTGAATCACAACCCATAACTTGAAAACCTCTGTTCTAGAAGAACTGTGACATGTCAGAATATGGGAAGAAAAAATTGCTAAACTTGATGATTTTGATAGCCTAATCACATCCAACCACATCAGTGAACATTTCAGGGTGACTTGAAATAAAAGTCAAACATACCAAAAAGTTCCATAACATCTGCATTAAGAGCAAGTTTTGAATTAAGGGGAGAGGTAAAAAAGCCAGCAAGGAAAAATAAAAGTTTGAGATATTGGAACAACAACAAAAAAAAGTCAGAGTCAATTGCTTTAGATCACTGGAGTAGTGAAGTCTTATGGCCCCATTTAAGACATATTGGAACAAATCCATTAACTCTCATCTCCATTTCACAAACTATTACTATAAAGCCTTTACCAAACTCTGGAATAAATTTCCCAATCTCCAGTAATTTATATGTTACTATGCTCCTAATATGGTCTGCTATTGAAATTTCTAGGTTAGCTATAGAGAGTAGAAGGCTAGGGGGTGGTCTCTGGATGGCTGGGGATTGGTATTGGTGCCATGTCCTAACTCTAGGTGGCTTTCTACCCAGAGCGGTACAAATGCAGCAGAAACAATCTGCTACTAAGGTCCTCTTCTCTTTTCCAGCATTCAAACCAGAAACATTTGTGAAGTGACCCCCTGGGGCAGAAAGAGAAGTCATATTCTAAAACTGCTAGTGATTTTTTCGTTAGATGTCTTTTTCGACTATTGCCTAGAAATATATTGACAAGCCAAGGTAAGGAGATGTATTGGGACTGATCATGACTGATAAGTAATGGTAAAGGCCAAAGTTAGAGAAAAAGGAAAAGTGAGGAGGAGATAACTTCTTGGTAAATAAAGGTCATTCTCCAGAATTGAATAATGTTCATTGTCAAATAGAATTGAATACCTCTTGAATTACTAACAGCTCTGTCACTAAAGTCTAAGATTTCTTACATTGGTGGGTTAGAATAGATAAACTGAAAATCCCTTCCAACTCTGAGATATCTGTGACTATAAGTTTAAATTTCAACCTCAGGTAACATTTTAGGGGGATATTAGACAGTCTTTTAAGCACTCACAGAAGATAATCCCATTCATCAGAAACTTGTAATGAAGATCACATACCCCACCGCTTTCAAATCAGTGGCTATACAATGAAAAAAATTAAATATTTCATTTTCAAAATACTGTCACTTGATTTCGCAGGCACATATTTTTGTTAAAATTATCAAATTATATGTGTCGTATATTGTTAATTTTGCCTCGACAAAACTGTTTTTAAAATACTTCTCATCTATGTAAACAAATTACTTCATTCCACTGATCAAAAAGATCAACATTATAGCACCCTAATATTTTCTAACTTTCTCTTTTAAATTTATTTTCCTTTGTATTCAAGTTTTACTGCATTCTTCTCACTTTCCTAAGTCAGCAATCACTGAAAAGCACAGTAACCAAACGCTAATGAACAACATCTAAATTTTTCTGCTGTAATTCAAATGACTCATTATTATACTATGGAATATATCTTTCCTTTAACAACTTAAATCACAGCCTAAAAATCTGCAGATTTCTTAATGATTTCATTTCCTTCTTTCCATTAGTTAAGAAAATTCATTTCTAGACACTTCCATGCTACCATTTTATAGTTCGACCATCATTTTTTTCTCTCATTCTCTATCCCAAAGCTCCTTGAAATAACATCTGAAAACTAAGAGGGGGAAGGAGAGAAATCAGTGAGACTACTCACATCAGATTTAGAGGACATATTCTCCTCCACGTCGGAATCGTTGGGATCCACAATATCATCAAATGGTGGTAAAGTTGATTTCTTCTTCTCTGATGCCTCACTCTCAATTTTGACCTTTCCCATCTTGACATGAGATTTATCTTTTATCTGTTTTTTGTCAGCGGAACAAGTGAGTATCAGTGGTGGCGCACTAGAAAAACTTTTAAATAAAGCCTCTGAGCTACTCTTTTTCCTTTTTTTGGCTGAGAGTTCTTCAGAATCTGAAATGGGGGGCCTTTTACTAGGAGCCTTCTTATCTTGCTGTCCACTGGTGATAGTGAGTAAGTTACTGTCTGGTTTTGGCTCTTTTGACATGGGTTTCGGTTCCTTGAAGGCCATCTTAGGAACTATTTTTTCTTCTTTCAGTGGTTTATTTTCTTTGGGTTTCTTAGAGGATTCTTTGGAAGATTTGTTGTGATCCCTGGAAGGTTCTTTGAAGGCACTTTTATGTTCTCTGGAGTCTTTAGAAGGTTTTTCCTTGTGCTCCTTCATTAATTTGTGAGGCTTTGAAAAACTGGTACTGCTGCTGCTGCTGCTGCTACTGCTGCTACTGCTGCTGCTGCTGCTGCTGCTACTGCTGCTGCTGCTGCTGCTGCTGCTGCTACTGCTGCTGCTGCTGCTGCAGCTGCTGCTGCTGCTGCTGCTGCTGGTATGAACACTCCTATTTGGGTCCTGCAAAAGAGGAGAAGAAAATAAAACACAACGAAATAGCAATGAAGAGTCAAAAGCCAGTCTCCTTGCATTCGATCTACACAAAATGACCTCCCTTGGACTGCTCTCAAATTAATTTTAACAGACAACAACAACCACAGGTGGAAACAGGGTATGAGAGAAACATAGTGAAGGAGGGCTACTATGGATGAAGAAATTTAACAAGGCAAGCTGTTTTCTCAGTCATGAGAAGCGTGATGTTCTAAACATTTCAATTCAACAAATGTTCACTAAATGCTAGGTTCTAGGAGATACAAAGATGGATAATACATGACCTCACTCTTAATAACTATAACATATCTGTGATTCATAGTTGCTGTAAGAACCTCCTATATAGTACTACTACAACAAAAAGAAGGAGTAAGTAATTCTATTGGGGCATGGAGGAAAGAATAATTCAGAAATTTATAGACAATTAACACCTGAATTAGGTCCTCAAGGATAAGCAGGTAATTACTAGAATGAGAAGAATGAAAAGGTCCTTAGAAACCAGGGCTAGAATGAACAAAAACAATGAGGGATCAAAGCACAGATTACATTTGAGGAGCAGCATCCAGCATTGAGAAAGAGGTAGAAAGATAGCCCAGGGTCACATAGTGAGGTCAGACAACATTCAATTTTAAATGGCTTTTTAACATTAAGAATCAAAAGACCCAAAAAAGAAATAAAATTATTCTCAATTTCAGATACAAAAGTAATTTTTTTCCCTCCAAACTTCATCACTTAAGAACTATATCTCCCAGCTACTAGCGAAGAAAGAAAAGAAAGAAATCTAACAAAACAAAGAGTTCACCTAATGGTCATCAAATGGACTGAAAAATCTTTAGCAATTCCTGTTGTGTAATCATGAGGAAAGAGTTAATTGTCGTTTATTTTATTAAGTGTTATCAATTTTTTCACTCATATAAATATCTCAGAATATATAACCTTTCTATTTAGGAACAAAATCTAAGTCCACACTTGGTCATGTTTGTGAACCTCTACCATTAATAGTAAGAATAAGAAATAGCAGTAAACCCTGGACCTGTGAAAATCCATACCAATACTAAGAGAAGAGCTCTATCTCACTTCTACCTCCTAATGAAACCAAAGGCAAATAAATGTCCACATTTTCAACCAGAATTTACATCTTCAGGTTTGCTCATTATGTTTCACTCTAACTCACCCACTTAAGATCAATGATATCTAAACCAATCCTCTATTCTTTAAATACCTGACAGAAAAAAGATAGTAGGCAGGGGCTACGCTTTTCAGTAACATGAACAATCTACTTATTGGGTCTTCTAGGTGTGTGTGTGGCGGGGGCAGCACAGAGGAAGCAAGTGTATGGGTAAGCATTACAAATACCCAAAATGGAAAAAATTATTGTTCTATGTTAGTAGGAATATGTGTTTTTTCTTCATACAATTTTTTTTATCTTACTCAATGACAACAAAATGACATACAACAATTATTCCATTTATTTTTCCCAAGTGAGCATTTGGTTTCAAAATTCTAAAATGGATACAATTACTAAGACATGTTTTTATGCATCAAACTAGATAATTCCTTACAAAACATCTTAATCTGAGATTTAAAAGCAGAATGCTAAAGACAGTATTCGTATTACTGAAACTACGTTATTTTATATATTCTATTATGAGACATTTCCTGGCATAGTAAGCAATACTATGAATAACTAAAATAAAGTATAATGGACAAATTAAATTAAGGAAGAACATTTTGAAATCTAATATCCTTGAATTTATTGTTGTTGTTGTTGTTAACTGGTTTGTTTACTCACTGAATTCTGGCAATCTGCAATCAGTATTCTTTTATGGCTCTTGAAGACCCAAGCATTGCTGTTTAATATTCAATCTTCATGGAGTATTACACATATTTTTATAAATGTAGCTTTTAAATATATATATATATAAATTTTAACCTACCAACATATATTCTAATGCTAAGCATTAAAAAACAGTAACATTTCAGCACCAACAAAAATAAAAACTTCTATAGGGGTTCTTCCATGATTTATTTTTAAAATCCTTTTTGTAAGACAAACTGGAATTCTTAATACAAAGTACATAGTGGTACATGACGCAGATTCTCATGTCACAGAAAGTTCAAGTTCTCATCTTAATTATATACATATGATGTTAAGTACAAAACTCCAGAAATTTTACAACTTTTTACTCCCCATGTTGGTCTAGGATTTTAATGCCTACTGTCACCTTTTCACCCACCCAACAAATCTTGATACAAGAAAGTAACTCAACTATTCTTGTTCCTTCCACTTTACCAAAAACCTTTCCTTAGGCTAAGATAACTCTGAGCTAAGAGAAACATATTCAATAACAACACCCAGACAAATAAAAATTTAGAAAATAACAAAAAGATGAGAAAATAGTTTCTATTATATAGGGCTACATTTTCTTTGCCCTGGGCCTGTGATCAATGGCAAAGTGCAAATGTATGTCACCTGACTCCATTTTCATACATATAATAAATGCAAAACAAAGGTTTATACACAAAATCTGGAATTAAATAGTTACTGACACAGAATTAAACCTTTCACTGAATCTCAGCTCACCTATACCTCATATATTGGCGATCAAGTCACTGGCTTTTTAAAATTTTTACTGAACTATTAATCTCAACATTAAGTGACACTAAGCAGCACAGACTAATTACCATTCAATGTGAAGTTTACACATGCTGTATAATTCAAATTCTCTTTGCCTGGGGCTGATTAAGACAAACTGAGTATTAATATTAGGGAGAGCATATGTACATAATTCAAATCTCAAATATTTAAGGCAAATGACTGTTTAAACATAAATATACATATATTTGCACTAATGCAACCTGTAAATATAGAGTACAGTATTTTTTTTTTTTTTCCATCCACTCAGATACTACTGAATGCTTCCTTGGTTTAATTTTCTGGAACAGAATGGGTCTCTTTAATGTATAATCTCTTTTAGTACTACTTGTCAGCAACCCCAGTAGATGGCTTAAGAAAAGAGGAAGGGGGTTGGGGAGCTGGGAGAATGGGGTGAAGGGTTAAAGAAGTGCAAATTAGTAGTTGATAGTTGGTCATGGGGATGGGGAGCATGGCATAGGGGATGCAGTTAGCATTAATATGATGGCTATGTGGAGGGCCAGGGGCGGGAGGGAGCAATTAGGGGGATCGTTTTATGAACTATATAGATGTCTAACCAATGTACTATATACTTGAAACTAATTTAAATAAATAATTTTTTAAAAAAGAAAAGAGAAGGTGCAACTATTGGTCAGAATAAGGTTTTCTAATTATATGTGGCTTTCAATTTCCATGTTATCACCATATCTTCTTCCTAGGACCACTGATAATTCAAAGATGATTCTTTCTCCAGCTCCTGTTTATTCCTCTATCAATTCTCTTATTTTTGGCTTCTGCCATACTTTAACTGGCTTCTGCACTGTGCAAAATTTTCAGTTCATTCGCAACTTGTTCAATGAAATTTGCATTTGCAGAAATAAACTCTCCTCAAAGAATTTTATTTATCCCAAACCAATAAATTCTCCTAAAAAAGTTTATTTGTCCAAGGTACATTTAAAAAGGACATTTTCTAAAAACTGTAGTATAGTACAAGAGGCTATTTATATAAAGGAGTCAGGAAACCGTGACAGTCAAAGACTGGATTTCAAAATAGAAGTCTATTCTGTAATTTCATTAAACACATCACAAATGGCACAGAGGGATGAAATACCATCTGAGGCTATGAATAAAGTATAAAAATTCAGGATTTGGGGGGGTGGGGGGAATGAACCTTGGATTGGATTTACTTCCCCTGATTTCAATCCCAAATTCAACCCATTTACCTCTCTTGAAACAGTCAGGTCTAGGGGCCAGCAAGGAGTGAGTGGGGCCTGCAAAATGTGGCCATGAAATTCTGGGCATCTTCAGAGAGAACTGGTGCAGTTTTGCTCTACCCTGGGCTCCAAGCAAGACCCAGAGGAATTCTGCATATAGATAACTGCACTAGTGTGGCCAGCCTCCCTGGCCCCAAAGGCGCTGAGGAGGCAATCAGTAGAAGGGAGATTAGCCTCTAATCCTGAGGCTGGAGAATGCAAGACCAGAAGCAAGGCACAGAGTCCTCCGGGCCATGGAATACACAACATGCCTGTTGCTACAGTGCAGGCTGAGATGCCTGTACCTTTCATCATTTACAGGATACAACAATCTAAGTTCCCTTAACAGCTCAACCTAAACCCCAATGCACATATAGATAACAAACCTAAGGATGGGAGAGAATAGGAGAGAGGATACCTAACATCTTCAGAAGGACACATGAAATATTGAGGACTACTTAAGGAGGGTCAAGTAAAGAATAAAAAATAATTTTATAGATTAAAAAAATTAAATTTAAAAAGTAAAACTCTCAAGCTGAATAATTCAGATACATTAAAGAAGATTGGTGGAATGAAAGATCAATTGACAGAAATCTCAAAGCATACAGTAAAAATACAAAGATGAAAATCAAAATGGGAAAAGAGAGTAGACTTGAAGAACAGATTGAGTCCACCTAACTAACATACCAACCATAGAAAGAGTTCCACAAGAATCCCTAGAAGGAAGAAAAAGAAAAGACAGAAGATATGCAATAATTAAAGTAATATGGAAAAAAATTTCCAAGAACTAAAGACTGACCTGCAACCTCAAGGGCTTTCCAAGATCCAGGCATGACTAATGAGAGAAAAGACACACACACAAGAATAGCATGCTAAAATTCCTAAACTTCAAGGATAAAAAGAAAATCATAAAAGTCACCATAAAAAGTAATTATTTAAAACCAAAAAAGAATCAACTTAACATTGAACTTCTCATTGGTAACATTGAAATCAAAAGAAAGAATAGTAACATCTAGACTGCTGGTAGAAAAAAAAGTACAACACAAATATCCTATATACATATTCAGTGTGAAAAAATATTTGTCAAAATTTAAGGATTCAGAGCACCCAAACAATAACTGAATCAGAAATGAGACCTTTATGTGTGGGAAGATGGAGAGGAAAGGAAACAGGAGTGCAATATACCTTACCCTTAATACACCTTAAATATGCTCAATATACCTTAAATCTTAATGGATAATAAACTATATGGAATATGTTATGTAAGTGCGCAATATGAATTCCAGACACAGAAAAGTCTAACAAAACTCTGGACCTAAAAAAGTGAATTATGTCCATAGAAATTTAGGGAACAAGATTAGAGTGTCAAGGTAAGGGAAAATGTTGGTATCATTTTTCATGTTAAAGTAGGGGGGCAAATTGGATTATGAGCAATTGAAAGGGAAGGTAGACAATAATGAAATGGAAAACTACAGGACTGCCACATAAACAAGGAGAAACTCGGAAATGAAAGTCAACTTCAGAATATAAGCAAAATTAAGAAAACTGAAAAGTCACAAATATAAATAATGAATAAGGTATAAAGTAATAAAATCAAGTAACAGTCATTAGAATTAAAAAAAAAAAAGATGAATTCTCCTATCAAAAGATAGTCAGACTGAGTTAAATAGACTAAGGTAATATACAGACTGTAAGAAACACTTAAAGTCAAATGATTGAGAAAAGTTTAAAACAAGGATAAGCCAAGAAATATCAGCTAAGTGCCCCCAAAAGAAAGCGTATTAATATCACACAATGTGGAATTTAAAGTTAAGTGGACAAAATAGCATAAACAATTTAAAAGCTAAATTATATAAGGCAAAGGGTATTAAATATGTAAAAAAAAAAAAACTTGAAAAATATTTCATTGAAATCAGAAATAAAAATATCTTTGTCAAAAATAGATCTAATAAAATGAAATGAGCACAGACATGATGAAATTGACTAAAACAGTCCACAAACTTGATTTAATAATTATATATAGAACTTTCTATCTCTTGAATAAAGCTTACAATTTTTTAGGTGCACATGGAACACTGAAAAAAATCAATCATAAGGGCATTGTAATAAACTTTAAAATACTCTCTTTAAAATGTGGTAATAGATTATACTGACTTATTTTACTCTAACAAAATTATAAAAATAAAGACAAAAGAAATCAGTCAAAAGGAAGATATGAAAAGAGCATTTCATTTTTTTAAAAAAAATCTTGGAGCATAGCAAAATGTATGCTCAAAAAAAAAATGTATGGCCTTTATTGCATTCATTATTCCTAAAAGGGGAAGAGGAGGGGCTAGGAAGGAAAGAAACCAAGCATAAAGATGTACTTAACATTTGCTCTGAAAAACAAGAAAAGGATCCATAAATATGCAAATATTATAATACCAAATGTAATGAAGAAAGTAACAGAAACCAATTTCACCAGCATTTATGCTTTAAAATAAGAGCCTTAAATGTATATTGAGGGTTCAAAATCTAAGGCAAAATTTATCAAGTTAATTCTGATTTAAAGGAAATCTACAGTCTACTTTTCAAAATCAACTAAAAGAGTTGAAATTTCTTTAATTTAAAATTTCTTAAATTTAAAATCATGACCGACCCTAAAAGGAATAAAATTAATAAAGGGATAGAAATTCATAAAAATTTCAAAATAGGTAGGTAAATATCAAAAGAAAAGCCAAACAGTTTAAATTGTGTGTGTGTGTGTGTGTGTGTGTAAGCGTGCAGTGTGTGTGTGTGTGTTTTGGGGGGGGGTAAAGTAGACTGCTGATGATTTTTATGGGCTTTTTAGCATCATTTGACTTTAGAAATGTTTTATTTGAAATTAATATTATAAGACACTAAGATTGTGAAGCAGAAATCATTTCAACAATTGGTAGGACTAATAAAAAAAATGGACCAAATTTATTTCAACACCAAGGTTAACTAGAGGCAACAAGACCCAAAACTAAACATTTGTCAGTCAATGGGTAAAGGATTAAAAGAACATTATACAAGTGGAAGAGAAATGACACTTGAAAATAGCAATCTAAATGACCTGTGCATAAAAATAAAATAAAAAACATGAAATATCTATATCTATACACACACGAAAAAGAAAAGTCTTGCTATTATAGGACACAATGCTTTTATGAGTTTTACTTGTTTCGATTTTTTAATAATGTTTTACCATTTTTGAAGGTGACACAACCAGGAAATAAGAGGGAACTCTACAAATACACCCTCACAGATCATTTCTAAACCTGATCAGGGAGGGGCAGCATACAGATTTAGGGAACTGAGGAATCATATCCTCAAATTCCTCAATTTACCTGGATCTATACAGAAGAGAGCCAATGCAGATATAACTACACCTACAGAAATAGAGATAAATTTATTTTGCACAATGACAAAAGATGCACCAATCATCCTATCAGGCATGAACTAATAAGTAATATGAAAGAGGATCAAAAGATGATGTTGGTCATTTAAGGAAAGAATATAGACAAGAATAACAGATTCCCCACTATGGAAAACAGTATGGGGGTCCCTCAAAAAACTAAGAATTGATCTATCATATGATCCAGCAATCCCTCTACTGGGTATTTCTCCCCAAAACTTGAAAACCCATATCTGAAAAGATATTTGCACACCAATGTTCATAGCAGCATTATTCACAGAAGCAACATAAGTGTCCTACGATAGATGATTGGCTAAAGAAGCTGTGACACATATATACAATGGAATATTACTCGGCTATAAGAAGAGATGAAATACTGCCATTTGTGACAACATGGATGGACCTTGAGATAATCATGCTAAGCAAAATAAGCCAGACAGAAAAAGTTGAAAACCACATGATATCACTTATATGTGGGATATAAACCTAAAAACAACAAATGAACAAGACAGAGACTTATGGACATGGACAATAGACTAGTGGTTACCAGAGGGTAGAGGGGAGAAAAGAGGTAGACAGGATAAAGGAGGTTCACATATGTGGTGACAGAAAATCTATGGGAAGTGAACACTTCCCATATATATGCATATGTATATATATATATATGTACATATATATATATATACATATGTGTGTGTGTGTGTATATATATATATATATGTATATATATATATATTATATATATATAATTATAACTATTAATTCAACAATCTTGCGAAGTATCTATTATATATATGTATATATATATATATATACACACACACACACATATGTATATATATATATATGTACATATGTGCCTTACTGTTAAAGTGTACAGCTGAAACATTGGATTTCGTCAACCAATGTCACCATAAAAATAATTAATTCATTCATTAAAAAAAGAATAACAGATTCCCCTCAGCCATACCTGACAAGGAGTTCCGCCAATTCTTTATTAAGACAAATTGGCCTTAGTAACAAGTACAAAGAACAATTACATTTGGAAAGCAAAAGAGGCCCACTTGAGGAAGTTAACATGAACTACTCATTTTAGGAAGATCACCTGATAGCAATGTGGTAGAGAGGCTGGAGTGGGAAAAGGTGAAGAAAGAAGAGGACTACTGTGCTGTGGAATGGTAGAGGTGATAACAATGGTGATGGGGTGGTGGTGGCAGTGGTAACAGCTTAGTGAATGCTTTCTAGTCCAGACTCTGATGTCAGAATTTTATAACTATTAATTCAACAATCTTGCGAAGTATCTATTATTAGCCACATTTCACAATGAGGAAACTGAGTCACAGAAAACAATGTGACCAAAGATGCACGTATAATTAGTGGCAGAACTGAGATTCAAACACAGGGTGTCTGGCTCTAATATCCACACTGTCAACCACTAGACATCTACTTTCAGAAGGTCAGTTGGTTTTAAAACCAGCTGCCAATCTTGCCAACATAACCTGAGCTGGAAATGAAAGAAGGACGGGTAGAAAGCAGGGCTCAGTGAATTTTAAAGAACACATTTAACATGCCTGAAAGTCTAGGCAGAACTATATAAAGGAAGTTCTATTTAGTTCCAGTAGAGGGGGTACAACTTTTCGATAGATGGCAAATATTTTGAAATCAGAGGTTCCTCTCGTCTATGTTTCAAGTGGCTTATACTTTGAGTCTTTTAAATTCAACAGACATTAAAATAGTTGTATTCAGAGGTTGATATTAGAAAATCAACCTTTCATATACTATCACAACAGAACACATTATTCCAATTATTTTTAAGAATATCACAAAACTGTAAGATACTACATCTCATCTCACAATTAAATGTTTTCAAAAATCTGCCACACTACATAATTCGAAATGACAAAAATTTATAGTGCTCAAATAAAATAAGTGATCACTCCCCAAAGGATGATGGAGGGGACATTACTGTATAAGAAAATAAAGGATCCTACCAGGGCCTCCATGGGAGGTATTTAGAAAGAGAAGTAATTTGGGAAATTTAGCACAAAAATACACAGACAAGAAACAAACAACAGCAACAACAAAAAAACCAAATTTTAAAGCCACAAAATAAATGGCTGTACAAGAAAGAAAATATGATTAACACTAAACATCTTAGCTGTGAATAAATATTTTAACTATAATATATATAATATATGTAATGTGCTGGGCATGTAGCAGGAGCTGTGTACTGCTACTACAGACAAACATAGAAAACTTAAAATTTGCATTATGTAACACAATGTTATCAAGTGTGACAATGCAGGTGTAAATATTTGGATAACAAACAGGGAAGGTGGAAACAGGGACAGAGAAGAGAAAGAAACTCTAGGATAACTTGAGCTTATAAGTTGAGAATCAAGAGAAACTGTCCATAGTTGGTGGAACAAAAAGTAAGAGTTCTATGTTTAACATCTAGAAAGTTAAATCCAAGAATTAAAAATAGTGTCATATTGGGAGGAAAATGAGATTGAGCAAACGGGTTAGATTCTATGTAGAAATAGAAGCATAAGCACTTATTTTGAAAATTTGGGGCAGTAACCAAAGACCTTTAAAAAAAAATCAATCCATAAATAAATAAGAAACTGTTAAATTGTTTCCATCCAGAAAGTGGGAAGGATATTAGGGAAGAATACAATAAAGGACTTTTGGGTTCTGCTAAAATACTATCCTTTATTATTTAATTTTTTAAAACATACATATGCATTATTTTGATATAATTTCTTAGACCTTCCAAATATACCTTTATATTCTCTCCACTTTTGTTTTACCTATTTGCACTTGAGATTTTCCTATATAAATTTTACATACTATTAAAAGATGAAGGAAACGCTTTCAGTTCTAAATTGAATAAGTAGCAGTTAAATTTTCATCCCTTTAACCTTCTGTTCAAAAGCATTAAAAGTAAACCCAATAAATATTTTTTAATATTAAAAAATATATTGAAGCACTTTACCTGCATGTAAAACATAAATTTAACTATAAAATATTAATTGGCAAGAATATTCAATATTTTACAAAATAATATTCCAAAATTAGACAAAATTTTTAAATGACTAGTCTCAGGTATGTTGTATATACTATAAAATATTTTTATTTCAGAACAGAACACAACCTCATTTAAAATGCTCCTGTTATATAGTCTTCCCTAATGTGCTATGAATTAAATTCTAAATCATAATTAAGTACAATTAACGGCAAGCTATATTTAGACTTCATAGTTTCAAGTAAACTTATTTACTTTTGTGGTATGAAACTAGAAACTGAAATAATAATTATATCACTTCTCTTTCTAGGTTTATGTATATTGAGCTTTGTACAATATCCATTTTCTTAAATAACTGCCAGATTATTTTTGTCCTTTCTTTTAGTAGTAGGTGGATTTCTGACAATGAGGCGTGATAAGTAATTGTTACTCACAGAGAGTAGTCAATCTTCAATGTATAGTACTAATCATGATGGAGTAGCTGAAAGTATAAGACGGAAAACAGTGCCCAACACATAAAAATTCAATATATCTATTGCATAAATAAAATACCCAGAGAGACATAATTAAACAATGGGAAAATATAATCACAGTTATGCTGTCTCATCACCTTCTCTCAATAGTTATTCACTACATATTTACTGAGTCTCTAGCATAAGCAAAGAACTATACTGAAACTGCTAGATGTACTATGGTTTCTGGGGGAAAAAACCTTATTTAGGCAATAAGGTAAATTCTTTGGAAACTCTCATTACAACTAGATCTTGGATAATTACAAAACTCTTTATTGCTAAGCTTAAATAAATAAAGAGAAACTCCAAGAATCAAGAGTATATTAAAGAAATAGAGAGAGAAAGGGAAAAGAGAAGAGAGAAATTAAAACATTAACTGTGAGCTACAGTCAAGCATGAGAAATGAAGTTGCCTAAAAGGTCAGGGCCCACAGCATATTTGAAGACTGAACCTCGGAGTCTCTCGGAAACCCAGAAGAAGCCTTTATAAATTTGCTTTTAGGGAAAAGTACTCTGAATTCAGGCCCCAAGATTCCATAAGTTCAACCAAATCAAATATAAACTCAGAATTTCAAAATATCCCTAACACAGAGAAACAAGCCACCATGATCTGAGAGTCTATAAAAGAACCTTGAGCATCTTAGATATTGGAATCCTCAGATGCAGAAGATAAAATAACTACATATAAAGTGTGACAAAAAAGTTGGAATCTAAAAGTTGACAAAGCAAAAAAAAGTCAGAAAAATAAACAAACAAATAAAGTGACCAAGCAGTAAGAGATGAATAAAAATGATGAGGATACTGGAAAGAAACAAATAAGACTTTAAGAAAAAGGGGGAGGAGGAATCACTGTTGAAATTAATATCTCAATGGATTAAACAGCAGATTAAACACAGCTGAAAAGAATCAGTGAACTGGAAGACAGACACGAACAAACTGCCAGAATGCACACAAAGATACAAGAAAATGGAAAATATAAAAGCTATTAAAAGACATGGAGAACACAATAAAAACAACAAATATCTAATCAGAGGCTGGAAAAAACATAGTATATAGGTAATTTAATAGCTGAGAATTTTCCAAAATGATAAAAGTCATAAATCCACAGAAAGAGTAACTACAATATAAAAATATATATATAAATTAAAAGTAATTTACTCCTAGACACACTGTACTAAAAAGGTAGTAAACTAAAGACAAAAAGATTCTAAAAGCAGTAAGAAACAAGAGATTACCTGTTGAAAAAGAAATCAGTGAACAAGTGGTGTGTTACAATGGCTACTATAAGCTCACAACAGCTAATTGTTAAATTTTCAGAAATTCTGTGAATCAATTTTTAAAGACTATTATTAAAAATTAAATTATATAAATATACAAGTAGAAAAAAATTAAAAGCAAAGGTAATAGATGAAACTCATCATTTCTTAATTATTTTATAGCATATATGTGCTCTTGAAGTAATTATGCCTATTAATCAGGATGGTGGAAATACTTCATAATTGTGTGCTGCTGCACATCTCTTTCTAACTCTGCAATAACTGACATAACATGGGAAGAGTATTTATTTACACCATGAAAATAAGCAAACACTAAAAATCAAGAATTCTCCACCACCCCCAGAAGTAGTTGCTAAACATCTACTAGCATAAACCCTAAATGAGAATGACATCAGACTTCACAAAAACAAAAGAAAAATATTTTCGAAACACTGAAAATAAATGTCAACCTAGAATTGTATAACCAGCAAAACCACTATTTATATAGGGGTTATAGTCAAAATTTTTATAGTAAGACAAAAATTAAGAGAGTTTACCAATAGGAGACTTTCATGAAAAGAACTTCCACAAGATTTACGTCAGAAAAAAAGAAAATGAACTCAAAAAGAAATTATAGTAATACAATTAAACTAAAAGAAAAAACTTTTTAAATTAAAAAGAAACATACATTTCGAATTATAAAAACACATTTCGAATTATAAAAACACATTTCTAAACAATTCATAGGCAAAAGAAATTAAAATGGAAAATTTTAAATTTATCATATCGAATAAAAGCAACAGTACACATATGGAATGTTGTTAAAACAATGCTCAGAGGAAAAATTTTAGCCTATAATGCTCACATTTGAAAAAAACTGACAAAGAATTTTGGAAAACAATGGGATAACAAATTCAAATAACAGATTATAGAGATTTTTTTAAAAGCTAATAAAAAATTCAAACCCAGTGAAATAATGAAAAATAGGAAGGAAAAAGAAGAATACACCTGCCAGTACAGCAGAGATTAAACAAATAATGTTATAAATAATTTTTTGCCAACAAATTTGATAGTAAATTCTTAGACAAATATGACTTACTAAAACTGACCAAGAAAGAAATAAAAATCAAGAATTCTTTATTAAAGTCAAGTAAGTAACTTAAAATCTTCCTATCAAAAAACATCATCGGGTCCATAGGCAAGCAAGTTCTAGGAAACAATCATTTCAATTTCATAGAAAATCTTCCAAAAGACAGAAAAGAGAAAAAAACATTTCTTTACATAGCAAATATTATCAAAGTAACAAAACTTGCCAAGAAAAGAAAACACATACCAATTTCACTCAAAAATACAGATGCAAAATTTTTGAATAAAATATTAATGCAATTAATCCAATTGTGGGGGTGGGGGGACCTAATAGAGCAAGATCAAATTGGTTTTATCCCAAGAATTCATGAATATTTTAGCATGACAAAAATGCTTGTCAGGTACCACATTAACAGATTAAAGGAGAAAAAAAATCTGTTCATCTCATGAGATGCTGAAAAATTATCTGATAAAATCCACATGTGATTAAAAAAAAAAAGTCAATGAAACAAGACAAAGAGATAAATTCCTTAACTTGACAAAAGGTAGCTGCTAAAATCCCATGCAAATAACATTCTAAATAAGGAATTATTAGAATTATTCCCTTTAAAATTAGGAACTTTTATACTTAATATTTTACTGGTAACTAGTCCTACTGACACAGGACCACAGAAGGTTGTGGGAGTGGGGACGGAAACTGGAAAATTGAAAATAAGAAAGATACATGTTACTATTGACATATAATATGACTGTCCACACAGAAAAACAAAAGACCTATGCAGAAAAGTGACTGTAATATTTAGTAAGGTAGTTAGAAGTAATATCAATATGCAAAGGTAAGCTTCGTATTACATATTGGCAACAAACAGGAAACATTTAATATTCTACCTATAACAGCGATAAAAAAGATAAAGTACCTAGGAATAAACACAACATAAAACTAGCTAGATCTTTATCAAAAGTATTTTCAATACTTCAACAACTGTAAAGAAAGCCTAAATAAACTGATAGAGAGAATAGGTTCATGGATAACAACACTCATTATCCATAGATTCAATGTAATATCAGACCAAATCTTAACACTTAAATTGATTCTAAAATTTATATGAAGAAAAAGAATGATGTAATAGAACTTGTCACACCATATAGCAAACCACATTACAAAATTATAGCGATTACAACATTGTGGTATTACTGCAGAAATCAACACACTAACCAATGGAACAGAAATGAACTACATCCCCCGAACAGATTCACAAATATATGAAAATTTGACAGGGTAAGCTCTGTAGATCACTGAGTAAAGCATAGACAACTTAATAAAATGTGCTGGGACTGATTTTCTATATAGGAAAAAATTTAAATTAGACTCTTACCTCATACCATACATAAAATCAATTCCAGATGTTTGAAAATATTTAAATGTTAGACAAAACTTCTCAAACATGTTGGAAAAGAATACAAGAGATTATCTATATGACCCTGGGATATAAAAGAACATATTAAATGGGACACAAGAACTAACCATAAAAATCCAACCACTTTAAAATAAAAAATTTCTATCTACCAAAAAATATAAAGAAATATAAAAAGCCATTACTAAATGGGCAAGCTAGGAAAAAATTCCTATGGTAAATATAACCAACAATAGAATCATATATTCAGAATATAAAAAGACCCCCAACAAATAAATAGAAAATAAGCAGAAGATATGAACGAATATTTCACGGAGAAAGAAGCATGAAAGAATGGCCACCAAAATGTATGCTCAGCCTTACTACTAATCACTGAAATTGTAAAATAACAATAAGATACAATTTTATGCCTACTAAGTAGTATAGAGCCCTGGTCCCCTACCTTTTTGGCACAGGAATAGGTACTCCTTTGAGAATCTAATGCCTGATGATCTGAGGTGGAGCTGAGCCACTGGAGAATGGCTGCAAATATAGATGAAGCTTTGTTAGCTCACCATCTGCTCACCTCCTGCTATGAGGCCCAGTTCCTAACAGGCCATGGACCGGTACCAGTCAGCGGCCTAGGGTTTGGGGACCCCTGGTATAAAAGAACAGGTCTGACTAGAAAAGAGAGCAATGCTGATATAGGATTCTAAATTGTTACAGCTACTATATAAAATAATAAAAAGCTAAATATGTGAGTGGCCTATCGCTTGGCAATTCCATTTGTAGGTATATACCCTAAAGCAGTATTTCTTTAAATGCAGTCAGGGGACCAGTAACATCAATATTACCTGAATGTTTATTAGAAATTCAGATTTTTAGGTCTTATGGAATAAGAATGTATCATGGGGCCCTGTTTGAGAATTCTCATTCTTAAACTGGATGATAGGTTTATGGTATTTCTTTTATATAAAGAAATATAAAATACATATAATTCTCATGTATCAATTATAACATAACATTTTTATTTTAAGAAAAACTCAAAATTCCTGATGTTAGAACTTTATTGTCTAGTAAGGGAAATTCACATTCTGTTTCAATGGACACTTACTAGCTGCTATGAACAAAGTATACACATTATCTCATTTAATCCTTTAAGAGTCTGTGAGAATAGGTACTTAGCAAAGAATAGACAATCAAATATGCATTGAGTGAATAAATGATTGAATAATTTTATAATACAATAAGAGAAAGTTTGATTATATGCTGTGTATTGTAGTTCTACTCACCGGAGTTAAATGAAATAACACAGATGATTAATTCTATTATCAAAAAGGAGCTTATGATCTATTCTTATTGCTTCTGCATTGTATTACTTATTAGCAAAAGTATAATGAAAAAACCTTTTCATTTTTTCCTTTGGAAGTATATAGTCAACAGTGTAGAAACTAACAAACTACAGGGTGGAGTTAACTAATATAACATTTCTATATTACCAGAATTTCCATTTTGTGCTTTAAAAAAGCAAAGTTAGTTATATACAAGGCACCAGCATTCTTCAGGGTGGAAGAAAAGCAGAACTGTAATAATACAAGAAATTACCAAGGCTAAAAAAAAATCTGTGACACATTTAGCCCATGCACTCTAATAAGATCTACAAAAAAAAGTGCAAAGTCAGAACTTTTTTTCATTGAATACATATTAATGTAAACAAAGTCACTTGGGGAAACGGCTGCCTTACAAAATTATTTCCATCCTTCACAAAGAACAATTTCCTTTCATAGGGCTCCTACAAATGTAAGTCTTTTTTTTTTTTTTTAGATTTGGTTCAACTATTGTGTTCCCCCTGCACCTGGAATAATGACCAACTCCTTACAGATGCATTCTAAGTATTTGTCTTTGAATGAATTTATACCCTTATTGAGTATTTATTATATAGTAGGCACTAGGGAATACCAGATCAAATGTTATAGTCCCCATTTATACAGAGCTAACGTAAGTGATTAAATCAAAACAAAATGTGCCCTTTTTCTTCCTGAACAATTTGGTCCAAAAACTATTAGATGAGGCCAAGAAAAGTAGGCAACAGGAGACAAAGAGAGGGCCATGATGTGAGGAGGGGTGTCCATGCAGTAACTCAGAGCCACTAAATAGGACCTGCTCCTTGAAGAAATGGCTGAATCTAGATTTGGGACAAAGTACCAAGTGAGCCTGAAATACCTTAGAACAAGAAGTCTGAACTATGCAAAGACTGATCAGAACATGTCAAAAAGACATAGAAAACAGATTGAAGGGATTCCCACTAGCCAAATCAGGACAATCTAAGCACGAAAATAAATAATGACAGCAATGGATTATAACCCCATTAAAAAATATGTATATATCCATGAATCCATGATGATATAATAAACTCAAGAATAAATTTAAGTTTGAGGAGGAATGAAATATGTACATTTTCTCAAAGTACCACCCAATAGAATATTCATTAATTACAAAGGAAAAAAAAGGAATTTACAGTGGGAAAGCCTGGCAGACACCATCCGAATCCAGGGACTGGAGTCACATCACAGTAATAATGGTAAAGTACAATGGAAATCATGCACATAATTAGGTGCAATGAGAGGAGCCCCTTATTGCTTCTGTAATATCCCTGCCAGATATCCATAATCAAAATCTAGTCTAGATTCAGATTATAAATTTGTATTATCTGGAGGAAATATCATATAAACCCAAACTGAGGGCTATTTCTTAAGTACTTGGCTTGAAATAATTTAAAATTTCAAGTTCATGAACGTCAAGGAAAGATCAAGGAACATTTCTCAATCAGAGAAGACTAAAGAGACATGACAACTAAATGCTACATATAATTATCAATTGGATCCTTTTGGTATAAAAATAAAGGACTTCATTGGAACAATCTGCAAAACATGAGTGAGATCTGAGAAACAGAGCTGTTGGTAAGGTACCAATGCTAATTACTGACTTTGATGGCTGTTATCATGGTTATATAAGAGAATGCCCTTGTTTTCAGGAAATAAACACCAAAGTATTCATGGATGATAGAGCATCATATTGGCAATTTACTCGAGAATGGTTCAGTAAACAGTATAGTATATTTGTACTATACTTGGAATTTCTCTACATGTTTGAGATTATTTCAAAATAAACAAAATTATAAGGTAAATAATATTATTTGGAAGAGCCTCATGTCTCAATCCATGCACAATGGACTAAGGGGCCTGGGAAGGGCATCAAAATCGGAGGGTATCTTTGATCTTTAGAAGCCCTCAAAGCCTGCTTGGGGTGAGATGGAAGCAGGTAGGGTCCAATAATAAAGCTTCTGGCACCCCACTAAAAGAAGTGAATACCTTCATATGTACTGCAGCTTTTTCTCCTAAAAGCACGCAAGGGCAGCATAGATTGATGGCTAGAAATTTCTTTTTGTTTTGTTTCGTTTTTTAATCTTTTTCTTTCCTTTCCTTTTTTTTTTTTTTTTTTAAGGAAACTTAGTTAGGTTTTTTTAGACCTCTGAGAAGACAAGAATGTATGAATGTATTATCTCCTGAAATTGACCAAGGGTAGAGTTTGGCAGAAAGAAAAAAAATCTTGTGTTCATCCACTATACACTTAGCACCTGGCATTAAGGGTGGCCTATAGTAAGTAGTATACGTAAATATTTTGAAAGTACTTATACTTCCTTTGGAAGAAACAAGTACTAAGCTAAAAAAAAAGAATTCTCCTGGAACGAAATTTTTATTGTTTTACTAAACACTTAAGCTACCTGGACAGGGGATGAGAGGAATTCAGGTTGATACCTGAAGACTAAGGATAGGACAAGATTTAGGAAGGTCCTCTCAAACTTGATTTGCAGAAGTAGGAGAAATCAATTTTATTCTGGGAATTTCGATCTATGAAGCAAGAAACAAAAGGATAAAAATGTTCTGCCAGAAGTCTTCCAGGACTCGAAAAGCATCTTGGATTTCCTGAGCCTATTCTACCTGTCCTAGATTCAAATACTCTGAACCATTTTTAGGTCATGCATCCTGATTTGGGGGGAGCGGGGGAAGGGAGAGGGATATCAAGAAGTCGCATCAGCTTCTCCAAAGAAGAGGTGGCAAAGCTCTCAGGAAGCCAATTCTGATAGTGTATTACGATCCAACTTTCCACTCGAGGAATCACCAGGACTCCATAACTTATTTGCATCTCTACTTTCAAAAACCTGGTAGATTACAAAGTTATTTGTTGACTTTATTATAGTCTTTTTCATATGCTGGTTAATGCCAAGAAAAACCACTTCTAAAGTCATGTAGACCCTTGTTATTCTGAAAAAAAAAAAAAAAAAGACTGCAAAAATTATGCTTGCCTCTAATTTACAGAAAATGAAAACATAACCAATCCTCCCAGATAGGTTGATGCTGGCTTAAGAAATACTGAATGGTGAGGGAGCAGATTCCTAATTATCATTTTATCCATGTAAACTGGATTTTCAGAAGCAAGAGAAATACAGAGACCTTCCGTCTCTGAAGCAGGAAACAAAAGGATGAAGTCTGCTGCCAGCAGCAAGCAAGCTGCTTCGCTCTGGCAATTTATCCAGCTGTCTTAAGGAAGAGGACTCACGCAAGATTGCTCTAGTGTTCCGTCCTAAGCAACTAAAAGAAGTGCCCTGGGGACTTGTTTTATTTTTAATTCCTTACCTCTTTTAATTGTATTTTCAAAAGAAATCTAATATTGCTCCATGTTACTATGTTATTATAGAAAAAATAAGCAAGAACACTGAACAAAAATCCTGACTCAGCTATCCTTTGCTTCACCAATCATTTTAGTAGTTGAAGCCTTAGTTTATTCATCTGCAGAATGGGGAGTTGACATATTACATCAACGAATCACGTCAGCTATAAAACTGTATGTATATGTATCTTTTCTTTATTTTATAAATGAGGAAACAACCAATAGAGATGAATCATTTGTCCAAAATTACACAGCTAGTAAGTACCAGTGCCAGCACCTGAAAAACTGTCTGTTTCATAACAGTCTGCCCTTTTAACTGCTGTGCTCTGTTCTCTTCCCCCAAAGAAACCAGGATAGATATTCAGAAAATCAAGCAGTGAGAAAGCCTCACATATCTCAACAATTCAGATAGGTTTGATTATTACCTTCAAGGCTGATTAATCAAGCGCAGCATTTACTTTTGTGCCTGTGAGGCAGTCATCCTGTGTTGGTTGCTCTGCAATGCAGAGGCACATACATCTTTTAATCTCAATGAATTTTCTTTTTAAAAAGGTAAATCAGAATAAAGATTTCACTGTAACATTTTTTAATTAAAAAAAAAAAAAACTGAAGCCAAAATTAGGAGTATGCACATAAGCCATAAATATTCCTCAGAAGAATAAAAAAGAGGCAAGAATAGGATTCAAGTGAGATGATCCCAGGGCACAGTGTGGATGGAGAGAGAGAGAAGCTCAAGAAACTTGACCCTGGAAGAGGAACATGATGGTCAAAAGAAAGAGACCCTTTCCTTTTCAAGAGTAGAAAGAAATCTAGGAAGAAAAAATATAGAAGGGACATTAAAGAAATAAGATTCAATAAGAACAAGTTCCAGCTCCAGCCCTGGGACCTATGTGAAAAGTCAAAGCAGATAAAGTGCATTTAAATCTGAAACACAGTAGAAAGCATTCTTATCAATAGTAACTGTTATTAAGATCTAGAATATCTCTGATCTGGAATTCATCAATGTTCTCTTTACCAAAGCATTCAGAACTCAAAATTATCAGAAAAAGAAATTCCAATTCATTTAATCTTTACCTTAAATAATAATAAGTCGCTACCCACTATGTAAAATTCCTGATACAAGGGCAACATTACTCAATTGGTCTTCCAGTTTTTGTGGCCATGTCCTTTCAAAGGGTTAGCCTGTTCTCATAGTCACTGACATTTGAAACTCCCAGTTCAGCACAATGGTCTTATCAAAAGTACTTCTGCTCCCTGTGCTTAAGCCAGACCTTTATAGATATCTATGGATATTGGATAATAGTGTCATAAGCTAAAAACACAAAACAGAGTGGCAGAACAAGAGCCCAGGCTAAACTTTTGAAAGGATACTGCCATTCCAAACAGGCATACTCTAAGAACGAATTTTCCAAAAAGTTTTATTTATTGTTTTCCCAGATCACTCCTATCCAGACTATCTCAGACAAGATAGTTGTGTTTTACATCGAAATCCCCTTTTTGTCTGAACTTACAAATAGTGTCACCACTGTAAATGGTTGTTCAGATGGTGCCCTGCACAAGGATTCTTCGTCAACGGAATTAGAACAACCTGGCATCCAGAACAACCTCTATCCAGGCTGTGTTCCTTGAGCTGCAGTTTCGTGGGGCGAGAAATGGACACGATTATTTCTAATTTGCCCAAGGATGCCATGGATACCAAATGGGTAGATTTCTGCCTATAAACCCACCTAACTCCATCCTTACATCATTAAGAGTTCATGGTAAAACTGATATTCATAAAGTTAACTAGATTTTTATTATTCCTCCATTTTACCATACTATAGTTGAATAGGCCAGTTTGTTTTATGGATAGGGCATCCTTAGTTTACTCAATGTTTCCACTAATGAAATCTTTTAAATTTAACCATTTCACACTACCCACAGGCCCCTAATCTACCCTATAAGGGTAGGATAGGTGAGAATGACATTTACAGAATCTGAAAGAACAAGTTATAAAATCTACACCTACAATGATCTATATTAATATATAAAATTTTCTAAGTAACAGACCTAGTATGGCCCATATAGTCTCACACACACACACACACACACACACACACACACACACACACACACACAATTAGACTATCGACTTTTGTATTGTCAGAACCATTAGAAACCCAACTCCAGAAAACAGTCTTGTCTCAATTCACATATCCATTCCTAAACCAGTAACTCTTTATTCTGATAGCCTGAGGAGAGCCTCATTAGTGAAAAACAACAAACAAATATAGAAAACGAATGAAATGAAATGAAAATGAATGAAAGGAAATTTATGCCGAAATGGTACGAAGGAAGGAAATGAAAGGAATGAATAGAATAATACGAAATGTGGAAATGGTACGAAATGGAAATGAAATGAAATGGTTGAAATAATTGTCGTTATAATGGTTATATATTGTTGTTGTTGTTGTTGTTGTTTAAAATGTTTGTTGTTGTTGTTGTTGTTTGTCGTTTGTTTGGTTATGCTGAAAGAGAGAGAGAGAGAGATATATATATTAGTTGTTGTTGTTGTTGTTGTTGTTGCTGTTGTTGTTTGTTGTTGTTGTTGTTGTTGTTTGTTTGAAAGTCAAAAGCGCCAGCCATATACATATATGTTGTTGTTGAATGTGGTTGTTGATAGAGGAAGCCGAAATGAAATGAAATGAATGAGGAGGATAGGATCTGTAAAGATTAATGGTTAAGAGATGAGGAGGGGGGAGGGGGGAAGGGAAGGAGAATGAGAGCATATTACCAGTAACTTCTTAACCACTAAAATTACTTCTTAACCACTAAAATTTTCATATCAATCTTCTGAAGTGTGATGAAATGTTTTTGAAGAACAAAAATAAAATGTCACATACTTTAAAACCTATACAATTTATATTTAATATAGTAAGTAAAAATATAAACATTTGTAGGATTTTATAGATACAAAAAAAAACAATGTAAAATACTGACAGTGGTTATAGTCACTGCAGGGATTATAACAGTTTATTTTCTTCTTTTTGCTTTATTGGAAAATCTACATGCTTCGAAGTTAGCATGTATTTATTTTAAAATCAAGTAAAAAATTAGATTCCTCCTTGAGGCTCAAATATGTTCGTTCTAGTAGAGTACCATTGTGATATCAAAGACTTAGAAGAAATCTTTTATTTTCACCTTTCTAGATAATATATATATATGATTTAAACCAAAGCATAATAAAAACCTATAGGAAAAAAAAAAGAGGTTGTTTCAATAAATAAAACAATTTACTAATTACTTAACTATGTACTAACATTTTATTTAATAATCTCAAGTGGGAGAAACAGGATATTATGTTTATTTTAGATTTACACCAACTTAAAGCCTACAGTAAATTAGCAGCAGATTCAAAAATTGAATTTATGCCTTCTGATTTCAAATCAAACATTCTTTCTATCATACCATGATTGTGTCCCTTTTAGGGGCTATTATATTAAACAACCTACCATTTATACTCACTCCTTGATAATGAAGCACAAATATCTATTTCAAGAGTCTAGACATTTATTTTTAAACTGCTGCCTTCAGATCCTGATTAATGTCAGCTTTTATTATCATTTATGGAACAAAAAAAAATCAGAGAATAAAATGTTAATCATAGATAGCTTCCTTCTCCTCTACGAACTACCCCCAAAATTGTTTTTATTTAATATTATAGATTATGAACCCCCGAAATGTCCAATGGGGATAGTCAACATAGGAAGCTGCTCTCATAAGTGCCTCCTTTACAATCCAAGGTGTAAGGGAACAGACTCAATATATAACACAAACTAAGTATGTAGCTTTGAAACAACTGCATAATGAACTACCTGAGCCCAGAAGGAAGAAGGAAATTGAACCAAGTTTTCAATTGTAACATTTTTGTATTTTAAATACAAAAGAGAAAGAATTATTCATTTTTTTTATTTGAAATTCTCCAAGATGCACATTCTTTGCTTCCTTTTCTAATCATTTCTTATTTTCCCAGCTTCTCGTGCATTGGCAGCAGCAGCTAGGATCAAGGTTAAATGGTAGTTTTCTTTCAGATATCACAGCATTTCCTTTCAAGACTACGTATCGTCAGCTAAATTGCTACTCCTGGAGATGGTCCACAAGAAAGAGGGTACGCCATCCAATACTGACAGCTATAATACTCAACAGAACTTTTCCTAGTACACATTCTAGGAACATGGACCTGTTTCATTTCTTTTCATTCAGCCTTTGCTCAATTTATGCAGTAAGGGTATTTGAGCTTTGGACAAAGTGAAAAGTGTGCTCCTATTTTTCCCCTTCTTACTGAAAGTGTAAATAGGTAATTGGGAAGAAATGAACCAATGAAGGCAGGAGTATTATATACCATCGATATTTTTCGGTGCATATTTTCAAAAGTCTATAACTATCCTATGGTCAACTTATGCGACTTTCAGAAGAAATTAAACCATAAAACCACTAAATACGCTGAGTGACATAAATAACTTTCAACTATCATAACCATGCTTTCCCTAAAAATTTATGAGATCAATGTTACATTTGGAATTGGAATTAAGGCTGATAACTTTGACATTCTATTTATCATTTATATGTATGTTCTACCTTCATGATTTAATTTTCGGGGCTGAGGGTGAGGAGTGGGATGAGGAGAGAACTAAAGATATAGAAAGGAGAAAATACCAACTATGACAAAAAAGTAACCTCAACTCTGAGAAACCACCAAATAAATGAGGCAGCCTGCTTGATCGTACATTTATTCAAATAAATCACCTTTTATCAGTGCTGGTGAAAAACGTCAGCATCCCTTTATCCTTTGAGGCAGACGATTACAGGATGATATATATAAGAAAATAACAAAAAGGCACACTTGTCCCAAAACAAATATCCAAAAATCCAATGAAGCAGTCCAGTAACAGCTATTAAAATAATCTTTTTTTGTATTTTTTTTTTTTTAGTCATTTTTTTTAAATTAGCAGGCAGCCAACCATCTCTGGGCACTGTTAAGATCAGTTTGCCACAAAAGCCACTTACATTTTTAGAAGCCAAAGACTTGACAAATCAGTTCCTACGAACATAATTTGTTGCACATTGAAGAAAGCCTGAAAACACAGACCTTGGTTAAAGAGGCTTCCGTATCTTTTTGTAACCTTTCCAAATATAAGTATGTGGGAAGAGTACCCATAAATTTGAGTTGAAACTGAAACACTTAGAATATTTCCAATTTAAAATACTTTAAAATGTGGTCTTTGAAAGGAAATGAAAATGGTTTTTAAATATACGAAAAGATGCTCATCATAACTCATAAGATAAATGTGAATTAAAAATGAGATATCAATTTCATTCACTCATCAGATCAGGGGAAATTTTTCATAAATCACCATGTGGAGAAATAGGTGCTCTCACACTTTGTTGATGCAAGCATAGAGTAGTATAACTTCTTTGGCAGCAATTTGTAAATGTCTATCAAAATTTAAATTCCACTTTGCCTTGGAGTCACAATTTTACTCCTAGGAATTTATCGTACAGACATACTCATCCATGTGTACAAAGAACTATGTAAAGGGTCATTCACTACAGCTTCGTTGGTGGTCTGAAGAAGCCTCACTATATGTCATTTTGTATTGCGAATTTACCTATTCAAAAAAAATCACAAGCTTAGGGGGAGAAAATGTGATTTGTATCGTTTAGAAGTTAGAAGTGTTGTAAACTCCCCTACAAAAGGAAATAGTAAACTACCCTTTAGAAAATTCATTCCAGTACCCTGTGATAAAACGCCATGTCAGATGGCTTGTTGCAGCTGCATTAGTGAAAGCTCCTTCTCATAAGATGCCTTTAATAACCAAACCCCCTTGTTGGGGGTCCACTGTGGACTTGAATTCCACTTTACAATATGCAGAGTTTCATGAAGATTCCAATTTATTCCTTACAAAAACATATCATATATAAATGCAACTGTCACTCTGAAAAAACAGGACTGCATTATGCTACAGACTTAACACAGACTGAAAGCATGTTCCCTATGTCTTCTCCAGCAAATCTTGCCAAATGGGTGTCTGAAATGTCCTATTGAAACAGGTGGTGTCTGAACAGAATTGGATTTCTGCCTATAGAAACCCTAGTTTTAACAACTGCTGTGGTTAGCTTTAATTTTCAGTCCTCAAAATTAACTGCTTGCCAGTGATTCATAAATAGACTGAACAACATGTTTAGACTTTGCCTTGTTTAATTGAAGAAAAAAGGAAGGAAGGAAGGAAGGAAGGAAGGAAGGAAGGAAGGAAGAAGGAAGGAAGCAAGGGAGGAGGAGGAGGAGGGAGGGAGGAGGAGGAGGGGAGGGGAGGGAGGGAGGGAGGGGAGGGAGGAGGGGAGAAAAGGGAGAAAAGGAGAGAGGGAGGGAGGGAAAGAGGAAGGGAGAGAAGATAAAAGCCCACCAACGTCCCATAAAGAACAGAACCAAAGCAGACAACTTGATTTCAAAGGCCAAAAAAGTGGAGCATCTGTAAAATAAACTCAGTTCTCCAAAGATGCTCGACCTTTTTGGGCTTTCCTAATAAAAACACAAGGATGCAACTACGTTGCTGAACATACTACTTAGGAAATTTTCTAATGGCTTAAAGAAGACTTTAATCTGTTAGAAATTTAGAATTAAGAGCAATGGTGTCTACGGCCATGCCACCCTGAACAAGCTCGGTCCCGTATGATCTCGGAAGCTAAGCAGGGTTGGGGCTGGTTAGTACTTGGATGGGAGACCACCTAGGAAGACCAGGTGCTATAGGCGTAAAAAATAATAAATAAATAAATAAATAAATAAATAAATAAATAAATAAATAAATATTAAAGAAGAACAATGGTAAGAAATGATCATTTTTCTAATTAAAACATATTTTATAAAACAATATTCCAAACATACCTCTGTTTACTTTATGTAAGCAAAATACAAACAGCCAGAATTAAACTCCTTAAAGAAAAGACACCATGGGCTAATCTTTATACCCTACATAGGTCCATCAATGTGCTGATCACACTAACTAGTGGTAAACATGTTTTCCTGTGAATAAATCTAGACTAGCCTACTTTACATAACCACCCTTTTTCACTGTACCTTTAAGTGCTTGATATACAAGTGGTTAAAGATCTGCTGATTTCTGAAAGTAGTAACCAAAGGAAAAGGAACCAAGGGGCTGGGTACCTACTATGTGCCACATACCAGGGTTACACATTCCCAATAAGAAAAACACTGTCTCATCCATTTCGCAGATGTAATGATTTCTTGGGCTAGAAGACAATAAAGATGAAGTTCTTACTCAGACCTGACTGATTTCGAAATTTTTCCAACTTTTCCAGTATCACTCTCTCTCCCAATAGAGTCAGTAGAGGAGTGACAAGTTTTTGTTATGTTATATACATTTACCTATATCTTTACTTTGCCATCACCCAAAAGAAAAACTCATCCTCTTTCAATCGAATGTAATGGACGTCAAACCCTTCCACAGTTTTTCGGTAGGACTGATCAAGTAGAGATAAAATCATCTATTGTGATCATAACACTTTTTTAAAAATCCTGACATCCTGAAGAGCATATTTGAAAATCACCAAAAAGGATTTATCAGTTCATTTTTTAAAAAACAAACAGAAATATCTGTGGAATTGAGAAGTGCTTTTCCATAGGGGTACACTTGGTCTTTTTGCTTAAAATTCATGAACAGATTATATCAAGTCTTGCCCTCAAAAGTTTATCACTCACTGTCCTCTATCCTTCCTACCAATCAAAATAAGATTTCAAAATGAAAGCAACCTCCTCCCATAAGCTCTCAGGTTATTCTTTTCTGTTTCCTGACCTCCTAACTTCCATCTTTTTCTTACTTAAGTCTTGACAGGATCTAGGTACTAAACCAAATCTACAATTTTCTAGCAAGCGCCAATGAGGTCCCTTACTTAGAGGAAACTACCTTCAGGATCTTGTAAAAGAGATCATTCTTTATTTCAATATTCTCAGAAAATAATACTTAAATCCAAAAGTTTTTATTTTTTTCTTTTAAAGTAAGGATATCCTTAATGTTAGGGAGTTGTTGAACAGAAGAACACTAGACACATTTCTTCCAAGGGGGAAATACACCAAGATTTCTTTAAGACTATTTAGGAAAAAGTTGCAACGTTTTTAAAAAGTCCAGTGAAAAGATGAAAATGTTACTGACCCAAAAAAAAGTTGTCATGTAGCTATAGGTTTAAAGATTATGAAGTATAAAAACTCTGCAATTTTCAAGATTCTTCTCATAAAAAGTTCTTTGGAATCATTTTCTTCTTAGAGCTGAAAGCATTTTTCTAAGATGATGCCAGCTCTAAAAACAACCTTTCTGATCTTTTGAAAAGCCAAGTTCAACTTTTAATGGTGCTACATACTTTTGGTTTAACAGAAAAAAGTGCAAGAAAAGGAACCATAGCCAAAACAGTAAGTTTACTCTACTCATGCCTCAAGCTATACTTAATGATTTCACACAGCACATATGAAGAAGAGATTATTTTTTTCCTTTAAAGGTAGAACATATATATCTGTCATATATGTCATGTTTAAATATAAGGAACACAGAACCCCCTGTCTCTCACTCCAAACCCAGTTTAAGAAAAAATAGGTTTATCTGAAGAGAAACAGTTATTAGTAAGATTTTTAATAGACATCAAAAATAAAGGAAGAAAAAGCAAAAATAAACTAGTGAACTTTATCAAACTAAAAAGCTTCTGTACAGCAAATGAAATCATCAACAAAACGAAAAGGCAACCTATGAAATGGGAGAAAATATTTGCAAATCATGTATCTGATAAGGGGTGACTAACCAAAATATATAGAGAATTCATACGACTCAGTAGCAATAAAATACATTAAAAAATAGACAGAGGAACTGAATAGGCATTTTTTCAAGGAAAACATACATATGGCCAGCAGGTACATGAAAATGTGCTCAGCATCACTATTCATCAGCAAAATGCAAATCAAAACCACAAGAGGATATCAACTCACATCTGTTAGAATGGCTATTATCAAAAAGACAAGAGATAGTAAGTGCAGGTAAGGAGGTGGAGAAAAGGGAACTCTTGTGTACTCTTGGTGAGATTTACATTGGTGCAGCCACTACGGAAAACAATATAGAGGTTCCTCAAAATATTAAAAATAGAACTATCATATAAGCCAGCAATCCCACTTCTGGGTATATATCCAAAGGAAAACAGGACATCAAAGAGATATCTGCCTTCTGTGTTCACTGTAGCGTTATTTACAATACCAAAGATACAGAAACAACTTAAGAGTCCATCAACAGATGAATAAAGATGTGTGTGTGTGTGTGTGTGTGTGTGCGCGCGCGCGCGCGCGTGTAAATAAATAAATAATACTATTCAGCCATGAGAGAGAAAAACATCCTGCCATTTGCAACAATATGGATGGACTTTGAGGGCATTCTGCTAAATGAGTCAGAACAGAGAAGTCAAATACTGTTATGATATCACTTACATGTGGAATCTAAAAAAAGCCAAATTCAGTGAAACAGAGACTAGAATGGTAGTTACCAAGGTATGAAGGGTGGGGGAAGTGGAGAGATGTTGGTCAAAGACTACAAATGTCTAGATATATAAGATGAATAAATTCTGGAAGTCTAATGTACAGCATGTTGATTATAATTTATACTACCGAACTATATACTTGAAAGTTGTTAAGAAAGTATATTATAAATGCCTCACCACAAAAAAGAAATGGTAATTATGTGACATGATGGAGGTATTAGCTAATGCTATGGTGGTAATCATTTTGCAATATATATCAAATCAAGATATTATACACCTTAAACTTATACAATGTTATTTATCAATTACATCTCAATAAAACTGAAAAAAATTCTAATAAAATCAAAATGGCTCATAAATTAGTGACACCATGATAGGCTCCATTAATACTAAATGATAAATGTTTACAGGTCAGATAAAAATAATACAAGATAGCCAAACATCTAGGTAAGACAAAAAATTTATTAGTCTATAGATTCTCACATTATCATATATGACCAATCCTCTCATATGAAATGGGCAGATTCTACAGGATTACTCTGATTTGAAGTTAATTTTTAAATTTTAATTTTACCACAAAATTCACTATAATCACCATCTAAAGAATTTATGTCAAATAACTGGTGTGCTTGAACATTTCACATTTCAACTTATTTTAGAGTTGTTAAAACATAATCTAAGTCTAAAAAAAAATCTGCAGGCTTCAAACAGCACTTAAAGAAACAAAAGAAGGAAAGCTGGAGGTCAAGGAGAATAATTCTGAGATAAAGGCTGAGTATAGTAAAAGACAGAAATCTACTAGAGACCTTATCAGGAGTCAGTGCTACACTCCCCAGCATTATCACTGACCTATAACCTCTTCTGCAGCTCATAAGCAACACTTGAGTACTCTGGGACTAAGTGGTTGTTTTAAAAAGATCTTGTGTCATATTTACTTTTTCTTACGACCCTTATCAGAAGCCCGATGTATTCACGTTGCATAATTCACAAGCTCCAATTACCTAACTGCATACTCAAGAGGAATAATCAGAAGTGTAAAACATCACCCACATAAAAAGAAAAATAACGAGAACTAGGACTTAAAATGGACTGGTTCAATTTTAAGGGCACAGCCATAGGTAAATAGCACCAACATTGTGCTCTTGGTAAATATAAAAAGAATAAAATCATTTTTTTAAATAAAAAAAAAGCACCACTCCCTTAATGTATAATAAATCCTTAACTTTAATATGAGTTGTATTACAAAAGCCTATTGCTTCATGAAGATACATTTCCCCATAAAATACTATAAGTGGTGGTTCATTTCTAAAGCTGGCCCGGTACCTACTTAACCCACAATCTACCAACATAGTACAGTGCTGAATGAAATGTGGTAAAAGTACTTGTAGTGCTTCAAATGCATATTAGTAGTTCAGCCAAAAGGACAGGAGCTTGGCAAAACAGAACCCCTAAAAATGGACTTCAGGAGTTCCACATAACCCAAAATGTTCACACAACTATATACATGGGTAATTTTCTTATGAGAGGGTCCACAGCTTTCCTGAAGTTCTCCAAGTGGTTGTCCATAACCCCATAAAAAGAAAGAAATTCTGTGCTATATAATACCCAACTCTTTCCTACAAAGCCTTCAGGTAGATTTTTATTAGTGAAATGAGGCATCTTGAGAAGGTATAGTCTACACACACTTACATGTTAAGTTCATAGATGCAAAATTATCAAAAACCTTCCAGAAAAACTAAGTGAAGGAAATTCTAACAAACACATTTTAACATTTCACAGGGTCTGAACTGCCAAGATAAGATGACGCAGGAAGTTCATCTGAAGTAGAGGCTGATGATCCCAATGGCACCCATTGTAAAGTAGGTTTTAACTGGTCAGTAGTGTTTGTCTGTACACCCAACTTAGCTGCAAGCAAATATTTCATAACGTTTATATTTGCAAGAATATAAAATCTTTCCCTATCCTAGACAAATTATATAGGCAAAAATTTACACCTTTGTTACCATTATTTTAAAAAGGGAAATCCATCTTTTACCTACATACAATCAAATGAAAATGTGTATTTAAATAACCTAAACATGTAATATAAATGAGCATACCTTTTTAAATTAATTTGGTCATGAATTTTTAGATAACTTGTTTTATATATTTTTAATGTGACTTTCAACTTTACTCAAAAGTTTCTATAAACTGATATAACAAAGTTTAGATATTGTTCTTAATTGAGAATAGATTATTGGTTTTGGCTTTTTGTTGAAATAAATTTGAACTGCATAGATTGTATGGTATTTCATCTCTTTTACCTCTCTAAAAACATTTTTATACTTCTTAACACACTAGCAACTAGTTTTTTATGGGAAGGCTTTTCACAAGACAGTGTCACTCACCCCTCCTGCTTTCAGCAACTTTCTTCTAAACTCCTCTGTGGGGTTGTTGAAAGTTAGCTTTTCACAGCGGAGGTGATTCACTGGTGGATGGCCTTCAAGATGCAGGAATAAGTCATAATCAAAGCGGACTTTCTTAGGTTCTTCCTAGAGGTTGAAAAAAAAATTAGGAAAGAAAAGAGTTAGAGATAAAGAGAGATTTAGAAAGCAAAGGTTTATGCCTCATAAGGAACAGGAAAGAGACAAAAACGATTCTAATAGCTATAGTGTCAAAGAATTACTGGGGGGTAAATCATCACGGAATTATCTACAAAGCAAAATAGAAATATCTGATAGTTTCTTGTGTTAGGGGAAAACCAAAAAGAATAAACTCATCATCTTTTCTGCAATCTTTTAAGTGGTATGACACCACCAACACAGTCACCCAACCAGAAACCTAAGACTCCCCGAAGCCATGCCTTCCTATTACCACTCTACCTTCAATATCCATCATCAATAGCTGCCTTTGTCTCTCCTAAATATTTCATGAACAAGCCCTCTAACTCATACTGTCATATTCTTACTCATTGCCCAAAAGTACTATAAACTCCTTTCTCTAGAAGATTTTCCTACTTCTGGGTAGATTAACTTCAATTCCTCTTTCATTCAGGCCTCAAAATTATCTATATGAAACAAAAATCTATTCATTTTCACTATTTGATTAAAATTTCAACAGCTTCCAATTGCCATTAGGACAAAAATTTAAGCTCACATGAAGCCATGTAAGGGCTTTCATAATGTGGTTCTTGGCCCCATATCCTACAATATACTTTCCATTCATCTGATGGTCCAGCAACACATAGCTCTTGGTTCCCAGTATTTTCCTGGTTTGGTTAATTCTGGTTTTCACCCTCTTGTTTTATGTTACTATCTTCATTGCCTCTCCATCTATATCTCTAGCCCAGCTCTCACTTGACTGTCACATGCATGTGTTCCACAGTCTACTCACATCTCCACTAGGTTTCCCACAGCAATATCAGATTCATATATTATCTTACATTTAAATGATCTTTATCTGTCCTTTCTCTTATACTCTGTATCTGGGCAACAGAAATCCTAATTGCTTGCCAAGGTTAAAGTACCCAAAAATCATTCCCAACTCTTCCTTCTCCCTCATTCATCACAGTCAAATTGTCTTCAAGTTCTATTTAGTATACCTCCTTAGGAACTCTCAAATCTATCCCCATTTTCTCAGATCGTCATTGCCTTAGTTTAGACCTTCACCGTTCCTCACCTGGTCTCCTTCCTGTTTTTGAACTTACCCCATTCTACCTCCTACAATGACAAGAGGGTAATCTTCCTAATATAAAAATCAGATTACATCTTTCATTGATTACTCATCATTTTCTACAGGATAAAATCCCATTTCCTCAGAATAACCATCATAGCCTTTTAATACCTTTCCTGCATTTCTTTTTTTCTCTTACTACATCCTATCCTTCTATAACTTTGATGCACTTGCAGTTTCTCAGTAATTCACATTATCTCATTCATTTTGCCTTTCACATATAGTGCTCCCCATGCCTAAAATGTCTTCTCTCTCAAAATACCTCCGTCCTCTGCCTGCTTAATGCAAATTAATTACTCCAAACCTAGCTAAAGCATGAAATCCTCTGAAAAGTCTTCCTAACTCTCCCAATCTAATCTTAGACATTCCTCTTATAACATTACATTAATGCAATTATCACATTGAATTATGATCATTTTTCACTTCCCTGCTTTCTTCTAAATTGTAAAATGGCCCATACAAACTTGGAATTAATTAAAAACATAAGAAGGTCTGTTTTCTGCCTTATAATTGGAAGCATAAATTGGTAAAACCTTTTGGGAAGACATTTTGGCAATATCTAGCAACACATTAAATGCATTTGACACCCTGACACAGTCATTCTACTTCTAAATTCTCTTTCATAGAAATACTTTAAAATGTGTACAAAATATATTTTTTCTAAAATATTCATGCTAGCACTGTGCATAATAGCAAAAAAAAATAAATAAAAGTTATCTGCATATGAGTATATAATTACTATAAAATGCCACTCAGATGTTTAAAAATACTGACTTGGAAAGGCATGTTGCTATATAAATTAAAGGCAAGACATAGAAAAATATTAACATATGATGTATTATGTGCTTCCCAATCTCTACAATGACATACATTTTATCTACGCAATGCAGGGGATGAAATCTGGAAAGGCTATACCAAATAGTTAACAATGATTAAATGGAGTCAAGAGAATAAAACTTCTAAGTTTTACTCTATACGCTTTTACTAGGAGTGTATGCCTGCACACTTTTTTAAAGAGAAAAATACATCGATGAATATAATTACCAGCAAAAAAAATAATAAATAGCAACATAATTTATAGTCCACAATAGCTTAAAATGAACCAAAAAAAAAATCATTTCAATAAAACTAAGGGTAAAAACTGCAGAAAGTGATTTTCTATGAATCCTAAGTGTAATTTTCTTTTAAAAACTTTTTTTTGAGTAAGGGAAAAGTATCCATAAACTTGTATTTAGCCAACCGAATATCTTTCTTAGAGAGTAGACATCAATATTATGTCAATCTATTCGCCTCAGAAAAGATCCTTCTCAAAATTCAAACCTGAAAGCATATATTTATTATATTTATAAAGCTAATACATTTTCTAGAGGTAAAAATCTGTTTCGGCAACATCAAATTACCCCTTTCTGCTTCAGTTCTTGACATTTACTCATGTACTTTCTCTGAAGACAAAAAGAAAGAGAAGCATGGGATCTTTTCAAACCTAAAGTGCTACTGTCAATTATGTTGTTTAGAGTTTCCGAAACACACATGATTCTCATAGATAGGCTTGGGTTGTTGAGCACAAATACAAAATAAGACAGAATGAATATACATGAACTCAAAATAAGCGCTGACACTCTATCACCTCTCGTGACTTTGACCTCTCAAAAAAAAAAAAAATTGAAAATAACCTTACTGGGAAAGCACAAGGATAGAGATGGGACCAAGGACAGAATGGCAGCCTCAATATGTAGCAAGATTCTTCCAAGATCACATGGAGGTCTTTTTGCTCCTTTCTCTCACCCCCTTTGAATACTTTTTCATCAACCATTATTATAATGGATGCTTAATCTTTAAGACATAAAGTTCAGTAAACTCTAGAGATGAATAAAAATATAAATACTCAAAAGAAATGGCCTTAGACAAGCCATGAAATCTTTCAATGACTCAGTTTCCTTTCCTTTAAAGTAGGAATAATAGTACTTACCTGTCAAAACTTCTTATAAACCTATAAATGAAGCAACATATGTAAAGGGCTCAGAAGATTGCCAAAACAAGGTAAGCATTCAAATATTTAAGTATTCAAAAATTGGTTACTGTCAAATGTGTTTCCAAAATACAAATATTTTTTTTTAAATAATGGGGTAGGGGAATAGCAGGAATGTAGTAGTGCATGAGGAGATGGGCTTGGAAAGAAACAAAATATGTGGAAAATAAAATCTATCTTTGCCATCCATGCATTTCTACTCTTCAGGATAGTTTTATTATAGCTTAATTAAAAGTGAATTATCTCTTAATCATAAAGAGATTTTGCTGCACCTGCTCTACATTGAAAAAGGCAGTGAGACACTGTTGCATGGAAGGTACTAAGCATTAAAGAGTGGCTTATCAGCGATTCTCATACTTAGTTGTGCATGAGTCACGTAGAAAGCTAGTAAACATGAAGACTCGTAGGCCCTCATCCCAGAGATTCCAATTCAGGAGATCTTGGAGAGAGCCTGAGAATCTCACTTTTAACATTTTCTTGGGTGATGCTGCTGCTGCTGGTGCAAGGACCATACTTTATGGCACACTGGCTTGAGCTAACTGTCTGTTAGCTCAATTCCCTTAAAAAAAAAAAAGTGTGGGGGAGGAATTATCACACTTCTGGGCAAGTTTTAGAAACTATGACTACTTTGGAATAAAAGGAAGGAATAGTGTGATTAAAAATAACAGCTAGCATTTACTAGTGCTTACTTATAAATAAAGCATTATTCTAAATACTCGGATTTATTGAATCTAATCCTAATAAGCCACCTTATGAGGTAGATACTCTTATCCTATGATCATTTTATAAATAAGAAAAGTGAACCCCACAGAGGTTGAGCAATTTGTCCAATATTATATAGTCTGTGTGCTTTGCCACATTTGTACCATTGAAAGCTTTTAAATCCAGAAGAATCCATAACATCTCAAGTTGATAAAATTGTATATGTGTGTCATATGTGTGTATACCAGCTAAAGATAAATGAGAGGTAATTCTCTGCAAGTCTAAAAATTTCTAGAAATATGAAAAGGAATATTTCATGTAAAAACCATAATTACTATTTTACAAACATATATTAATCTTCTTTTTCAAATAGTAATCCTTCTCTTAAAAAGAATGCTTAATAAATTTTATATAATCTGACTTCATATAATTGAAATTATCTTTTGCTAGACACTTCCTCTATAATTTAGGTTAACAATAGCCAAAATTCCTAAAAGATACATTTAACTTTTATTTTAAAATCATCTAGTGATAGACATGCTTATACATAAAAATTATTTTAAACATTATTTGGTTAATGGGGGATCTTCTATGGAAAGATTAATGGGCAAAGATTACATACCTTGTTTTTAAAGTAAACCTCAATTGGCAAAATGAAACCAGCATACCCAGATTCTTCTACTTTGTAAGGTGGATCTTTGCACACTGCAACATCAAAAAGAGAAAACAGGTGAGATGAGCATAAGACAAAAATACATTCATCTTTCTTTTCTATAAAAATAAAATCGTATTCTACCATGTAGATCATCCTCAACTTTCACAGCCCTTTTCCAAGCACTCATCTGCATCTCTGATCTACCCTTTATTTCTTCTCCAGAATCTATAATTTTCCTATGTAAAGCAAATACATGAGTTATTTATTTATTTTTATCATTTTATTTTATTATTTAATTCTTTAATGTCACCACATATTTGACCCCTTTTACCCCATCTACCTTCCTCCTCCCCACTCTCCTGTGAGTTATTTATTTAAATCTTGATGAGGGCAACTCATCATAGTCAAACATGGTCATTAATGACTTGACTTCAGTTGTTATTATCCCACCCTAAAGTTTTAGGGAAACTGAGGGTAGTTCCTTGTGACCCAAAGTTTGAAAATCTCCGAATGAAAGTATTGTCTATGTCTAGTCTTTGATGTAAATCACTCTACCCCTAAACCCCTCACTTCTCTGAGATATTCTGATTTCTATGCCAAAAAGTGGCAGGACCACCCTCCTTCCTTAGAAAATCCCAGACCCAGATTCTCCCAATACTATTGGTGCCCATGAAGTCACAATCCTCCATTCCCCGCCCCCACCAAAAGAATGCTTATTTTTAAAATCTATTCACATCATAAGAATATGTAAGAAACAATAAGGCTTCTATATTTCCTATAAAGAGAGACTATTAGGCAAGAGTAGTTAGGCAAGCTCTTCGGAAATGAGAGACACCCTAAAAAGTTAAATATGATTTTACCCCACTAAAATGTCCATTAAATCAAAATCAATCACAGCCAACTGAAATTATCCTACTTAAGACTGCATTTGCTGGTACCAAAAAGAAGAAAAAATGTACATGCTGAACCTGGTAACTCAAGTCCACTGTAACAGGGCTCCAGCCTACCTTTTCAGCCTTCCTCCTTTTGTCACTCACCAAACCCTCTTGTGCTTCATTCAAATGCATCAATTCCCTCAAATATGCCCAACTATGTCCTGTCCCTGCTATTTCTTCCATCACATCTTGATGCTCTTCTTAGTAACCCCTGCTAGTCCAAATTCTAATTTCTTCACAGTGCCTTTCCAGACCACAAAGTACTATCATCCCTTTATCCTTCCAAATCATTAACTGTCTGAATCACTGGTTTGATACTCAACAGATTTCCTTAATACTATTTATTCGGAAATCTTATGTGTAATTTCCTTGCATTCTTCAAAGACAGAAACATTTACCTCAGAAACATAGTGTCAAGGGCTCAGGCAAACCTGGGTGCCAATCTGGGATCCACCTCAGACTAGCCAGGTTACCTCTAGAAAGTTACTCCAATTCTCCCTTTAAAAGAGAGAACACCATCTATGCATCTCTAAACATAGCTGTCAAAATGCCAAGAGACTATGTGGGGAACTATAAGTGTGAGGCTAATATAGACAGTGATGATGATGATGTACATGAAAACCAGTTAGATGTTCCACAAGCACAAATATGGTTACAAAAAGCTATGCTGAAGATAGGATTTTAACACCTGATCATCTCCTTTAGCCCACCTTAGAATCATTTTCCCAAATTGACATTGGAAGAAGTTAATCAAGAATGAGGCATCTTATCTGACCAAGTTTCTCTAATAAAATATGAAAAAGCGAAAGGATTCAGAGTGGCATCAGTCCTTCATCCACTGACCACCTGCCAATCTGTCATGAATATTCCAATATTCTGAACACTGTGGGGTGGGGATGGGTAATGCCACTAAATGTACTAAGCACCCCTCACCCCACCCCAGCCAGAATACCAGTATTCCACCCACAATCTTTTCAGGCTGCAAAGCCCCTTTTCAGAACAGTAGTTTCAATGTCCAGGTTGTTTGGGATTAATGATGCCAACGTCATTTGAAGGATGTTTATTCTGTGGGTTGCTGTACATGCCAGAGAAGTTATAGCTGTTCTTCTATAAACCCTTTTGTATAATTCATTTTCTCTATTCTGCATGCAAATTGCTCCTATTATAGGAAACAGCTGTTAGTGAGCATATCCTATAGTTGAAAGTCTTAGAGATTTTTTCTACCCTCAAAAGGAAATGATCTGTTATGTATTAATATTCCATAGGAGTCTTGTTTTATAAGAAACTATTTACCAACGCATACCTCAATTATTTTAAATGTAATACTTTCATAAATAACAATGAACAATACCCATAGAGTACCCTGAGTTCTTAATTAGAAGCAAACAATATTTTATACACAATAAGCATACCAGAAAATCAGTAGCAACACAAAAACAAACATACTTTTAATCTGAAGAAATTCAAATTAGGGGAAATAGTTTGCTTATTTTATTTATTCAAGTATCTTATAACCAGAATCGTTAACATGAGTTCCTAATCTAGTTCTTAAAAAGAAACAGGAGTTAAAACTAAGAAACATTTTAGCCAGTGAGGATAGTATATTAGACATAAAGCAATTGTTTTTAAACTAGTACAACCACATTTAGAATCTCCTTCTGTCAGTTTACAACTCTTCTTCATTATGAATTCCTTTTCTGTGATCACTGACCACTGTCACCTTTATAAAATCTAAGCATCTTAAACCCTTCAAGTCATTCATCCTCTCAATTATTCAAGAATGAGATAATCCTTAAGACCTATGTAATAAAAGGCCAAATTCCAGAAGTTATGAAATGGATAGTCATCTTTGGAAAGCCATCTAATTTTTTTAGGTGAAAATAAAATGGGAGGATTAATAATCTTTAAACTACGTAAATTAATTCATTAGAAATCACAGGAAGCTCTTATTCCTGTCAAAATCCAGCCCAGATATTAGCTCTTTCAGAATGTCTCCCTTGTTCCTCTTCTAAGCTTCTCTTATTGTACTTATCAGGCTGTTGCACTTATCGGGCTGATGGAGAACATTCATTCACCTCTCAGGCTTCTCCACCAAACTGACCCTTGAGGTCAGCAACCCCATCATTATTCATATCTGTAATTCTAGGCACTAACATTGAGCCAAATACTAGGTGCTCAATAAATGATTGTTGAATTGAATTTTGAAAGATTCATGTCACCCTTCACTAATTTACCATTACTCCTTAGCTTTCTAGGACCAGCCGTGAGTTGATAGTAGCCAGTCACATTCTTCTCCAAATTCTCTACAATCAACATAAACTTTTAAAAATTGGTATGGGTGATAGAATGTGTTGCCATAGACAAGTCTTCTCTTGGAAGCTGAGTACCCAATGGTAACTGGTTCTAATTCTGACAATACCACATTTTAAGAAAATAAGTTAAATTATGCCAGAAGATCTCCAATGTCATTTTGAAACACTGTATAGCCATAATTACCACGCCCCTTCTCCTCTCCTTCCACACATTACAACTCATGTACCCCAAGGCTCTAAGTCAGAGAGACTTTCAAAACTCCCTTTGTCCAAGTAAACATATGTACCATGCAGGACTTCCAGCATACAACACCCAAAATTCATGCCTCAGAGGATCAGACCAAAGTTTTTGGAAATAATGAGTAACTGAGTTTTTTCCCTAAAATAGCTTTTCAAAAATAATAGGTACAATATAGACCCATATTCATAATATGAAGTATTATGCTGTGCTTGGTACAGAAAAACTAATGCTCAGATGAATAAGTGAATTCGTGTTTATATAATAATTATATATACAATAGATAAATTTAATTAAAAGATACCATTTTTAGCACTTAAAAAAAAAGGAAAAGAATAAACTCTTCCAGACCCATAACACCCTCATTTAAGAATTTAAATATTTCATTAGGCAACTGTTTTTTCCCTAATCCTTAGGAAAACAGCTGGTAGATGCGTCTCCAAAGCCTCTCTCCAGTGTGTTTTCTTAGACACAATGATTTATGCTCATCTGAATACTTTCGTTAAGGACATGGCCCAGTTGCCCATTGATAATTTCTGGTTTTACTTTATTTGCTATGCAGAAAGCTTCAAGAAGGAAACACACCAAACTCTATGTATAGACTGGTTATTACCACTGCTTTATGCCAAATGTCCCTTCCAGCTTGAGCGTTTGGGCTCCTTCCCTTACTGTTGTAGTTTCACCATACCAGAGCCCTCATGAAGAGTGAAACTGGGTGCTGCAAGGCTCATGTCTCTGCCCCCAACTGTTTTGTGTGAGCATTTGGAAGTGTAGGGCTAGCATCTAGCAGTCTAAGCACCACAATGCCACTGAACGTGGCCAAGCCTTTACACTTGTGACATTATGAAAACAACAAAAATCAACAGTTGGGTTTTGTTTTTATAAGCGCACACACGCACACACACAAATATACACAAAAGGATCTGTTGTTGCTTCTATTTAGCCCATTTCAAAACATATATTTCTAAACAACAAAAAATATTTTCCCCCTTTGTGTCACCTCGTTTCTCTGAAAAAGGATTAAAGATAACACCGGGCAACTTTTGAGTCATATTGTTGATCTGTTTTAACCTGTTGATTTTTTTTTTTTCAATGCAATTCAAAAAACCGAATTGATTCTTATTTAATAAAGAACTGTGGGCAGACAAGATAACTGCCCAGCTACCTTTCATAAAGTTTTTAAAAAACAAACTAGACATAGTTAGCTAACTGGGCAGATGTGGAACACCCTTGCCTACCTCCTCAGGATTCACCATTCACCAACTCAAATAGCATCTTCTCTGGAGGGGCTTCTGCCATTTTCCAGAAGGAAAATGGTAGTTTCCTTCTTCTGAGTTTAACCCTTTTTCTCATTGCATCGTACTTGTTAATCCTAACATATACATTACTAATAAATTCCATCCTCAATTTAATTCTGTGTTTTCCAAGAACTAAGGCTATGTCTAAGGCCTCTTCTCATCTCTGAACTCTGAAATTGAGTTAAATTAATGAAATATGACTTTAGTAAAAGCTTCAAAGGAAGAGATGGAGCAAGCGGGGCAATCAAGAAGAAAGGCCAGGATGGCTAGCAGAGAGTATGAGCAAAGGTATTAGGAAAGTAAAGCAGCATTATGGATTGGTCAGTATAAAGAGAAACACAGAAAATAATGAAGAAAGAAACAGATCACATGGATAAAGTTTATACGTATATGAAGAGCCTCATATTACATATATATAAAGTCCACATGGGTGAAAATAAATTACACATATAAAAGAAGGATCTTTACTTTTGAAATTTTACAAAAAACTCCTAGATTTGGAATAAGAGTTCGAGAATACAAATTGGCCATCCTGGAAAAGTCTTCATGATACATAAAAATGACTTCATTTGTTAGTAACTTGAAATCTTTACTTACAAACACAGAATATCCCTAGCCTCTCTCTCTGGAGGGACAAAATGGGGGATTTTATTTAAATATATGCATTTTTAGCTTTCTTAGGAGTTATGCCATTAGAGTTAAGCAAAGCCCATTCAGCTTAGGTTAAATCAATACATTTCATCTTGAGGGAATATAACTGCAGTATTAAAATAAGACTATCTTCACAATCATTTCTTTAAGGAACATATAACAAATGACCCAACAAAATACAGAAACTGCCCCAAACTATGCATTATTATGAATTGTTAGAAAATATTAAATATAAATCCTCAAGCTGACGTCTTTCACGCATATTGATAGTACTTCCACCAACTTGCCCTAAGTTCTCTCAATGTGGCACTGCTTTGAATGGCTGGCCTAGTGGAAATATACTTCCAGGCTAATTTTATGGGAAATAACAAAACTATATCTTTAGAGAAAGTTTGACCGACAGACCTAATTCTTTTCTTGAGACTTATTCTTGAGATTTCTCTCTCAAAGATCACCACCATTTATTTTTTCAAAGTTAAGCCTTGGACAAAATATTTTTCAGAATACCATATTTCAGCAGGTCCTCTGGAAAAGCAGTGTCAGCTGCGTGGAAAATGCTCTTCCAGGGAAATAATTAAGAGCCTCCCAGTTTTGGCAGGAGTATCTTCATCTCAGTGTATGCTACTATATCAAAAAGCTGGTCTTCGGAAACACAGTTCCTTCTTGCGCCTTTTTGTTATTTAATAAAATATATAAAGAGCTATTGAAAAATCCCACTTTCCAAAATAATAACTTCATGGCTTCTGGAGGTAGCAGAAATAAACAATCCTTGGGACACCCCTTTGGTGTTAAAGTCCTACCCAGTTTTATCACAAGTTGTACACCTGGCCCAGCTGTCACTAAGACTGGTGCTGGAGAAAAAATGTAATGTCTTCATTTATAAAGTATCCTATTTCCTCATTAACGGTAATTCATTTTTTCTCAGATATTAGCCTAGTTCATCCAATCTGACAGGCATTATAATCATAGGAGTTCAAAGATAAGATAGAGTCCTGCTCTCGAGCAGATGACAGTTTAGCCAGAGACACTGGCTAAGTGCAGACTGGACTCTAGGGACTGGAGACAGAGCAATAAACACAATTGGCATGGTCTCTGGACTTATTAAACTATGTCCACTGTTGGGAGGTAGCAAAGGGGAGGAGGAGAAATGAAAAAGAACACATATACAAGGAAATATTGAGAAAGGAAATATTGAGTAATAAGTGCTAAAATGAAAATAAAACAGTATTGACTAATAAATGCTAAGGTAAAAATAAAGCAGGCTGACATGAAGAGAATGGGGGGCTCCTTTTTATTTTAGATTAGTATTCCCTCTCTGCAGAGGTGACATTTAAGTTCAGATCTGAGAGAAGAAAGGAGCAGGGTTATGTGTTGGCCAGGCAGTGAAAAAAGCACGATTTATGTTGCTTACAGAAGAAGATGTGTAAACAACTGAAAAAAAAAAAAAAAGCCTGTCCTTATATTGGCCTCTAGGACTGCTCAGCCCCTTATCTGGTTTTTCCTAATTGAGGTGAAGGCCACTTCCTTCCTCCTGAATAACCAACCCCTGCTTTTACTTCTCTTCCATTCTGATTTCATCACTTAACGTCCACATAGGTTCGGCTATTATGACTCCACAATCTCATTTACCCAAATCTTAAATTCTCCCAATGCTGCAAATTCCCAAGAAAGCAATATATCTACTTATAAAATCTTCATTATGATTCTTCATTATGAAGGTTTTTAAAATAGATATAAATCTTAGGAATTAGACCACCTAATTTTAAATGATAGACTTTAAAAAAAATTATTACCCTTGAAATTTTAGAGTTCTTAAACACAATAAATACAGGAGGAAGAGTCTGGACTAAGATACACCAACCATGAGAAGTAGGCTTTAAGTGTGATTTGAGAAAAAGAAAGATCACAAGTGAAAGCCATTTATTCAAGGTGAGGGAAACAGTGCTACATGAGGGAAAAAAAAAAAACAAATCACACAGTTCAATGGAGAAAGAAAGAATACAAGAGGGATGACATTCAAAATATAAAACACAGAAACTACAATTTTCTCAAATATATATATTCATATTAAAGGAATATTTTTCAACTGAAATCGTGTTTTTTTTTTCTTTTAGTAAGAGCAGTGTAGAGGAGCCACTTTTATATGTTATACCCATCTTTCTTCCATAGCATGTGATTCCATTTTTAATACTTGTCATTTATACATACAATGTAGAGGATGATGAAATGGTTTTATACACAAGAGAGCTATCAACTGCATTAGGGTGACACATGTGGCAATGTGTTATAAAATAAAATATAATAAATCAAAGATCAGACTCATTCCCCATTTACAAAAAAAATACAACAGCCTAAGAGATCATCATAACCTAACTTCACAGAAACACTTAAAGATAATCATCCAAAATAAGTCAATAATCCATTTTTTCTCTTCCCAATATCTGTTCTATTCCCTTTTCAACAGGAAAAACAAATGCTTCCAGAGAAGGAATCAAAGAAATCAAAACTGTTCTAACTTTAGAGGAAGGGTTAAGAACAAGATTTCTTTTCAGTATCTTTTGGATTCTGCTTTGTTTTTCTGTTTAGCACGTGGCATAGAGAGACAGCCTATCCTAAGTCTCCTAATTGATTTAAGCTCCATTAGATATTACAAGTGAAGACAGAATGAGGGTGACACTAATATGATGGCAACTGTTTATACATTGTGCCTACAGGAATGTGGTTCCTGTTTAGCCCAACAATCTCTCAATTCTCTCAATTAAACCAGAGAAAATCCTACATCCCCACCCATCTAAAGGATTTTCAAACTGTGTTTCAGGAAACCCTACACTCCTGCAGTGTGTGTTAGCAATGTACTGCAGTTTGTATTGTGTTTACAAAAGCAATAAAGTGTTTGCCCTAAACAATGAAAATTTAAATAGTCTGAAAACCAATTCTGAGCTTAGATACAGTATTAGGGCTGCTTAAGATTATGTAGGAAAAAAAAAGTAAACCACTGCTAAAATAAAATCTGAAACCACTAATGAAAAGTATGTTATAAAAATTTACCTCTATCATTAAAGTAAATCTTTTTTAGAGTATGATTTTTTTTTGCTTGCTCCTACTAAATATAGTAATGATCTACTACTGTTTCCTCCTTATCCTGAGTACAAAAGTGAACTACACTGATTTCTCAGATTTGTAGTTCTGGCATGTCTTTTGGCTAAATAGAAATAGTAAAGGGAGAAAGAACAGCTTATATTCTTCTTTATAAGTAAATTTTTACAATATACCTTCTGATTAATAAACACAGTGCTAATTGCATGATACTTCTCATTGTCTCCAAATTCCAGGAATTACTTATTGGAGGAAAACAGTACACACATAAATAAAAGCAAAATGAGAACAAATACAACAATTATTAATACTCAATATTATAGATGAGAACTCACAAACTGGAAAGCTTAGGGAACAAAACCAGGGAGAAGCAAAGAGAAAGTCAGGCATTGGGTTTAATATTAGTTTGTTTAAAGAAAGCAGGTATGATATTGCCAAAAGGAGGAAAGAAAGAAAGTTTTAGTAATGATTCTAGAAAAAGCATAGTAGGATAAGATTATAATACAAGCTGGAGTATATAAGAAACATTCTACTGGACAGGTAACTGAATTAGGTTACTTCTTCATGGTTCTTTTCAATGTTGAAATACAAAGGAAATAAGTTTCCTATGAGGAGATAAAGAAAATAAGATATTGGTAAGGAATTTAGATGCCAACTACCAGCAGCTCTATATTTATTTTGAATTAACAGAGAATCACTTACTCTTTTGAGAATATAAATGACGGTATCCAAATATTATGAAGGCACATCAGCTACTCCCAATAAACCAAGGAGGATGGAAAGTGCAGAAAATGGAGACACAATATGAAAAAAGAGGAGAAAAAGGAGGCTGAAGGTTAAGATATTATCAGAAATGTACGCCAAATATAAGCATGAGAATTCTTGAGTGTACCGCTGAAGCATATTATAAGAATTGTAAAAGAGTTTTGCTAACTAAAAGCAAGGAATCACTGAAAACTTGAGTTTAGCAACAGGCAGCATTTTGTGACAGAGGAAATCGTGTGATATGGAAGCACAAAAGCTTTGAGGTCGAGAACCAGAGCTTTGGAGAAGAAACCCCTTGGTTCAGATGCCACCTTGATCACTCACATAATATGTTCTGTTTTCTCAGTTATAAAATGGTGCTAATGCCATTACCTACATAACACAGCTCCTTGAAACTTTACAAGATCATCCATGCTGAAAGCACAAATGAGATAATCCCTATAAAGCTTTAAAACACTTACCGGAAACTAGAAATCATCCAGATATCTAACAGTAATCAAATATGAACCATAAACACTAAGAGAACTTATTTTGGACTTTCCCAAAAAGTCTTTTCAAAAAAAAAAAAAAGATTTAAATACAAATATTTACTATCAGTTCAATTAAACATTCCTAGATCTGGTTTTATTTTTGGCCTTATAGATTCTTGACAGGGACATATGAAAAAAGAAAATATTCTTCAGTTTGGAATTCTTTTGCCTCAATCTACCACTAAAAGTACTGGCAGTTGGTCCACAAGGTCAGCTCACCTTCATACTCATAAAGCCCAAGTTAGCAACAAATTGTGAAAAGGAAATAAATAAAACTTCCAAGGCTACGTATTGGAAAGCAGTAACACTAAAATACTGCAATAAAACAAACGAGTAGAAAATAGAACTGTCATCTTAATTTGAATCTTGTGGTATATGTAGCAGAAGAAAAATTATCAAGGAATCAAGAGACATGGTTCTGGTTGCCAGGTGAGAGCGGGGTGGAGCGGCTAGGTAAACAAGGTGAAGGGATTAGGAAGTACAAATTGGTAGTTACAAAACAGTCCTGGAGATGTAAAGTACAGCATAGGGAATATAGTCAGTAATATTGTAATAAGTACGTATGGGCCAGGTGGGTACCAGACTTATAAGGGGGATCACTTCATAAGTTGTATAAATGTCTAAGTACTATGCTGTACACCTGAAACTAATATAATATTGAATGTTAAAAAGTAAAAAGAGACATGGTTCTGGCTCTATTTCTATACAAATTTGCCATCGGACCTTTGGTAAGTCCCTTTTACCACTTACTGCAGGATCTCCTCTGTCACATAAGGAGCCAGATTCCATTTCAGAAGCTGCTTCTAGATCTAAAATTCTATTATTCCAAAGACAAGTCATATGTACTACTTCTATTCTAACTTGAAGGCAAATGCATTTTGTCTTTTAGTATCTTCATTTAAGCATAAAACATCTATCAGCTAAATATTATATCTGCTATAACAAAATCATGAAATTGGGAGAAAAACACTAAAAGAACAACAGAAACAAAACAAAGATTCAGAATTCCACTTAAATGTTTAAAATGTTTCTTGGTAAAAGCTCTTTCTTAATTTGAGTTTTATTTTTATTATACCAGTAAATAAATGAATATTCGACTTAACAGAGGCTGCCCCAAACAAAAAAAAAACATTCTGAAATCAGATTTTCATCTTCTTGTTTTCATTCTGATTATGAAGTCAGATTAAATCTACTGAGTTAGACCTTGTTTTACATGTATAAATCAAACTAGAAATTTGATTCCTCAGGAACTTAATGTAATCTGGTTATAGCAGCATATCAACTCAAGTATTAAGGAATGAAACATGAGAACATACTGGCGGCATTTATGAGAAACACCATGCTTTTAAAAAGCTAAAGTAAAAAATTAAGTCAACTGTTTGCACATTAGGCATAACACATTATGTAAAAAGCCCTTGAGTGTTATGATTTTACTATACTTTGCACTTGTAACACTCTTGTTCTTAATCACATTTAAACATATTACATTGCCTTTTAAATAGAATGCACCCTGCCACAATGCACTCAATCTTAATAGTATTCCAGAATAGCATGCCCATATGAAAGATAGGTTGATGAATAGGTTTATGCCCTATTCAAGTAGATGAAACGGCTCAATAGAAAGATTAAATAAGGCTCCTGCCAGTGGCTGAATCTTAAAGTCAAAGAGAAGAACACAACTCGAACCAAATGTTATAGGCAAAGGTCAAACGAGCATAATTAAGACCCTAACTTGAAGAGCTAGCTAATGATCGCTTCTTCAGTGTAAATCAGAAGAAAAATTCTTCCTCTTAAAGTGTGACCATAGTAACTTTCACTGAGTGAGTTCTAAAAGATAAATTATAAAACTGAAGGTGAGCTAAGTCTTGAAATAACATGTACAGGGAACCACTCCTATTGTGAAACTATTGGACCTTAAGTACAAAATTACACATTAAAAAACTATTCTTATATCATACTTTAAAAATCCTAGATTTATTAAATATCAAATATTAATCAAAATATGAATTTTGCTAAGAGTTTTTCAGTTAATTTTTTTGTAGAATTCTACAATAGCCCAATACACTTATAGAAAAAGAAAAAAAAATTACAAAGAATAAACCAGCAGTTTAAGCTTCCAGAGTACTTTTGCATTTGTTGACTTGAATGTCCAGCTACCAGCCCCAACCCAAATTAGAATCTCAAATTCTAATGGGATCTAACCAAATAGATTACCATATTTATCTCTATATACACATCCTGCTTACAGAATGGAAATATAAACTTGGATATAAGAAAATTTGGCAAGTATAAAATAGTGCTAAAACAATAAGGAAAAGCTGTTTACCATACTAGTAGATATTTTGGAGGCATTGTAATCTCATCTGGAGAAAAGCCTGATTTATTTAAATTTATCATAGGACGACAGATACATTTGTGTTTTATAAAAATTGTTCTCCTTGTGTGTTGTCATAGTCTATGTCGAAACGCATTATTTAATTTATTTTCCCTTTCAGTCATATTTTTGGCCAATGATACTGTTATCATCTAATGAACTACGTAAATCATATGAATTGATATATAGACATGCCCATATCATACCCATGGAGTAAATACAATCATCCAGAAAGACTACCAAGAAATCAAACTTTTCCTACTCCATTAATTCCTCATCCTTATTATTCTATTTTCATGAAGAAATGATGGTAAATAAACCCTAAACTTACCTGACTGTAATTTGGTGTCACAGAGGGTGGAAACTATACAACAGAATTTGAACTATCACAGGAAGAAGTTTTTAATATTTTATAATAATAATTTATTTATAAATAAATGCATTTGCTCTCATAAATACTCCAACCCAAATAAACACATATCATACATTGCAAATAAGTCATTTTCTTTCCTCCATATGACAAAGAGCAAGATATTTAAAGACAGCAAATTTCAAATCATTTCTTCCTTAGAGATAGTAACAAAGATATGATTTAACACCTTTCACCAAGTCCCTGAAAGAGTGCTGATGTCACATAAATCCATAACATAAGGAAATAAGTACCATAACAGCCCTACCAGGCACCCCTTTTTATAAATGGAATATGACAACTTAAGCAATTTATCCAGAGGTCAGGGAGCTAATTCCTGGCATTCAATCAATAGATATTTATTAATGGTTTCTACGACCAGCACTCTGTGCTGGATGCTTGAATGAAAAGTATTTTCTTCTTTTTGCTTATTTGTATCTTCTCATTCTTCTACAAAAACAAAAATTCTTAATTGTATAATAAAAGAAAAATGCTTAAAACGGTAATGTGTTGCTGAATGATTTCAAGAGAAAGTCAGAAAAAAGCAAGGTTATTGGAATTTGAAATAGTTGGAAAGTCCAGAAGAAATGAGATCAAACCTGGGTATATCTTCTACTATATACCTTTTCATATATATATGTGTGTATACACACACACACACATGTATATATGTATGTGTGTATATGTATGTATGTCTGTGTGTGTGTGTGTGTGTATAAAACATAACATAACACATTAATAGAATTTTACAGAGAAACTAGATTTAGAGCCAGCAAATCTGTGTTTGCTCGCTGGCTCTGACGTTTCCTAGCTGGATTAACTAACTTTAGGCAATCATATAACTCCTTTCTACCTCATATTCTTCTATCTTTAAAATAATTAAAAGCATCACTGTGCAGATGCAATGTAATATATTAGGTATATTATGAGAAAATCATTTTGAAAATGCTGGATTCCTACCAAACATTATTCTTAACACATGACAATTTTGCCAATAGTTATGCATACTTCCACTGAATGGGGTCAAAGAGGAAGTCCCATTTAGCCAAAATTTCTGACTAATCTTAAAGAGTTAGGTGTTAGAGATATTCAAATATAGTCTCTGTCCTTAAGAACAACTCTCACCATTTTCATGGGTATGGGACTCTGTTAGAATGTGAATATTAAGCCCCCACCACCAATGTGGCAAAGAAAATGAAGGTCTTTAAAAAAGTAAGATTAGGATAACATGATTCTGCTAAACTATTAAGATAAAATTAATGAATTTGGAAATTTCTTTTACAAATATGGATATGTGTTTCTAGAGATTTGTTTTTGGTATTAAAAACCTGGATATTATTTAACTCTATTAAGATTTCATTTGCCTTAAATTCATTGAGATAACAAAAACTATATTAATAAGCTAACAAGTTTTTCAAGTCACCAGTGGATTTCCTGGGTGGATTATTCTTCCCTAATTATTTCCAACAAGTGTGTTGCTGGTCATTTATTTACTCCTTTCACAAGCACTGCACACTTATTACATGTGCTGACTAAGAATGCAAGCATAAGTAAGAACTTTTCCTCAAAGAAATCATAGTTAGGTATTTTCTATCCAGGCATTTTAGATCTCAAAAAGAATTTCAGCAAAAACCCCTTCCCCCATCCGCAAGTTGCAGCATTAAATGAATAAAAGTGCCAAGTCTCTAGTAGCAATAGCTGAACATTCTAGATAGAACAAACTTCAGGATGGTTTAAACTGACCATATATATAAGCATATGCACATTTTTAATGCAGTAGTTTAAAAAAAAAAAAAAGCTTTTCATAAGCTATAAGCTGTAATACAAACACCAAGTAAACCAAATTTATAAATATATCAAGTTCTGAACTATATAATTTCCTTGATCATATCAATTCAGGAATTTAAGTACAATTCAATCCTCTCCTAGTCAATCAAGAGTTAGTCACCCTCACTAACAAACATCAACGACAATGCTTTTCCATTTTCCGCAGTTACTAACATTATACTTAAAAAAAATTTTAGCTAGACTCCATTGTTTTAATTACACTAGAGTTGTGGTCTCTGGATTGGCAATATCGGCATCACTTGGGAAACTTATAAGAAATGCCAATTCTGATTCTTGAATCAGAAACTCTAGCATAGACCTCAGAGATCTGTTGTCCCAAGCTTTCCAGGAGATTCTGATGCCCTCTCAAATGTGAGAGCCACTGTTCTGGATATTCTCTCACACACTCACCCTTGTCCAAACACAGATGCTCTCTCTTTTTGTGAATCACTTTTTCTTGTTGCTTCAGTTACACAGCCATTTTTCCTTCATCCACTGGGTAAAGTTACTTCCTTTATCCCATAAATTATACCACTTTCTAAAACATCGCTATTTTTGAAAGGACCAGAGAATTGTGTACAATCATCCTCTAAAATTTCCTTGTCTAACAGTATTTTAATAATACAAATATTGTTATAACATTCAATTTTACTGACTGTTTTTAAAATAAAAACTACAGGAAGAACAACAAAATATGCTCAAGAGTAATCTTATGATTCTTAATGTGATAACAACAGAAGAGGTATGTCTGTCTACTGCTCAAGCAGGCCTTCCCAGGAAAATCTGGACATGGGCATAGAAGAAACTTCCTGAACATCAGAGGCTAAACAACAGTTGCTTTTCATTGGTTAGTAAGGAGGAGGATTGGGTTCCAAAATTCAAGCTTAATCCACCAGATAATATACAAACTTTTCCCATAAGAAATGTCAAGAACAGAGTAATCCCATAATGTCACTGCAACAAAAACCATAATCCTAAAAAAAAAAAAGAAAGAAAGAAAGAAAAAAAAAAGGCATCAAAGAACCTAATTGTGCTAATAAACTCAAAGAGCAAAGTAGTTGCAGGCTACTTAATAGTAACATGCTCAAAGCCTGGCCCATGTACAACAATGAAGCACAATACATAAATAATTATTGTGTAACTCGCCAATTACTACTGTACTTTCTAGTCATTGCACAAATAGAATTTATTATTGTACCACACTCTTGGTGGATGTCTGTTCCTAGAAGGCTAGTGATGATGCCCAATATAAGTGTCAAATGCCTAGAGACAAGGAATAAAGTTCATTCCCTTAACTGATGATAAAATAACCGGCCCCTTGACACACAGGGACTCTGACCTTACTGCAGCTGCTTCTGATTTGCAACTGTCGGCTGGGAGTATCTTTTTCTGTCTCTTGGCTTCTAAAATTGCAATATATCATTTCTGATGACCTCGACGTTATTTCTATAACTCTTTAATTATTGGACTGATTTAGAACAAAAGAGTCTTCAGTAACTTCATCTTAAAACCACACAGAAACTTTTATAGTCACCTACTTAACTAAATGAGTTGAGTATATTGTAGGGCGGGGGTGGAGTAGTTGTAAAGAGTTTGTATCTGTTATAATCTAAATGCTAGCTAAATTTAGAAAACGACAAGACTTTGAAAATAAAGTTTGGGTAGATATTAATGTCCAAATGCAGCTGTGAATATTTTCATTTTCAATGACTAACTGACTCACAATTAATATTCATTATACTAAGTCAATTACTTTCAAGGTATTGCTTGTAAATGGACCTACCCTATCTTGTCTGTCTGCTCCTGTATACGAATCTTCTCACTCATACACTATAAGCCTCAGTCTACCCTCTGCCTTCATTCAGCAGGAACCTTGAGCACCGAATCTTAGCTTCTATCCCATCCTGATAAGATTTCATCCTACATTCAGACTCCTTCTCTGATATAGCTGTTAGCTCAAAAAAAAAAAAAAGTGCCCTACAAGCAATCTGACCAAAGAGGAGAAAAAAGCAGACCAAAGAAATGTCCTATGACTATAATTTAATGAGAACAATTTTCTCCCACAGCTTGTAACTGTTCCAGAAGGCAGTATCTATGGAAAGCATTTTAAATAAACACTTATTTGCAAGAACCATGTTCTAATATTTCTATTCCAAATCCCATCAGGACATGTTGAATATTTTTGAATGGTTGATATGTGCAAAGAATAGTGTTCTAACCAATGGAAGACTTTATTGTCATAAGTCAATATCCAAGACTCCTGGCTGCACTAGAATAACTTAATTCCATGGATTCACCAAAGGAATATGAGCCTACAACAGCCACTCATCAAACCAAAGTTTTGAGGCTAGTTGACATCACAAAGCAATGGCCAGAGAAAAGGAAAAGAATAAAAAATCCATTGCCTTAAAACTTGATTGATGCATTTTAAAGGTTGGTATGATTTATATAACCTTAAGGCTCAAGGTGAGTTATTTGTGCTGATGAGAAGACAGTCTAGAAAGCAGAAATTCAAACCACAGCAGAAATGCCAACCTACTACTTGATTGTTAATGGCTATGCTTCCTATAGTAAATTTTTATAATGTGAAAAAGGTTAGCTAAACAGATATCCCTCAATAATTGACCTAAAAAGGGCATAACATGTCCAAAGTCTCAACAAATTTTCACACAGATACTCATCAAATCTCCTCTCGTAGAAGTCATCCTGCATTTTATTAACTTGATGGTACAATTTCAAATTCTGATCTGTTACATTAAAAATAAGGTACAGATCACCTTTGGTTAAGAAAAATGAGACTAGGTTAACATATATTAAATAGTTTCATACAACTTGTTACTATTAGGCTGCTGTATTGACAAGAGTCATACTTATATTAAAGACAATCCAACAGCATCAGAAATATATCATTTACAGCTGATTAAATATAATGTTTGGCTCATTTGTTTTTGTTTTTTTTTTTGTTTTTTGTTTTTAAATGGCTGAAGGTCCTGGGTCAGGAAATGGAAGCCCCCATTTTCACATTGGTTTTATGGAAAAAATTACATCTGACTTGCATTACTTTGATTTACATTACCTACCTTTTCCAGAAATGTGGCATATTCTAAATATGAGGGCTGTTGCCTCACCAAACTTGAGTCACCCTCCAAAATACAGTTATTTTATTTTGATGAGTGGAAGGTAGCATTAAAGCTATCAGTCAGGGTGTTATTTCAGTTAGCAATAAAACTGTTCTACTAAAGCCAACCACACATTTCACTAATGCATATTTTCCTAAAAATCAAATATAAGAACGCAACCTAAAAATTTTCCCAATTGTTCCAAACTTATTTGGTCCAAAAACAGTTAGGAAATGACTGTTTTTGGACCAAATAAGTTTGGAACAATTTGGTGAAGACATTCCTGGATAAAATGCCTTATGATAAATAAAGCTAACAAAACAGGAGAGTAACCTAGAGTCTGAACAATATACACATTCTTTCAATTTTGTGCCATCTTCTCTACAAATACTGAAGAGGCCAGTCAGTGAGTTTGTTTTCTAAACAAGCTAGAGAGACTTAAATCAGAGAAGTACTTTTAAACACAGTTCCTGAGACAGTAATTTTACTTTGACAAATATTTCCCAGGGTCAAATATGTCATCTAGCAAAAGTTCCTCATAGACTTCAGTATGCCTTACCCATAAGTTCCTTCTTTAATATATTATGCAAATATAAGTTATAGCAGGCACTTGTGTAATAGTACCAAAAAGAAAAAGAAAAACAAAAAACAAAAAAATGCCAAAGAACTTATGTCTTTAAAACAAAAAAGTATAGTACCTTAATTCATAACTTGTGGAGGAATAAATGTAATCGTAATAGGTAATTATAGACCAAAAATTAAACGAAAGGTTAGAGAATTGTACTGGAAACTCTATTAATCATATCATACCTGTTTGAAACTCCTTGGAAACGCCAGTGAAACCCAACCTTCTAAGCACTTAACATGAAAAATGATTTACATTCTAAGATAATATCTTATCTTAAAGCCCCTCTCTACCTATCTAAAAATGTGCCATCTTCATCCTAAAGACTAACATTTCATTGATTTCCCAATATTAAACTGAGAAATTAACAACATAAAGTTGTTAACAATAAATATAATTTAAAAAATCATGAACTGGCTAAAATGCCATGGTTTAAACTAATGTCAGTTACTGTTGAGTATGTTAAGGAATCTATCCTTTAAAATAAAAGGCTTTACTATTTGTGAATAAAGGCAAGGCTTTAAAACTTGTAGTCTTTTGTTTTTCCATCATGCTATAAACATGCTATAAATAGTTTGACAGACAGTTTCACCTTCAATTGAACCAACTCTGACTAGAATAGGGATATGGACATTTGTCTCCTCCCTTCCCTGGAGCCCAGTGGGATAAATGCCGGAGGGATTCCACACAAGCTTTAGATGTCTTGGACTCAGACCCTATTTGTTTTGGAACCATGGGTTCCTTTCTTATTACATTCTTCTATTTGCCAGGAGAAAACTGGAACAAAAATGAAATAGCCCAACGTGTTGACCTCAAGGTTTGTTTCATCAGTCATGATAGGAAATTTCAAGGCTTTATTTTCTTTTTAAAGCAATGAATTCCACAAGTTGCTTATTTCCTTTGTCTTTTTTTTTAAGTAGTGTTTTAGAGAAGAGTGAAACAGTGAGTCTCTAGTCTACAACGGCATTTGATTAGCAAACCCTGATGCAGTCTCACTTCCCCCAGTAAAAATCTTTGAAAGTAGACCCTCAAAAATGAAAACGAATTCTGCCATCAATCTATCACCTTTATGTGAGCATATTTTTCTGTTGACCAGAAGGATGATAAAACTGGAGAAAAACTTCAGTAATGCCCTCCTCTCCTATCTGCTCTGAGGCCCAGGAGGCCTGGATCTAGGCCCAGGTAGAGCCACGTAACTTCTCCCCAGGACTCAGATTCTTCTACAAAATGAGGGGTGGGACTCATGTCCTTTCGGGCTGTACAGTTCTTCTATTCCAATGAGACACTGAGCAATAACTATCCTAATGGTATGAGTTGTATATGCAAGCTCCTCGCTTTTCCCTAAAATAGGATGAGCAATCACAGGGATATAAAAGCAATGAAGAAAATCCTAAAGAGAAAGCAATATTTTCTATAACTGTGTTTCACAGATTACTAACCAGTAAAACATTTAAGTATTTAGGGTTGGGGTGGGGGAGGGGAGAAAGGGATATGGAGGAAGTGCCGTTGCAGCCTTGTCCAACTTCATCTCCTATTTACAACTGCCAAAGTAGGAAGTACAATCAGCATCTGGGTGGAATCAAGAAAAACAGAGCCTCATTCAAATAAGAGGTCCCCCTAAGCCCTGCCCCAGAGCTGAGTGAAGTTGGAGTTCCAGCATGAGGGATGAGGAAGTCCTTTGCAACCCATCGGGATCTCGGATTCTTGTACTGGAAGGAGCTGCACTACGTAGGAGCATCTTGTTCCTCCACCTCCGCAGTCCCCTCTCTGCCATGTGCACTGAAGTTAACATGACGTACTTTGCGATATTTATAGGGCTCTGTAAACATTACTGGCTCTCACTGAAGAGGTGCACAGAGAGGGAATGTAAGTTCTGTGAAAACAGAGTTGTTCTATCTTGTTCAGCACTGAACTCCAGTGCCTAGTACAACACCTAGCACAGAGTAGGTGCTCAATAACCATAAACTGACTAGCTGACTGGCACACTTCTTGAAAGTAAGCCAGAAGTGTAACCCAGAATTATGGCTGGTAAACTGCAGAGCGGGCCACTGTACCCTGGCAAGGGACAACTCAAACAATTGATCATGGTCTTCTAAAGCCCTAAAATCCAGGTTCAAAGATGACCTCAAACATCTTCTCTTCCTCTGCAAACTATCACTGCAGTTAAGATGTCAAACACAGCGATGGCAAGGTGAAAGGAGCACAGGACTGGGAATAAGATGACCTGGTTTCAAATTCTAAATCCACCACTTAATAGCTATGACCTGGGGCAAGTCATTTTAACCTCTCAGCTCTCTTCATGTGTAGCAAGGGAATACTTACTTACTTCACAGTCTAGTTGTATTTAGAAATGAGGCCATGTCTGCAAAAGCACCTGGAGGAGAGGACGTAAAGGAAAAGAGAGAAAGAGAGGAGGGGCTGGCTTCGGCAGAGTTGAAGTTCCATCTCTAAGAATTCAGAGCAGAATTTTCCACAGAGGGCTGGGGGTAGCATAGCAGCTGTGGGAATGAACTTGAGAGACTTTGAAGAAAGAGATTGACAGGACCTGATGACAGTTTGGATTTGAATGCTTTCAATTAAAGAGATCCTGGTCTGCCCTCATCTGGCAGGGTCTGAATTTGTTCCCTTATATTATTCCTAATATGACAGAGCTCTTTAATTACTGAGGAGGATGGATAATTTGGAAGGAACTGCTTAAAATAGTTTCCTTTATAAATTTAATGTTCTAATATGACATAATACTGCTGGCTGCTTTTTTTTGGGTGGGGGGTGTTGCTGCTGGCTCTTTTTATGCTTTTAGGTTTCTTATGAAAGTTTTAACTTTGTACTTGTACCCTGAGGCAATTACTGTGAAAGATGCCTTTTAATCACTAGAACTATTTCTCTAATTAATTTGCTTTTTATGTTATTATTGCTATTGGCCTCTCTCTAAATGCACAGCAAACTATTTGTCTTTTTTCCTATAGCTTATTTCTTTTTACAAGAGGGAAAACAGGTGATTCCCTGTCCCCACTCCAAATGAATCCAAAAGTTTTTCAAATTAGTGCCCAGTTCTAAGCTGAGATCTTCCCCTGGGAAGAGCTAACCTATTTGACGCAGAGCAAGCAATTCAGAGAGGAGAAATGAATAAAGCCTAGAGAAGTCCGGCACTACGGTTTAGAGTTCTGGGTCACCACTAACTGGGTGACTATAATATTTCAGGTTAGTTGCAATTTTCCTGTGACTCGGTTTTCTTAATCAGACATGGGTGGTAGTGTCTGTCCCAACTTTCTTTCTTGGGATGCTGTGAGTAACATTCTTTTAAAAAGCAAAAGTATTCTAGAAATAAAAAGTATAAAAATCAACATTTGAAATGTCACACACATAATATTCATTAGCGGATATAACCAAATTTGGATAATATGTTTTTCAGGGGAATAATGCACCGCAATGATTCAATTTTCATAACTTATAACAATGCTGCAGTATAGATAATACAACAGGCTGAATTATGCGCAAGTATGAGTAGAAATTACCTGAGGTCCATGCTCTGACACTGCAACACAGTGCTTCCAAGTTAAGGTGCCAAATTAAACTCCTTGCGTCCTTACAATGTAAAATGTGGAAATACCACAGTCCACAATGAGGTATAGTCGTTTCTACAAATACAAGAGGTATTTTATCTGCTCCCTTCCTTTGCCAAACCCCTTATCTTTTCTTCCACTGACTTGGTCTTTGGAAAGCAGGTCTATGGCAACAAAGTAAGCCAAATGTAGATGTATAACATGAGAACTAAAAGAAAATTGAAAAGTAGCAGGAAGAATTGACACTGTCTCCTTGAGAGCCAAACTAAAGGCCATGAATTTGCTGGGGTTTACCTGCAGCCTTTCCATTTCAATCCTTCTTACTTCTTCAAAGGAAGGGGCCTAGAAATTAATAAGCATGTGAAATAGTTCCTCCGCTGGCCTCTGAGACAAGGTCTTTCACTCTGGCTCCTTGTTTTTCCTGTGAAGTTCTGGAAGTTTCCTTTATGCAAACAGAGCCACCTGAGTAATTTCTAGGCTGTTTGAGCAAAGACAAATTTCCATACTGGTAGACCAACAAGTTCAGATGGAGCCAGCCTGCTGCTTGCCTATTTCAGAGCTGCCTCTGCAAAGGTTAGGATTCCCTTTCCTCTGTATGTTGAAGAGACAGCCTTGCTCTCTGGGCTGGGCACTTCAGAACAATTTTGCTCCTTAAGACACAAGTATGCTTCTGTATAGCCCAATGGAATCAGGAAGATAAGCAATTAATTCAAGAAGCACTCATGCCCTGACTCACTGAAGCAGCCTTCCTATACTTTTGGAAATTACATAGGGAGAACTACTAAAATCCCATTTATTTTAAGATCTCAGAGTGCCTCATGTAATGACAGGCACACAGTAGATGCTCGATTAGTTCTTTATTGACTACCTGTTTAAGCACTAGGTACTCTAAATACAAAAACAGCTAGAGCAGAAAGACCCTGTTCAAAGAAAAACAAAAGGGAAACTTGTAAGTAAATGATCTTAATGTGAGAACTGCAGTATTAGAAGTAATGGCAAGGTGTGGTGGCAGCACAAAAAAATGAAAGGGTCAGGATGGGTTTCACAAGAATTATTTAAGAGATATTCCTGAAGCTAAACTTTGAAAAATAAGGATTATTGGTAAAAACTTCAAGAACCTGAAGAAAGAAGAGAGTGATAATGAGCAAGCTATTCCTTGATGAATTCTATAGAAGTAGTTTTTGGGAACTGGAATATTAATATACATTTCACAATGATGGACCCACATATTTCAATCAGACAGCTAAGAGTTATTAAATCTCTCATTAAGATTCTTGGCCAATTCTTGATTTAATTCCCTAACAGGTGTCATTGGAGCCAATATTTACCTATTTGCATCAAGAATCTGAAGGCCCTCATACTCCAAACAATTTAAGAGACATCTAAAGGATAGCCCCAAGTTCCACAATTATCTAATTTTGTCATCCTTGATGCCACTGTGAGGCATCTACTGGGAGTTATGAATCAAATTGCTCTTTATACACACACCCTGGCACTCCCATCACTATGTAGATCCTTCTCTCAATAACATATCACCAGTTTAAAAATAAATAAATAAATAAATAAAAATAACAAGAAAGAAAATAAAACAATAAAAATTAAAAATTAAAAAAATCTCTCTTCAACTTCTTAGGCATGGAACACTGGAGAAAATTCAATTATTTCACATGTACTTTGAAGAGGTTACAAGCTACTTATCAAAGTTAAGATTGTATCTGAAAAGCTAAAACAGCATTTTTTTTTTTAAGTCAAACAAAAGAAAAGTTTTTTTCTTAGCACTAAATAATAAGCATGACCACTGATTTCAGCCAAGATCATACTAGTGGTCACTTCAGAGAACCAGGTCTCAACTACTTCCTGTCAGTACAAAAGTAGTGGATAATTTTCTATTCAATCAGGGCACATAAATACAAAAGTAAATTATTTAAAGAGTCTATTACCCATATGAAGACATGATTCAGAAAAAAGTGATTATGGATACTACAGAGCAAATGGAATGGGGAAAGAGTTGGCAGTCCGTTAAAATAACTGTGGCGGGCCAAATCCTCACTATATGTCATTTCAACCACAGCATCATCTGTTTAACTTTCCTAGGATTTTGCCACTAGAATCAAACTGGCAAATTGTCTTTTTAAAGAGTATTAAATTCTAGGGCCAGAAAGAACATGGAGATCATTAAAACATCTCTCTCTAATTCAAGATAACCACACCTTAAAGCCATTCCAAATAAATAAAAAACTAATGCCCCCTCCCCTTAAACTTATGCAGAGAAGGCATGTTTTAAATGCCTAACTCCATGGGCATTCATTTATGGTGTTTAGTATTTCAGGAAATACTTACTTTTCACCTAAGTCCTTCCCGCTTTAGCTTATTCTTATTTCATATTTCATCGTTTTAAGCTATATATTCTACAATTTTAAAATACTTCATGTATTTCAAGCTCTTTTCATCTGCAAACCAAGGAACTGTATTTCAATTTTTCCTACAGATTTTTGGCAATATACAACTTGTTACTGATTTTATATATTTTTTCTTAGAAATTTAAATACTAATTTTGAATTAGATGAGTTCCAACTATTAGCTCTCTATTTTATCATGCAAATGAGAAACCAACTTTCGTAATGCATACAGAGGACACTGTTCAGTGGGGAAGATTTTTGTAAATAGTGCCTTTTGAAATAGGTAAAATTATAATTGTACCTTATTAGTATGTCAGGCCCATGAGCCTCTCTGTCTTTACCATCTAGAGTAGATGACTTCCCATTTCTCCTGAAGCTAAAATTAAAGCCTCTTACACTGAAAGGCATTGCATCTAGCGTTTTGCTAGATAAGTCTACACAGTCTCAATACATTCTCCAACTGATACCTGAAATCTCCATCCTACATATGTTGAAGAAATGTGCTCCAAACTCAGCCTTCTCTTTTCTTGTCCAGTTTAATCATTCCTATAATTCCTCTACACATCTATTTAGACATTACTTCTCAATCCAATAAAGTTTGTCAACAACTAGATTCTTCATCATCACATCCTCTATTTCTCTGTCTTATCACTCCTGAATTTAAATGGTGATACTATATGTGTGTGTATATGTGTGTGTGTGTGTGTGTGTGTATATATTTATATATATATATATATATATATATATATATAAATATATATATATAAAATAGGATATATATTATAAATATATATATATAAATATATATATATAAAATAGGATTAGAAATCCTACTTATTACCAATCGGGAGATTGAACAATAGTTTATCATAAAAATACAGAGTGCTAATAAGTCTAAAAAAAAAGAAAGAATTTATTTCTTAGGTAATAAACACCTCTCATGATAGGGGATACCTACACATCTGCCCTTGCCATTTACTTACTCCTGTTTTTTCTTATACAAATCATGAATTTAAAACATTATCCCAGAACCTGCTGGGTAGGTGATTATATACTAAAAGCTGATCTTCCATCCTCTAGCCCCACCCTATCTCTAATTATCTTTGCTGACCTTAGAATTATATCTGACTATTCAGATGCTAAGAAGTGGGATTGATAAATGACAAGTGACACTGGCATCTTCACATACAAAAAAAGTTGTGAAAAAGAAAGAGATAACTAGAGGGCAACAGCTGTGAATCATTTCAGACCTCTAAAAGCAAAATAGAAATCCCATACCCAGTAAACCATTTTAAGGCAATTGATCAGAAATGTTTAATGACACACCATCATGGGTACTCATCACATTACTGAAAATAATTACAATTTTTAAAAGTAGAAAACATATATGCATATGATTTTTTTAAATAACAGACCAGCTAAATGCTAACACCAAATTTCAAGTGTAACACGCTACTGACTTTAAACAGACTCGACATTATAATTTTATGTTATACTAAGAAAAAACTACAGCCAGGAAAACTCTTAGTACTGATTAGTAGACATATCCCACTTTCAGAGATGTTAAAATGTAGATCTTAAAATCTATGAAATACAGTAGCCATATAATTACAGTTGGCTAATTACTTGTGGGCACATGAACACATAAGAGATCTGGCTAAAGACGGTGTGCACAAAGGGGCAATCCAGCACAGTTGATTAGGGAGTAAAATCTTATCAAATAAGTTTTATTTTTCCTACTGTGTCACTATATTTTCCATTTAGGTCTATTCAAAATTTTGATGAGAAGGGTATTATGGGAAAACCTCGAATACATACTCGACCATGCCCTCCGAGTTATTCTTTTGACCCTTTGCTTTTTTTGACATAGAATAGTCGTTCTACCATCATTACTTCACACTGCTGTTCTGGGAAAATTTCCCCATTGCTTAATATTTCCTCAATCAACAAACTCACCTACCTGTAGTTTCTAAAACCAAAAAGATTTCTATCCTTTTGGCCTTTATGTCCTCAGCTCTATGATACTCTACTACCCACCTGCCTTGAAGAAAGCTACTAATCCTTCAAAACTCAACCCAAAAATCACTCCTCTCCTCTGTTCTCCCCATTAAGACTGTCCTGGTGTCTTCCTCTTAAGCCACCAAAATTGCCAATTTCTCTGGAATCCTCAATGAGGGTAGTTATCTTATATATAAGCAACATTTTATTTCACTTAAAATTTGCTCTTCTGTGCCCCCCACTAGTCTACAACCTGTAAAATCTGTAAAACTTTTTTCCCCCTTTTATTTCACTTGGCATTAACAGGACCTAGTATGGTGCTTAACCCAAAGTATTCAAAACATTTGATGAAACACTGAAAACAAATTGTGAACCTAAGAACACTATGACCCAGAGAACAATAATTACATAATCGCACCCACTCAGATACAGTTAAATATTTTCAGACAAGGAGTGTGGCAAAGGTCTTTGAAAATATGAATCAAGCTTATATAAGTCCCCTGCTGAAAAATCTATACTTTTCTTAATCAGAGTTTTAAATCAAGAACATATTCAAGACTTCGTTAATGGTTCAATTTTACATATAAAATATCTGTTGTATTTAAATTTATTTTAATTGGTGTAATTCTCTTAGGGAAATATAAATCCTACACATGATTTTAAGGCAGTTTTTAGCTAACTGCCTCCTTGATTTCTATGTGTATGGAAATCTAAACAATTTATCTTATTGTCAAATAAGTCTTTTACTGTGGTATATCTCCACTTGTTTATTTTTCATACGCTCCAAACATAAAAAGCTACAAAATATCATCACCATAATAATATAGTGCAGAACACTAAGCCAAGACATATAAAATCACATTTATTACACACAAAGAAATGTACAATGTATTTTATTGCTGTTTTTAAAAGTTACTATACTTTCTATCTAAATTATCCCATATTTATAGAAGAATAAACACACATACACACACACACATACATACATACATATATATGTACATACATATATGTAGAGTGACTAAATACATACAGAAAAGACTGGAAGGCTACAAAACAATTTAACAGTGATTTCTTCCTTGGAGTAAGATTGAAGAGTAGGAAAGCTTTTAACTGTTTTAAAATTATAAATAAATCAGTGCCATTAATTGTAATAGGGCTGAGCAAAGAGACTTCGCTTGAGCTAAAATTTGTACTATATATGTATAGCACCTCTTGACCAACTCTCAAAATTATAAAATAATAAGAATAAATGTCCGCACACAGATGTAGATATCATGTTATTGTCATCATAATATAACACTTCCCTCACATGCAAGTCATGGTCAAGTCATACATTTCCTGAAATGCATTTCTGTCTGTCATCAGTTATATTTGAGTACTGAGCTCTGCTTTTCTGTATTTGCCAAAATGTTATCATTAAATTCTTGTATGCCATCAACAAGAATGACCATTAATTCCGCCATAATTCAAAACTATTTTTGAAAATCCTAGTGTATATGATAAAGTTTTTTTAAGCCATATATACTTACTTGTAGAAGATTACTATCTATCCAGAAAAACAAAGTCCATTGAAAAATTATTAGAACCAAAAGGATTTCCAGAAATAAGGTAATATACAAAAATATGTAGCTTTCTTCCATGGTAGCAATAACTCCTTTCTAAAATAACTACTTCCAAAATATAATGGAACAAAGGGCTCTATTTATAAAAGCAGCAAAAACTTAATGAACTCAAGAAATACAGATTACCAATAAATTAAGCTATATAACTTAACTGAGAGAAATATAAAATAAGTCCTGAAGAAATGGAAAGATATAGCATGCTCTTAGACTGAGAAGATGAAATATCACAAAAAGGCTAATTTCCCATAAATCAACCCATACCTTTAAAAGAATCCAATAAACATCCTGTCCCCTATAAGCCAACATTAACATAAAGTAGTCTTGACAATTAATGAGAGAAATGAGGAAAGCACACTAACATGCAACTCTCCAAAAAAAAAAAAAAAAAAGGACCAGCCTGTAAATTCTATGAAAGGACATTCCACCTCACTGGTATCGAAAAATGCTAAAGACAATTTTTCTAAAAGATTGGCAAAGAATTTAAAATAATATAAAGTCACATTCATACAATGAAAACCAGTATCAGACTCATGGAAATAAATCTTTCTATTTATTCTTCCAGGGCTAGCTCATGGTCCACCTTTATAAAACTAAACTGTTGGGCAGAGCTGCTCCCCAGCCCTCCCACAGCCCCGCACACTCACTCTTTCAGTGGATGTCTAAGAGCCTCCATCAGATGGTTTATTCCCCAAAGGCAAAGGACATAAGTTTTACTGTCTTTGTATCAGCACTTGATGATTAGTAGAAACTGTAATAGAGAAGAATCTGGGAGGAAATAAAAGCCCACTTAATTACCCACGACATTTTGTAACAACAACAAAACCACCTCCAATTCAGAAATGTTAGAGAAATGCATTCATAATATCAATTGTTGTGTGTCAAGATTCTAAAATAGAATTACTTAATTGGACCATGAAAAACAAACTACATATACACATATTTGTCTATGTTTATCACCTAAAATGATGGCAGAAAGGGCATTAGCTAAAAAAGGTTCTGAAGCTAGTATATGAAAGTTTCAAGGCAGAACTAGATAACACCATAATGTTCCTTACTTCATCTTTCATTTGTTCTCCTGGTCTACAAGAAAAACGTAAAAAGTGCTTCTCATGGAAACATGGTCTCTATTTCCCTTTAATTATGACTATCCAAAGCTAAATAAAGCCTTAGTGCCATTTAGCAAAATCACAGGACCTTAAGTACTGGAATAGAATTCTATTTATGCCCAATATAACTCTCAATGGCTTACAAAATGAATGAACAAACACATCTAGAACCCTGACCTTGAAGAAGCTTACAGACACTCTTGAAAAGACAACCTAACTTGCTTTCAACTCAAGCCATGCTTTCCCATTCCTTAAACCAGAAAATTGTTTCATAGTCCCCAATCAGTACTATTGAAGAAAACTCCCACTTCCCTACAAAGAGAAAGAAGACCATTTGCCACTATTCTAGGAGAACAGTCAGTCTTTACCAATAATTTAGTTACCAGGCAAAGTATCCACAACCCAAATGGTATAATTTATGAACATCTTACTTTTATCAAACTAATTTCAGAACAACTGTGTGGCATGTGAGATGCATCTATGTCAAAAATCAAGACCCAGAAAAAAAGGAATTATCCCCATTGAGTTCTAGCGGCCATAGACTAAAGATCTAAGATGGGAAGTAACATCATATGAAGAAAAACTAAATTGAAAAAATACAAATATTTGAGAGAGATGATTATCATCGATAAAACCCATAACTCAAACTTTAAAGCTTTATTTTGTTTGTTCAAAGACACAGCACTCTATTTTAAAGACAAGTTATATTCATCTATTTCTAGGGTTCAAATCCTGCCGATGAAAAGTAATCAAAGTATTACATGCCAGGTAAAAGTTACTTATTACTTCCTTAGGCAATAAATTAAATCTGATACCTGTAAATCAAGTCTTCCTCCCTGACCCCAGGCCCTACCCCAACTCACATCTTGAAGATTAAATGATTTTGAAGGCAAACACTACAAAAACAAATCAATTAAGACAGAAAATAGAATGGTGGTTGCCAGGAGAAGCGGGGAGAAGAGAATGGGGAGTCAGTGTTTAATGCATACAGACTCAGTTTGGGATGATGAAAAGTTCTGGAGATAGACAGTGGTGATAGTTGTGCATCAACATGAATGTACTTAATTCCACTGAACTGTACACGTCAAAATGGAGAAATTAGTAAATTTTATGTTATGTATATTTTATCATCACAATTTTTAAAAATGAATAATCAGACTGGTGATCCACAAAACAATCTATGTGCACCAATAGAAAAAGACTGAAAATTTGTCAATAATTTAGAAGACCAAAGAGTGCTAATCATTTCTCTGATTATAGACCAAAGACCTCAGAAAGAATGATGATGTCCTCAACCAGTTAAACAAATAACATTTTTAACTTATTCTGATAACAGAAATAACTTTTCAAAAATAGTTAAGAAAAAGCAGTACATAGAATCTGACTCTTCCAAAGAGCTTCTGAAAGATGTGTTCTCCTAAAATAAAATTTGGAAAAGAAGGTTCAAATTCAGTTTAAAAGTAGCTAAACAAGCTAATGCCCAGTTTTTCACAAGAGACTACCAGATGAATCTGCAAAACGTGCAGAATGATCAAAGAAACAGTGAATGGACACTTTTGATTCTAAATTTAGATAGAAAGGCATTGTTGAAAGAAATAACCATATGAAACGTCCAGGCTAGCCCTTGTAATGAAATTCAAAGGCAGTAAGGTAAGCAAAGCACTTTGGCAAAAAGTGTTTAAACTTTTTGGCACAAAGTAGTTACTTCATGTTATGCATCTTTTTAGGTGGGAAGGATAGACATATGTATTTGGACAACACCTAAGTGTCAGAAAAAACAAGAAAGATTCCAAGACATCATTTATGAAAGAAAAGAAGTAACAAAGTGAGCAACTATTCCACAAAAGTATATCTTAAAAACTTCTCATTTCTTCTGACTTAACACAGGATTATGGAGGTATAAGTTGTGGGGAGTAGAGGGCTGAGCAAGTCAATCTGACGGAAAGAGTATAAGAAAAATAAATTTAAAAAAAAATTAATGAGAAGGGTGACTGAGACAAACAGGTTTTCATATCTATAGAAATAGGCCTATGTGAATATCCTACAAACATTGTCATTAGAAGGCTCACCCCCTTGTCAAAGATATCTGCATGAAGATTTATACTCTTCTTTCTGGGCAGGTCACCAATATGTAAAACAATATCATTAAAGGAAGACATTTGTTGATCAGGAAAACGTCCCCAAATGGTGTGATGAACACTGGCTGATTTCATCTTGACAATCTCTGTGGTCATAGATTCAGTTGTTAAGGATATGACCCTGAAGAGGGCAATAAGGGTGTTCCCATCTGCTGGGGCTGTTGGTCAACTTATTACTCAACTGTCAACAATAAGCTGTGCTTACAGCCTATCTTCAAATACAAGTTATAGAAGACTTGGCTAAGAGTACACGAAAGATCAAGAAATCTTTGAAAAGGACAAGGTAAAATAATTCAAAAATTTTGCTCCAATGACAAAAGGTCTGTCATGGAAGCTTCCTATACAAGGAACATCTATTTTATCTTTGTGATTTGGTGAAAATCAAAAGTAGGAAAAAAAGAGAAAACTAAATGTAGTAATTAATCTTTCCAAAGAGGTACCAGTGTTAGTAAACAAAACTATACTACTTTTACTGATTCAGAGAAAGAAAATTAATAAGATTAAAAGACAAATTACATTCAAAAGCTATCAACCAATGGCAGGTGTTTAAATAAATATAGAGCAAATTGTAAGGTCTTAAAGATTCAAGAAAAAGAAACAGTGCCTACCTACACAAAATTTACAATTTATCCTGTGCTCCTGAGATAAAGATGTGATTTCTTTCAGTCACTTCCAAGACTACTCTATTTTTGAGCACCATGATAGGTAAAATTCTTAAGCCACCCTCCAAGATTCCTACCTCTGGTTATTCAATCAAACACTCATCTAGGTACTGCTGGGAAAGGATTCTGCAGATGTAATTAAGATTACTAAACAACTGACCACATCTGTGGAGATTATTCTATATATACAGATGGTCTCGAATTAATTACGAGACCATAAAGCAGAGAACTTTATCCAACTGTAATCAGAGAGAGGTGGTACAAGAGGAGAGAGGCAGAAGGGGAAATCAGAGACATTTCTCAGCGTGAGGATTTGTCACTATGCTACCTCATGGACTCTATAATATTGGGGCCCCCATGCAAAGAACGGAGAGAAGTCTCTAGGAGCTAAGGGCTAGCCCAGCTGACATTTCACAGAAACCTTAAGCCTACGACCACGAGGAATGGGATTCTGCCAATCACCTGAATGAGTCGGAGAGCAGATTTTTCCTTGAGCCTCCCCAAAACATCCCAACTGACCAACAACCAGATTGCAGGCTCATGAAAGCCAGAGCAGAGAAACTAGTTGAGCCAATCCCAGCTTCTGTCATACAGAACCCTGAGATAATTAATGACTGTTGTTTTAAGCAGCTAAATTAATATTAATTAATTATGGCAGCAATAGAAAATTAATGCAAGCACTTAAACATGAAAGTGCTTCAACATAATAACTCATTTAATTCTCACAACAACCCTTAAAAGTTATCAACTTCCATTTTACAGATGTGGAAACTGAGGAACAGAGAAATCAAATAACCTACTTAAAAATATATGCCTAGGAATTGGTAATGACATATTCAAGAAAGCTAATTGGCCCCATAACATTTATAACATGAGCTTGAAAATTACAAAATTTCACTGAACAAGGAAGTGACTTCTTTTTAAAGGTCAAAAAATAAGAAGAAACTTTAAATAGTTTTAAATGAAAAGGTTCTCTAAATCAAAGGAGTAATTTTTTTTTTAAATGGCCTTATGCCAGAATGTACAGAGCCAATCTGACAGGAAAAAACTACATCAAAATAAATGCAAACCTATGTAACTACCTATGTACCTGTGTAACTATGTAACTACTTCTTTCAACACATTCAAAAGTCAAATACTAAGTTAATAAAAGGTTAAATTTTAATATAAATTCAGTTTTATTTTGATTCTTACTCCACAGAACTATTTTAAATATGGTATTATAGGAAGAAAATAATTAAAGTGATTAGAGAAGCTACATGAGATTTTTTCTTAAAGAAAAAATGAGAACATCAACTGTACCACACTATTCAGACACTCACACTCCTGCTCAAGGAAGCAGAAAATTCCGGATAAAAGCAAGGATAATACATAAAGAAATCTGGGGGACAATATAAGCCAAAACTAAAATCAAATATTTATTTTATAAAGAAGACAGACACAGTCAAATCACCTGCAATGTCTATACAAGATGAATACATTGGTTTCCTAATCTTGAAAGGGCTACTGCTAAAGACACGAAATATTTTAAAAGAATTTGAGTTTCTATTCTTTGAGATTCAGTCAAAAATCAATTCAGAAATCAAAAACTGTTACATTTTCCATAACGCTACTTAAGAGAAAGTACAAAGGGAAAAAAACAGTATCCGGGGAGAAAACGTGAAAAAAACTAAGTAACAACATATAAACCTAGAGTTTTATTAATCGATAGCATTTTCCTCTGTTGTTCTTGTGTGTGACTTTTAACCTTCAAGTCTTGACTTCAGAGTATGGGGCAACCGTCCTTAACTGAAAGGCTATGCAATTCTTCTCGAATAAACCAACTTGGATTTCCAACATGTAATGTGAATTTATGTTGTTAAATAAACATCTATTTGGTGTTATGTATGAATAATGTACTCATGTTATTTTAGGTTTAGTAATAAAAGATTTTAAAATGGCCTATTTAGAAAAATAAACAATTTCTAGTCTGAGAAATTTAAAAGAAAAAGTTTAAATCTAGATATAGTTAACTTTTTCAATACTAATGTCCCATTTATAAAACCTCCTACATATCTGTCATTATAAATTATGTATACGCATTGATGTCAATCATCAATTTGCAGGTGTTCCTAATGTAAACTGCATATGCCTATTTAGATCTTCTCTGAAGGCTAATTGAGAAAAACAGGCACAGCAAGATATTTTTTAACCTGTAAGCTCTGCAAAACTGAACAGAGCTGGCAATGAGCTCAAAGACAGTTTGGTCATGTTCTATTTCTTAAATTGGATAGTAACTTCATGGATGTTCATTTTATTATTTTGCTTTGTAACATACACATTACATATATTCTCCTACATGTACCAAGTGTTATATAAAAATGAACTGAACAGGTGATATCATTTCTTTAAAACACAGTTATACACATAAGAACGAAATGATGAAAATAGCATTTCATTACTTCTTACTTGTATATACATGTGCACATACACACATACACACACAGTAATGACTTAGATTTAATAGAAAAAATATTCTTTGTAGATATTTTAACTATACAGAAGAGCACAAATTAGTTACAATACAGAGAAATTAGAATCCACTTGGAAATTAAAATTTCTAAACCAAATTAAGAACTTTGGTAAAATATACATAGAAAAATAGCTTATAGATCTGGTCTTGAAAGCCTTTTGTTCTGGCTACAAATCCATTGCTAGAAGACTCTAGGGCATCTAAAATGCTACAGACTAATTAGAAGTTTGCAGGTTTGAGGAGATTTTTTTAACTTCATGGAGCAATTAGAATAGATTCATGACCTACCTACCCAATCAACTGTCTTACCACTAAAAATTGGCTAAAATGAATGTTACAAATAAGTGTATAGTCTGAATTGTGAGCTGGTTTCTATTTTTTTTCTACTACAAGTATTATTCTCATTCCTAATTTTTCTATTTGCTTAGTGAATCACAACTACCTCAACACTTTTGCCCTAAATAAAATTCAGAGGGTTAGGAATTAAACATTATAAACTTATTCTTCTAAGAAACTTTATCTTCAAGTGTCCTCCTACTCTTATTAGGAGGAAAATATCTTTTAAAGGCATTTTCCACAGAAATAGCTCATTTCTTTAGAAAGCATCCAACCTATCGAAACTTTTCAAAGGACAGATTACTATCCTTATTTTTTCCCCCTTTTCAATAGGTTTTAAAAATAGGTGTCAAAGTTAGACCCAGATTAATCTGATCTGTCCAACTTCAACTTAGCTTTTAACATCTTGTCATAATATTCTTATCTTTTAACACAGGAAGGGTTAGTATTTCTTTGTAACAGTTTCTCAACTTCACAGACCAGCCTTTAAAGAAAGGTTTCCGTCAAGAATATGAATTTTAGTTCTGGCAATCTGACTTGAGAAAATTCTGATCAAAGAAAAGCATTATACACAGGTGTTCATTATAGTATTATTCATCTTAGAAAAATATACAAATCCACTTAAATGTCTGATAAGAAGGAATGATTACTTAAATGGTATTCCCTTTATAAATGGAATATTATATAGCTATCAAAAATAATGTTCACCCCCCAAAATATGTAATGACATGGGAAACAGCTTATGTTGCAGGAAGTATAAAGAAAAGGATAATTACAATTTTTAAAAACTACACAGGAAATAAAACAGAAAGCACACTGTCTTTTTTTTTTATTTATTATCTTTTCCTAAATGGTATACTATGCACATGTATAATTTTTTTATCTGTAACACCACAGTTATTTTCTTAGTGCTCATACTTTAAAATACTCTGTTATCATTTTAACACTTAAGTCTCCCCATGGAGCATATACCTCCTTCCTTACTTTTATGGAATGCATACTTCCAACAAACTCAACCATCTAAAACACATAAAAATTTTTCAGATAGAAACTAATTGCCTCAATCTTTTAGAAGACACAATTGGGAAAGTGCACATTTATATTTGGATAACAAAGTCATGCTGAAGACTATTAAAGTATCATAGTTAAAAATCGATTAGCATTACATAGCAGATAAACCCAACTTGGCCTCCAGGATCCCTGGGAATTCTTTTTCCCACCTGTGTCAGGACCCTAAGGAACTTTCACTGCTGCTGAATGATTTCTATGATCCATCATATCACCCCACAAAGACATAGCCATTTAGTTACACTTTTTCCCATTCTTCAAGTATCCAGAAATCCTACACAGTCTTTGTGATACAGAAAGCTTTAAAGATATTTCCGCTTTTTTTTTTTTAAATTTCAATTACACTATAAAGGATTGACTCAAAATTTTTTAAAAAACTGGTTATTTTAAGAAATAATCAAACAATTCTTTGAAGTGTTTGATTTTATCTCCCTCTGAATACTTTTCCTTAACTCAAATTTATATTTCAATGACATTTTTCAGATAAATCCAACTGCCTGAGTTTTGAAAATATTCCAGACCAATAGATTTTAACTTAGTGCAATTACCAACATTTTCAGGCTGCCCATCTTAGAAGGTCCAAAAAAAATGTTGAGTTAAAAAGTATTTTCAAATTAGTCCCAATTTCATCCTTCAGACAGACAAGTTTTCCCACGATGAAAGTTTCTTCAATATTGAACTGCTTCTTCAAAAACAGCCAAGTTAGCCCTGAGTTTATTTTAATACCCACAAAAAACTCATTTAATTTTTAAATATATATCAACATTCAAAGGAACAATTATTGTAGTTTTATAGATACCAAACGGAACTTTCCAGGGGAAAGAAAGAAACCCTGTACTCCTCACATATATAAATATGATATTTTTCCTCCTAGGATAATTAGCATCTCGATGAGAAGTTGGCTTTTAAACTTCCATAAATTTAAAAAATGTAATGTGTTTGCAGCTAACTGAATGAGAGACGCTTATACTTCATTCTTGCCAAACTATTAGCGAGCTACTTAATAGAATTTTTTTTTCTCTGTATCCATCACACTGGCTATAAAATGTTGAATACTATGGGTAACTACACCAAAAATTACACTCAGAAAAGCCTATATTCCCTGGCTTCTCAGAGTAGTCTCCAAGTCAGTGACGACACCACTTGGGAACTTGTCAGAACTAAAAGTCTGAGACCTCCACCCCACAGCTGTTGAATTACAATTTCCATTTACCAAGATATCCAGGTAATTTGTCTACACGTTAGGTTTAAAAAGCACTAAGTCTAGAGGTTAAGGTAGAAAATAGCATGATAAACTTTCTCCTGCTTGCTCTTTCTAAGTTGTAGAAAGTTGCAGAAAATGTGCAGTTGTCAATGAATAAATCATTCCTAAAGATTGCTGGTAAATATTTTAATTAAATCAAGCTCTCCCACAAAAGTAAAAAAAAAAAAAAATGCATGTGGCTGATGCTTCCTGCCTATTAACAAGATTTTCAGTGTGCTAACAGAACTAAATACTTTTTAATAACATGCTAAGAACAGGTACATCTGTTCCCTGTTCTCTATTGAATTCTTACTAAAGAATTTTCTTCTTTTTCGAACTTCAAATGGGTCTTGTGGATAAATCTATTTTCAATTGTTCTAAGTTGAAAATGTTTTAAAGACTCTTAATATAAGAATCCTAATTGACCAATTTTAGAAACCAATTTAATTCACCTTAGAAATGAATTAAGTTATACATGTTTGAGGCAAATATACAGCCCCTGTCATAGTCCCTGGTCTCACTGTAGATAGTATGATATACCTTTAACAAAGGGTCCTCACACTCTCAAGGATTTTCATAAGAAAATATCAAATTGCAGGCTACTGGGAATTTGTAATACAATGTGACTCACGAAAGTTTATTTAACTTTCCAGAGGTGTGTCCATTACGTGACATGCTACACCTGCACTGACCTGTGCTCTATTAGTCTACAGAGTTTTAAACAAGATGCTTCTTTAAAGACTTCAACTATAGCCTTCCACAAAAGTGCTCTGGGAATAACAATCCCTCTACAATCAGAGCCTTGTTCTAAACAGAGCCCTTAAGTAAATTAAATCTTTAGAAAAACACACTTTTTTGTTTGTAAAGAAAGAAACATTTCCTGAATGCCAGAGAATGTTTCCTTGAGAAACTGTTTATATTACTGTGTTGAAAAGGTGTTTATGTTGCTATAAACACCTTCCTTATAAGAGGAGATGCAGTCTTTCCGTTGTTTACAGTGTAATCAACCCTGATTCAAAAGATCTACCCTTATTCGTCATGCCTGGACTCACTTCATTCTGTCCCAATCAGATCACTCCCTAAGATATTCTGTATTTGTTTAGCATAATCAACCACATGAGAACAGAGGTGCTTAGGTTCATTATCAGTACTACAATGACCAACTTCATTAATTAGCAAGTTGTGGTGGTTTGTGCCCTGTCAGCTTGGTTAAGGAGGAACAACATTTCCTGTCATCGTCTTCCCTGTATAGTTCCAGGTTAACGTTGACCAGAAGTAGAATCTGCACAGACTTGTAAGGATCTGCATGGATTGGGAAGCCATTACTCTCTGAAGGCTGTCATAGTCAGTATAGTAACCAGACAAGATTGTATGGGTGGATTCAAGCTAGTCTTTGCTCTTTCTCAGATGCCTGTCCAACTTCTCAAGCTGACTCTATAAGTCAACAGCAACTCCAGGCCCACCACAGACCCAGGGAGGTGATAACTACACAGAGGCACAGCCTTCCACAGACCTTCCGCCATGAGCCTTATCTTATGCTTGGCTTTTCAAACTGACTAGTTGGGGACTCCACTGATCCTCCAGCTTGCTTCCTGGACCTTCGTTTCCCAAGCTCCTACCATAAATGTTTAAGGTTTTATTTCCATAATAAATCTCTTACATTATAATCTACCGTAGTCTTTTTCCATGATTAAACCCCAATTGATGCTAAATACCTGGTTTACTCATTAGCTCTGGATTTAAATGGTCTCTTGACATTAAAGACATGGCATATTCAACAGTAAATGTCAAAGTGCACTTCATCTTCCAATGCTGAACTGATAAGTACTAGCAGAATAACATCTGTGGTTTAAACCCTCCACTTAATCTTACATTTTTCCATATTAACTTTAAAATTTTTGTTCTAGCTTTATTGAGACATAATTGACGTATTTTAAACATCGCATATTTAAGGAGAATAATTTTTTGTTTTGATATAAATAGGCACCCAGGAAACTATCACCACAGTCAAGATAAAAACATATCCATCAACCCTAAATGTTTTATCACGTCTCTAAAATCCTTTCCCTTCCCTGCCCTGCCCCACCTCCCATCTCCAAGCAACCAATGATGTGCATTCTGTCATGATGACTACTTTGCATTTTCTAGAATTTTATATATATGTAATCGTACACTGTGTACTTTTTGGGGGGTGAGGAGGGGAGTTCTGGCTTCTTTCACTTAACATAATTTTTAATTATATTGAGATTCATCCATGATGTTTTGTGTATCAATAATTGATTTCTTTTTAAATGTTGACTAGCAGTTCATTATGTAGATACACCACAATTTGTTTATCCATTTACTTACTGGAGGGCATTTGAGTTGCTTTCAGTTTGGGGCTATCACAAATAAAGCTCTTATAAACATTTGTGTAAAAATTTTTGTATTGACATATGCTTTCAAATTTCTTGGGTAAATACCTATGGGGGAAAAAAACCAGGTAGATAAATGCTTAATGTTTTAAGAAGCTGAATTGGAAAAACTATTTTTCCAAAGTGATTATACCATTTTAAATATCAATCAGCGATGTATGAGAGTTCCAGCTGCTCTATATCCTCATCGACATTTGCTATAGTCACTCTTTTTAATTTTAGCTATTCTAGTGTTGGTGTATATCTCATGACAGTTTTAATTTGCATCTTCCTAATGACTAATGCCACTGTATATCATTTCATGTGCCTATTTGACATCCACATATCTACTTTAGTGATGATCTGTTCAAAGCTTTTGCCCATTTTTAATTTGGGTTGTTTTATTATTATTGAGATATAAATTATTTATGTATTCTTTATATATGTTTAGCAAATATTCTCCCAGCCTGTGGCTTATCTTTTCATTTCCATAACTTTTGAAAAGCACAATTTTTCCCCCTAACTTTAGGCACTGTAGTCTTTTCCTAGGGCTGCCATAAGAAAGTACCATAAACTTGGGTGCCTAAAATAACAGAAATTTAACTTTTCATGCTAGAAGTCCGAAATCAAGATAATCAAGGTGTTGGCAGGGCTATGGTCCCTCTGAAAGCTCATGGAAAGAATCTTTCCTTGATTCTTCTGGCTTCTGGTGATCACTGGTAATCTCTGACATTCCTTAGCTGTGGCGGTATAATGCCAACCTCTGTCTCTGTTTTCTCATGGCCTTCTTCCCTGTGCGTCTCTGGGTCTCTGTATCTTCACACTGCCTTTTTATAAAGACACCAATCAGTGGATTAAGGGCCTACACTAATCTATTATAATCTCATCCTAATTTGATGGCATCTGCAAAAGACCCTATTCCCAAATAAGGTCACTTTCACAGGTACCTGGGGTTAGAACTTCATTGTATCTTCCAGGTAGATGCAATTCAACCCACAACAGGTACTTAGAGTTTAATATTAAAAAGAGCACAGTAAATTAATCAACATAAGTTCTGGCCTCTTTTACAACAGTCTGTTTTTGCCTCCTTCACTGTTTCTGTAGAGACAGCCCCAAGCTCATTTGCAGAATTTCTTATCCATGGTATTACTTCCCCAAAACAGATGGGTTCCCTGCAATAGTCAGTTTGGTTTTAGCATCGATCCCTTGGCTAGCTTCTCTATACCAAGTATTAGGTAAAGGTATAAGACGAGGGAAAACAATTATCACATGATTACCTTTTTTAATACCACTCCTCTTGATCTACCTTCAACTAGGGTATAAAAGTTTGGGAGAACAAGGTTAGCACAACACAAAATCTGCACTGCAGTGCTTCTAATTCTAGCCCTGCTTCCTTCAATACCACCTAGAAGAAAACAGAAAATGCTTCTCCAAAGAAACATGTTCTAATTATCAACTGCTGCATAATAAGCCACCCTAAACTTAGTTTAAAATAACAACAGCTATTTTACTATCTGTCATGGTTTCTGGGTCAGGCTTGGCTGGACAGTTCTGGCTCAATTTTTCATTTGGCTACAGTCAGATGGAGGCTAGAGTTGGAGCGGCAGAGGACTGGCCGGGCATCTCTCTAATGTAGTTAGTCTTCTCAGAGCTATTTCATGTGGTCTCAGCTCACAACACAATGGCCTTAGGACAGCTGGACAGCTACATGGTGGCTGCGGGTTTCACAAACAAGCATTGCATTCCAAGAAACAAACAGAAAGCTACATGGCCTATTATGATGCTGGTTCAGAAATCACATACCATCATCTCATAGTATTGTTGGCTGAAACAATCACAGAAGCCCAGCTAGCTTCAAAGGGACGAAACATCAATCCTACCTCTTGATAGCAGCATCAAAATATAATTGTAAAAAGAACATGAGGGATAAGAGAAAATGTTGTAGAAATCTTTGGAAAATACAGTTTGCTCCAGAACATATCTTATGTTTCCCTGCGGCTATGAGAATAGTGGACTGCTCCATTCAAATTAAAGACCAAGCACAAGCTATATACTAAAATCCCTAAGACTTAATATTTCCTTCATTCTTTCTTCTGCCAATACTGTTTTACACCTTGACTACTACGGTCTAGCACACACTACTGACTTAGGTCCTCCAGATGTCCTGTGTTATAAAAAGTAGATTCAGAAAAATTACTTACCCTAGATCCACAGAGAAACTGATGGCAACCACTTGACTATCAGCTACATCATTTGCAACTCCCACAACTCTAATATTTTTCCCCTACAATCAAGGTCCAAAACCCTAGATTCCATTCTAGATCTACCAATAATTATTAAGAACTGTTTATAATTCACAATTTCAAACCATCTTTTCATTAGTTTGAAGATAATTTCTCATTGTCTCTCTCACACACTCTCTCTTTCACACACTCTCTCTCTTTCACACACACACCCCACTTCCCTTTGTCATATGTGAATGTTATTTGGAAAATTCACCAATTATGGTTCCTGGTATATAGTCTCTAGTTTGAGTGCAAAGGAATTACAATATTTCCCTTTCTACTTCCATAAATCATAAGTCCCAAATCTTCATTCAAATACACCATTTTTAGGCACGTAATTTACTTAAGATTCCCTCATTTTCTATAAAATGTAATGGAAAATAAACTAAATTCCATTCAATAAATATTTATGGAACACCCGACTGCATGCCAGGCCTTCTGCTATGCGCAGGGTCACAAAGATGAGTAAGGCACTATCTCCTTTCCCTGACATAGCTAAGCAGCTAAACATGAAAGCAAATTTACTGACAATCACTATACACTTCACCACATGCAAGCCATGTTTAAGGCTTAGAAGACTCAGCTAAAACTACACACAAAAGAGATTACTTTTAAGGAAAAGTAGGTAAGTATTTGCCAAGAAGAAAATGAAGGACATTCACTGTAGGCAAAGGGAAAAGTGTAAGCAAAAATCCCAGGGCATAGAGAATGCATGGCTTGAAAAGGAACCATGAGTACACTTGAGGTATGGTTCCAAGTACCTGGCTGTTTGTGAACAACCATGAGACTAGAAAGGTAGGCAAGTGCCAGTCTGTGACATTCCTTATACTGCTCTGTAAGGAACAGAATTAGACAATAGACAGTCACCAAATACTTTTAAAACATAGAATGTCTTGAAGAGACTGACGTTTTCAGAATGGTAATTGGCCACAATATGGGAAATGATTAGAGGGAAAGGAGCCTGAAGTAGGAAAAACTAAGTTCAGGTGAAAGAAAAGGAAGTGAAGCAATGGAGTGAGCAAAACAGATACAGAATATCCAATCTAGTGACTGATACCTTGAACCAGGGCTGGGGGAGGGGGTGGGGGTAGGGGAAATCAAAGCATCCTGTCAGAATGAGAATCTACAGAAGTTGGTGAGAAGCATGTGTCAAAGCCAAATAGATCAAAGGCTAAGAGAGGAAATAAACCAACGACAGTGATTTTAAACTTACTTTCTGCAGCAAGCTTGTTTAATTACAGAACAACATCCATAAATGGCATACTAAGTGACAGAATATGAGCTAAGTACATAATCACAAACTCAAGGAGTATGACTTTTCATCCTGGTGATCATCTTATTCACCTTATAAACCATTTTTTCTCTCCTGCAACGACATTGGAAGGTAGAAACCAGAGGACTGGAGATGTCAGGGAATCAGAAACTTTAAAAACAAAGTCGTAAAGAGAAATAACAGAAGAAAAATGGAATCTGTACAAAGTACACACATATAAGAGCAAAAAAAAAAAAAAAACCACTGGCAGAGGATAAGAATTTGAAGAAGTTAGCCTATAAGCTCTAAAATAAAAGCTTTCCTGTCACAGTAATTCCTGGTTTGTTCTTACCTCAGCTGTTGTTACCTGTGCCTCAGACATTTGAAGATATCTGAAAGGACATGGAGGCATGCAATTCTATTATTACAGACAAGAAATGGGCTTGTTTGCACCAACAGTAGGTAATTTTTTTCCCCTTCCTCTTTGCTTCTATACCCTCACCTTGAGAGGCTGATATTATGGGTTAGCAGTAGGCCTGGCATGTAACGTTGATATATCTCTAGGCAGTAACTCTTCAGATTAGCTACTAGCATTAGATACCACCTCTGCCTGACCCCAACTTGGCCATTTTTCAGTTCTTTTTATGTGACCTGAAATGTTCTTCTTGTCCATCTTCACGGTCCCAAAGACCGCAAGGAAAACATGCATTTCCGTCTTGTCATCTCTGAAAAATGAGGGACAATGGTCACTGACAGTGGTCAGTGTTCCAAAGTCACCTGCCCTGCTTGTGCAGGAAAAGAGGCCAGTGAGCATTCTGGGGCCACTGCTTGGACTGCTGTCTTTCCCTTGCCCCTGCAGCCTTTCCATGCTGAACACAGTTTCCAAAGCCATAACCATTGAGTAAATACTCTTTTTTTTTTTAACCTTTTAAATATTAAACAACCATACAAAGCCAGTCTTCAGTGAAACATGTTGTTGGTATAAGGATACAGATTTCTGGCTTTGAATCACTTCCAGTTATTATGCATTCCAAATCACATGCCAAAATTTTAATGAACTTTCAAATTTACATTTATGAAAACAGACCTTGGCACACATAAATGGGTTATTTTTCCATATCACTTTTCAAAAGGTTCCTCATAGCTAAAATGATTCTGAGCTGTCTTCTGTCATTCAAGATGAACTCTACAAAAGAACTAAGTGTTCTTACTTTCACACTAATTTATTCTACATTGGTTTTACTCAGCATATGGTAAGCATATGGGAAAGAGAAGTGTATCTGGAAGCTGTTAGAACTGCATGTAATCAAAATCTACCAGAAGAAATCTAATTTGATTAATTGAAAATTAAAGTCGTAGTTAATCACTTGGTATTTAAGGAGGGTTGGGTAGGATATATCACTTAAAAATGAATCCTTCTCAAACACATAAAATTATTCTCTTTGCTCCAAATTATCACCTACATCTGGTAGTAGTGAGAGTGCAAGGCACCCCTAAAATCTTCAATAGGCAGGCCCTGGCTTAATGCTAAAATAAATAGTAAATTTTAAAGACTATCTACTTTTGGCAAAGAACTTTGTTCCTGAAAACATCACTTTAGCAGCTAACTGATCTTTAAAAAAGGGGAAAGGGACAGGCTGAATCTAAGTTTTAAGGCTTATATGCAGTTTTCAAGTTCATATAACCTGTTAGTTGAACATCTTCAGCCATCCACTTTACAAGGTACCGAAAGAATATCAGCATCAGATGAAAAGCTGAGGTGATATTTAAGCCTAAAATTGCCTGCTCTAAGTGACCAGAGCCTATGCTCAAACTTTTATCATTGTTTTAAAAAAATGACACTAGTATCACCGCAAAAAAAAAATATTTACAGTAAGATCAAACTCTATATAACCTTTCTAAAGCTTGCTTTAAAAACCAGATCCTTACGAGTTTCCTCCCTCCCTCCTAAACCTCTGCATAACACAATAATCAAAACCCAAATTAATCCCATGTTCAGTGCTAGCAGATGATTTCTCAGGATTACCCAATTTCCTCCTGCCCATGCATGCAAGATTTTGCTTACTAACTTTAGCAACTTCATTGTCTTCTTCAAAGGCAGAGCAGCGGTATTAAAAGAAAAGTAACCAATCACATAATGCTATGCAGTTTATTCTCAAAATGAATGGAAAAATAAAAAATAAAAAAACCTCAAGCCAAGACAATATATGTCAACAGGCTCAACATTTTAAAAATTTAAATTATAATAAAATATATCATCAATCCAAATAAAGTGTGCCTAACATCTAGACTAAGCATTAAAATAGAACACATAGAAGAATAAAAGAAAGCAGCTTCCACGAGGGGAGAAGCAAGCATGCTAAACCTGATAATTAATTCGGAACACTATGATATTCAAATTTACATCCCCCTCCCCTGCTTAATACAAAGCAGGAGATTCTATTTCAATGTATCACAATAAAACAGTTTAGGTTCTACTATTGACCAGAATCACAGTACCATGCCTTCTGAGACTGCTCAAAATTTAAAATATTTGCAACTTTCCTATCATAAAGTCTATTTGTATTGGTCTCACAAAAGCCCGGGTAAATGAAAAACCCACAGAATGCTTGAAATGCACAAGTAATAATGACAACAGATCTATTCCCTTACCTTTCCCCCACATTCCACCCTTCCTCTTTTATAAAGGAAAATGTCTTCAGTCTTATCAGTTTCCTTTCACAAACACTCTGCATCATGTATCCTCGGGAGGCCCATCCACTAACTGGCAGAATGAAAGTGTTTACAGATGGTACAAAGAGATAGGGGGAAGGACACTACCCCAGAGCCAACACTATCATTCCAGGATCTAGAGACCTAAAGAGAAGAAATTCTAGTCAACAAAACACCAGTCATAGCCTTAGTGAGGAACTGAAAGTAAATCTTGGAGGTAAAGAATGAAGAAGACAAAAGATGGTTAAAGATTCAGGCTAGTAGAAAGGATTAGACAGATAAACACAAACTACTGCTTTTCAAATTCAGACTCCATACAATTCAAGTTTATAGAGACTAGCCTTTTGAATTAAAAAGAACTAAAGAAAACAAAAAGTAACACATATTTTAAAAAATGTTTTAAACCCAGATGGCAAACTGTATTTGGCTTGTTCACTTAAAATAAGTATAAAAATAAGTATACAGACCCCATAGCCCCATATAAAAAATATATGACTAAGGATCCCAATTTTACTGTACTCAAATCATTTCTATTTTATGGCATCACTAATTCATAGTCATTTCTCTATAGCCTCAAGAAACTAGTAACGAAAAGAACATGGCACATGATTTCATGTTAAAAAGATTCATCTTAAAAGTCAGGTGATTTTATGTTAAGAGGGTGCTGGTGAAGATATGAAGGGAATTGCAGGCCAAAATAAACCAGTGGGAATCAGAACTAGGGCTCCTTTCTTTTCATGCAAGAGAAATATCTATTGTATTAGGCTCCATGTTTTCCCAAGTATGCACAATGGCCACAACAGTTTACATTTCATGATGAAGATCTAAATGAACACCAGGTCTTCTTGGGCTCTTCCAGCTCTCTCCATTCTGAGCCCAGACAGGGCTCCCTGAATATCTGGTAGCATAATCACTGAAGCCTACCTAAGCTTGTGATTTTTTTTTTTTTTGAGAGTGTTTACAATGGGAAATACACTTATTAAAATGTGCGCTGAAAGGTATATTTACTCTGTTTAAATTTCAGATGACTATAGTGGGAAGAAATGTTTACTGCACTGTTTGTAATTCTTAATCTCTAGATAAAAGTGGTTATCACTCTCCAGTAGTACCTGGTCTGAGTCATTAAAGCACTCTTTTGGAGAGTTATTTCTCTTCTACCTTAATTTTTCTCCTGCAAACAAGTATTCATTAATATCTACACTTGAGGTTTTGGTTGTTTTTCAGTATAAATAACTGAAATACTGTGTGACACCATGTTAAAAACAGCTCACCACTGCAAGACTGTAATTATACCACAGCTAAATCACTTCTGTTATGTACATATCAATGCTCCTTTCACTAATAAAATAACTCATACCTTTTATCATACATCTTTAAAAACAGATTGTTTCACTAATGCCAGATACTTGTTCAATATTCTGCTAAACGATTTAAGTAACTTTTATTGTAAAATGAACCATCAGTTAGAGCACAGTGCAATGACTAGGGTATAGAATTTTAAAAACAACTTAATTTGAATCTGATATGCACCACTTACAAACTCAGTCAGCTCAGTTGGCTTTTTTGAAGATTAGGGTCCTCATCTAAAGATGGGAATATCAACATTACTTCTTATTTATTTCAGGTAAATTATGAGACTCAAATGTGAAAATGTTTTATTAGACCTTAAAATCCTATACAAAACCATGAAGGAAAGAACTAACAGATTGTATTACATAAACATTTAATATTTTTGTATGGCAAAAGATAAAAGTGCCACTACCAAATTATAAACTAGAAAATATTTGCAACCCATCTGATGGAGTAACATCGCTAAAGAACTCTAACAATTTGATAAGCAAAGAACTCAAGAGGAAAAATGAGCAAGGAATAGAAGAATGCGAATAAGTGAAAAACATAAAAAGGTGCTCAACCTCACTGGTGCAGAGAAACCAAGAATAAAAGATCAATTATGCCAAAAACTAGTGACAGGTAATATTCAGAGTTGGTAGCACTGTAAGGAAATAAGCATTTTCATTTTCATGCACACTTTTTTTTTTTTGGAGCAAGAGACATCAAAGTCTACACAAAAGATATATGATAATTTTAAGTCCTACATTCTTCAATTGAAGAAGTCTACTTTTAGTATTAATTCAACTGAACTAAAAGTGCCAGTCTTTAAATATATATATTCAGAGATATTTTCCCATTACTGTTTAGAGGAACAAAAACTGGAAACATGGTTGCCATCGATAGCAGAAAGCCTGAATAAATCACAGTTGATTCTCTCTATAGAATATTAGTCATTAAAATTATGAATTCTATATCTCTGCATCTATTGATCTCAAAATATGTCCAAAATACATTTAACTGAAAAATTCAAGGTAGATAATCATGTGAATTGTATTATCAAGGAAATATAGCCATTTGCAACAACACGGATGGAACTCAAGATTATCATGCTAAGCGAAATAAGCCAGACAGAAAAAGTTGAAAATCACATATCACTTATATGTGGGATATAAACCTAAAAGCAACAAAGGAACAGGACAGAGACTCATGGACATGGACTATAAACTAGTGGTTACCCGAGGGTAGGGGTGGAGGAAGAAGGGGAGGTAGACGAGGTAAAAGGGGTCAAATATAGGGGAAGGGGGAAGGTGAAGTGGGTAAAGGGGATCAAATATATGGTAGCTGAAGGAAACTGGACCTTGGGTGGTAAACACACAATAAAATATACAGATGTTAAATTATAATGTACATCTGAAAATCATATAATTGTATTAACCAATGTTACCTCAATAAACTTAATTTTTTCTTATCATGTAATCGGCGTTATCTAGTGTATATATATATATTTTTAATTTAACATGTATAATTTATCATCCATATGAAAAAGAGGTAGATGAAACATATAATGTTAACATTAGTCACCACAAAAGGTTGCTACTAGAAAGGTTGTGTTTATGGGCACACATGTATGTATGGAAGGATGTTTATTAACTTCTGGGATGACTGATTTGTAAAAACTAAATGTATTACTTTTATAATTTAAAAATCTTCAAGAAAAAATAAGTACTGAAGACCAAATGAAACTGATCATACCCTGTATTAGAAAGAATGTGTGCAAATATGTAATAAAAAAATAAAGTAACATTGCCAGATCTTTTTTTAAATATGAAAAAATAAATCTACCAAGAAAGTTAAAGTACAATAAAACGAGTTCTATGTCAGATGATTTGTAATACACTATCTCACAATTCCTTGTCCCAAACTATTATCAGAAGTAAAAGAAAAACGTTTAAGCTATAAAACCTCATTAAATGTATCACTTATAGGTGTACAGATATCACAGAATCACAGATGCGCGCGCGCACGCGCACGCGCACACACACACACACACACACCCCGCCCGCCCGCCCGAAGGGGAGGGGAAGGAGAGCCAAAGGTTAAAGAGAGGCATCTTGGTGTTCAGGCTGAGGGCAAGGGATGGCAACAGTAGCCACAGCAGACATTAATAATCAGTCACCACACTCTTTGTGCCAGTGAGGGCAGCCTCAGAGCTATAAAGCAGAAAAACCTATCCACTTTTCCTGGCTCAGAAAGGCAGAAAGCCTATCTGATGTTGCTGGAGGAAAAACATCCAAGTCTTAGCTAAAGACGAGATGCATGCCTCTGTCTACTCTTTCTTACCCTAGCACTTCAAGAGCAAGCTTTCAAAAGTACTCCTTCAATAAACACTACTAAAATAGTCATTCCTCATCTGCCTCCAGCAATGGTGTAGTTTCAGGGACTGTGGAACAATAGATGTTTCCATATCCAGCAGATGATTTGAAATGACATTAGTGTACATGTTTTTATTCCATCACAGATTTTTCTTAGAAGTTTTTATATGGCAGTAGCACACCAGCATGAATTGGTAATATCAGACACTTGCCCTTTTGGATAGGTTGGTATGTTCTCCTTACCTTAAACCAGTGGTCTTGCAATTGTGACCTCAAGGCAAGCAGCATCAACACCACCTGGGAACTTGTTGGAAATGCAAATCCTCAGGCCTCACCCCAAAATAAATGAATCAGAAACTTTGGGGGCGGAGTCTAGCTCATTTTCAACAAGCTTTTAACAAGTTTTAACAAGCCTGTTCTGATTCTGATACCCACTAAAGTTTCAGAACCACTGCCTCGAACTATCCATATAAAAACAGTAGCTATGGGTACATGTTTATATACTGCACACCTATAAAATTTGACAGTAACAATAGCATAACATGTAACATCATTAAGTAAAGTTCATTTTTTTGTTTTTTGTTTTTCGTTTTTTCTTTTTAAATGAAGTCAATTTTGTTCAACAAACATTGTTCCTGGAAGTCAGTAATTGAGGTTACTAAAACAGCTGTCATCATTACCAAAACTACTCTTAATTTCACTGCCACAGACAAAGCACAATACATGTCCGAATCTCTCCCCATATTAACCAAGTAGTTTGCAGAACCTGCCTTTTGTCTAGAACTCTTGCTGCTTATGGCTCTTGCCTTTTTGCATCACCAGTTGTAAAATGACATTACATACTTATTCCACTGAAGAGGGCAATTCACAAATGATCTAACATCTACTATACATAAACACCATATTAAGAACAGCAAGTAAGGCAGGCCCTGACTTCAACAAATTTACAAACTAGCTGGAGAACAGCCTGCAGAGAATATGGCAGAGACTCCACCAAAATCTGTTCTCTCTCCTTCCATGCTACACAATATTTCCCAACCTCCTTTGCAGTAGAGTGGTCATACGAATAGTTCTTGCCAATAGAATGTGAGAAGTGATATGACTTTAGACATCAGATATGCTTCTCCTCCTGTCCTGCCCCCTGAAACCTGGACCTGGTTGCCACAGAGCTACAATCATAAAAATGACAACATGTCAAGGAATGGGGGCAAAAAGACTTGGAAGGAACTTAGATCTCTGAAGTACCACAAATCTCCCAACCTGGATCATATCCATCATGACTTACAGAAATGAGGAAAAGCATCTTTTTTATTTAAGTCATTGTATACTTAGGTCTCTGTTACAGCAGTGTAGCATAGTCTGACTCATGGATTATATAAATCTTTATATACTAGGTGATGCACAATCTATAAGGGGCTATAGAGAGGTGCTCCCCTCTGTCAGGGGTAACAGTGGGAAAACAAAAGTTGCAAGAGCAGTGTTAGAAAAGATTGAGTCCTCACCCCCACCCCACCAAGGAAAGTAGAGAGAAGACTTTAAAGAGGGTGTGGTGTTAATTTTCTAGGTTACAAGTTGCTGCTTCTAGTGTTGTGAGTCATAGTGCCAGTCACAGAGATTCCAGTTCAATGGCCCTACTTACAGTTGTGTCTCCATGAGCAGTGAGACTACAGTGGTTCTGAACCATTTCTAAAATCCTGGTGAAACCTTCAGGTCATCCACTCAAAAATACAAGTGCTTATCATATATATATATATATATATATATATATATATATATATATATATATATATATATATATATATATATATATATATGTATTCTCATATATAAAAATTTCCATACCATTTCAAGGGCTTGTGGCCTCCCCAAAGTTCATACACAGACCCCCATTCCCACACCCCCCGATACAAAGGTCCTGTGGTTGGAGATATGTCTGAAGAAAAATGAGCTGATGTGCATTCTGCCCCAGAGCAACCTGTATTTTGTGAAGGCTTTCGCATAAGAAAATCATGCACAAACAAATGTTACTAGATATGTTATGTCAGGCACCATGGTAACATGATAATGACAAAGAAATACAAAATGGAAGCAAAGCCATTAAGAAAGTTATCCATAAGAATAGCCAGACCCAGCTCCAGGTCTTTATAGCTGTGAACACTAGCCCTGTCTCAGATCTCATCTCCTGATTCTTTCAAGGCTTCACCACACCACCTGTGATCCACATGAAGAAGAAGAAAGTACATCCATTACAAAAGCTTAAAAACCAATATTTACACTAAACAGCTCTTTTGTGCAATCAGCACAAAAGCTATAGCAACCTTTTTTTCACTGAGGTATAACTGACACATAACATTATATTGGTTTCAGATATACAATGTAATGATTCAATATCTGTAAATATTGCAAAATAATTACCATAATATCTAGTTAACATCCATAACTTCTTTAAAATCACACTGTCCAATCTGATACATAGCCTTACAAAAATATATAAAAAAAAGCATAAGACTCTCCACACATACACACTCAAATACTTTAAATTACAGTTAATTAGAGAGCTTCAACAGTCTGACTGTGCTCATTCCTTGGCTAACCTCCAAAACTTTCATTACCTGTCAGGTCTCCCCTATTATTGCTCACCTTCTGTGTCTCAGAAACATTATTTTATTAAATAATTGTCATGCCAAAAGGCATATACGACTATAGAAGTTTATCTACTAGGCTGAGCAGAAACATCTATTTCTTTTTTGTCAAAACCTATTATAATGCTCTATTGCCTACAGAGTATATAGAATCATTTCCAGATACATTTGAACCAAAAAACAATCTGCGTTTCCTTTAAAAGTTTACCAAGTAGTTGCAATAATGTAGAAAGATTATGTGGGAATTTTGAATTGGTAACAGATTTTACCTGAACTCTATTTCCAAATATCTTTTTAGCAGGTTCGACAGGAGGTATAGGAGGTAAAATCTTTGTCAAGAGGAATATGTTATTTTTATAATATTATGAGATAACTGAAAATGTGTCTAAGAAATGCAATTCCCACATTTTAAGTACCTACTAAATTTTCGGTAATATGCTAAAAATTACTATCCAGTTTAAGGATACATGTTCCACTTTATTAATTAGTTATAAGAAATAATTATACTTAACTGGCATTTGTATTTTCTAAACTAGTCTAATATATTAAACTAGTCAATCAATTAATAACAATTTATATACTGTCTATGTGCTAGTATAGATTTTTCTAGACTTTAAAAGATCATCGCTTAATGTTATATAATGCTTACTGAATATTATAACGTAATTAGAATTTTGGACAAATTTCCTTAGTGATGTAGAATGGTGGTAACCTGTATTAGGATCAAAAATACTGTATATTATTGGCCAAAAGACACTAGCTACTGTAGAAGACAACAAAACCAACAATGAAAAAAGAATCTCACACATATATTTCATAGCTCTATCCACTGAGCACTAGAGCAGTAGCACCCAAGTAACAATAATTACAAAGAGCGCCCAGATTTGGGGTTCGAAATACTATTTTCCAATGAAAGGAACTAGGCCTCTTTGGAATATTGGTTGAACCCAGGGCTTGGGTAGTGAAAATATAAGATAAACTTGAATAATATCACAGAGTGAGAAAATAAAGATGAAAACACATCCAACGACAAAGGAGGCAACATGCCGTAAGTCCTACTAGCCAAAAGTTAGAACAATTTCAATAACAAAATACACAATATTAATATAACCCAAAGAATAAATATCCATGTAGCATATCGGTATAAATATATAACTAAATGAATAAACAAACAAACAAACAGAGAGGAAACAACTTTTTTTCCTTATAGAAGAATTCCAGAGAGAAGGGACTTTTCCTTAAAGAAGAATTCCAATTAATGAGAATAAGGGAAATGGAAAATCACTATCAGAACATTACAGTGGTAACTGCTGCAGGCGCAACCCATGGATGGATGCTAAAATAAGTGGGCAAAAGTTTAAGCAAAAAATATATATATATATCATGCAGTTTCAAAGAATCTCTCCATAAATATTTAATAGTCATAAAGAGAACCCTCACAGACACCACCTTAACCAAGTGAACAAGCTCAACACATCAGTGATACATATTGACATCACCTGCTCCCTGGTATGGTGCACCAAGAAGGATACTTCATCAAGTTTGTGGTATCTTTCCTAATAACATATAAGTTCAATATAATCATAAGAAAAAACATAAGGCAAATTGAGGTACCTTCTACAAAATACCTGGCCAGTATTCTTCGAAGATATCAAGGTCATAAGAGACAAAGACTGAGAAACTGTCACAGATTGGACACTGAAAAAACATGGCAACTAAGTGCAATGTGGGATCCTAGACTGAATCCTAGAACAGAAAAAAAAATACTAGAGATGAACTTGTGAAATCTGAATAAATTCTTTATTGCACCATAATTGTTCTATGTTTATTTAAAATGTTAACATAAGGAGAAGCTGGGCGAAGTATGTACAGGAATTCTTTTTCCTATTTTTGAAAATCTTCATTAAGTCTAAAATTATCTGTTTTAAATAATGCAATAGAAAATAATTATCACAATCACATAAGCATCAAAAAATTACTAGATATAATAAACCTGACAAAAACTGCAATATCATTATGAAGAATATTATTGTTTAATAGGACATAAAAAGAAGATAGATTTAAAAGGAAAATACGCTAAATTCACAGAATAAAAGAAGCTAATACTCCCAATAAAGGTTAAGACTGATGACTATTTTGAACTTAAAAGGGGGAGGGATATTTTGATTTTGCTGATCTTGTAATACTCTTTAAATTAACTGATAGTTCAGTTAATTAACAGTGAGCTCAATCCTCTTTCATGAAAAAGATGAAGAAAAGGAAAAACAGTGGTGTTTTTTTTAATTAAATAAGGAAAAAAGTTAGAAATAATTATTAGCTAAAAGAAATTTAGATTAGTATTTAAATTCCAGACTTCTAAAATAAATATTTTCTAAAAACAATGGGGTATCCTATACTGGACCTAGAACACCAAAATACTTATAAAAAAAAAAAAAACTAAAGAAATCTAAATAAAGTCTGGAGTTTAGTTAATAGTGACGTGCCAATGTTAGTTTTATAGTTTTTACAAAAATACCATGGTAATGTAAGGCTTTAACAACAGGGGGAACTGGGTGAGAGGTACATAGGACTCTCTATCTTTGCAACTTTTCTGTAAATCTAAGTTTATTCCAAAATTAAGTTTATTAAATATATATGTCTTATTGCTTTCAGTTATACAAATGATTCTCGATGGGAGCATGTCATTATATTAAGTTATATTGGCTTATTTGAATATATGTCTATATTCATGCACTTACATATATATCTCATGATATATGTTAAACTCACAGAATACATTCAGTCTGGAATTCAGGGTTATTCCATTCAACTGGAATAAGTTGAACTGCTGTCAACTTGATAGTATTTGGCTCACGAATTCTATCAAACTATCAATTAAAAAGTACTTATTTTACGTTTACCATCCTAAGTGCTGTGGATTCCAATTTCTTTCACGTAACATAGGTCTAGTAAAATAGAAAGGCATATAAATAATTAGAGAATAACATAAAGACTAACACAAGAACATAATGAGAAATTAACATGAAGACGACCACAATAAACACACAAGGGTTAGGTACACAGAAAGAAGGGATGACTACCAGGCAGACAGCACAAACTGTTTCCTAGAGAAGGTGACAGTTGAATTAAGTCTTGAATGAAGTGTGGGAGTTCGCCAACCATACTGAGAATGAAGATAGGATATTCTGAGAAGGGAGATAACATCTTAAAGGTACAGGGACAAGAGAATCCCAGGCTCATCTGGTAATTGTGTTAGACAGATCAAGGGTCTCAAGGTCCCGACATTTCTTAATCAAATGCTTTTCTTGCTAATGATAAAATGCAGCACAATATTTTGCAGACACAGCTGTAATGCAATGAGCTTGATCAAATGAGTTGACCGAACCTAACCGGATACAAAGAGGAAATCAACATGTGACTGACCAAATATTGTAAGTATATAAGCAATGGCTAAGCCTCCCTTCCTGGAGACAGAGCTCTGGGCTTGAACTCCATCTCCTTTACTTGCAAACCCCTTGAGTTTGGTAACAACGGCAAAGTATTAGGAGAGAATGCTGGTGTGAAATGAGTTCATGCTCCCAATATGACAGAAGAAGAAAACATTTAATTATAATTCAAACTCAAATCTCTATGGAGACTTTTGGTTTAATATCATATTACAGTAACTCTATCATAAAAGGAAGGTTTAAACTGCCAAAGAATTTAAATGTAGATGCTCTGGGCAGGAAGAAAAAGTAGAAAAATGTGTTCTCAAGTAATGTATGAAAAAGGCAACTCAGTGTTTTCTGTTCTTTAAAATCAATATTGAATCCTGGATTTAATGAAGAGAAATCCTTTATTGTTCATGATGCCATAAGCAATTAAGACCAGCTAGAACTCATTCATTGCTGAAAAAATAGCTATAATATTCTCATTCTATTTATCCAAAGCAACTTCGTATTCAAGGTTAACAGCAATCTAAAAGAAGAGGCATAAGAACAAAGTAGAAAAATACAAAGGAACTAAAAAGAGAAAGATATCATTTGAAATTAAAAGGGAAAATTACAAATTAATTCTGTCACAAGTTTTTTGATACTCTGAAATCATGTTGTGGAAAGTTTCCTCATTAAACCAAATATAAACATGTAAAATACATTTATCTCTAGGACTCAGAATTAACTTTGATACAAAAAATATTTTTTAGAAAGAAAGAGCCTCCCCTACTATCACCGCCAAATTGTCCATGTTTTTTAAAGTATCACTAGAGTAACGAGTTCCGTATAGAAACTTCTCTGATAATTCACACTTCAAAATAAGACTGCCAGAGTCATCTTCAGCTTTGAAAGCCACTAGAAGTATTAATTTGAAAAATTATTAGAATAACCCTGTATTGTACTTAGAAATAAATTAGATATTAAAGTTTAAACATTATTTGGAAGAAAGCGATGGCCTATTTTTAAATTAGCTTTTCCTCTCTGAAATATCGATATAGCCATTCTGTACCACACTACTAATGTCATTACTGCTTAGAAGATAAAATTATTGCCTACTAATGTTGTTTTTAATACTCTAAGGTGGCTCTGTTTTTATAATATTAAATTTTGAGGTCACATGTAACATGTATTCTCTTTTGTTTCAAATATCCAGGGATGCTTACGCCCAGCATGTGCTTCTGGAAGGAAATAGTAACCTTCGGTATAGCATTAAGAATACAGAAGAAAACAAAAATAAGTGTTTTGTCTCTTAAAATATTATTTGCATCAAGACACAGAATTAATATTTTTCTTAACCTGGTTCCTGTATGACAATCTCTATGCAAAAGTTGATAAAACTGCTCCACAGTACAATCGAAGAATTAACTATTTCTGCAAGATGAAATTTACTATATAAAATCAAAATTATCTTTATACTTTCTAAAGCCAAAGAACAGAATAACTATAACTAGAAATAACATTTTTAAATAAAAATATTAAAGAAAAAGACTGAAGCGCAGAGTAGCTGTCATAAATGAGCCACTACAAGTTTTACCAATGGTCTCGAGTGTGATGACCACTCATACTTGCTTTCCCTCCCATTCGTGCTTTCCCTTCCCACACATACCTGAGTGAGGCTCTTGCTGGCACTCCACTTGACTGAAGGTTCTCCAACTCCACAGCCCTTCCATCCCTGCTTATATTTTCAAACTTACTCCCAAAAGGAGATAGAAAGTTAAAATGTTTCCTTCCCAAAGGACTCTTGTGAGCTGCTTAGTCAGAAGAGAAAAGAACCCCCTCCGGCTACAAAGGGAGCCAAGGCATTCCCAGAATGGGAAGGGGGAGAGGGAAGAAGTAGGAGAGAAGAAACAGAATGAGAGGGAGTAGAGAGGAAAAAGGAAAGGTACATAAACAAGAAAGTAAGGAACTAAAGAAGAAAGACTAGACAGAAAGGAGCGATGGAAAAAGTACCTAGATCCTTAACGGTTTTAAGTTCTACTAACAGAAGACAAATTCAATTCTTAGAGTTGTTTTTTTTGTTGTTTTTTTTTTTTTTAAATACTAAGGTTTTAAATGAAATTTAAAGCTCTTGTTTTCATTCCTCCTATCAAATGTAACAGTATCCCCACTACACATGCTTCTTATTTCATTCATCTGTAAACCATTCCTGTCAACTCTCAAATGCAGGTCTAGTCAATCTCAAGGTCACTGGGCACACATGCTTCTCCATTTAATAGGTTTGGGATACAACCTCGTCGCTGTAAGATTTTTTTAACTCTTTTAATGTGTCAGTCCAGGCTTTTAATACCTTTCATCGAACTATTACTCATAACTGGTCTCACAAGACCCATAGTAGTTTAGCTTGAAACCTGACCCTCTAAATTTACATGTTGTGACATTCTTTGAAGGCATTTACTGAAAATCATGGCAAGGACATTTGTACTGAAACCAAAAAAGCATTATCTTTTGTAATTTTGGTCATGACTAAGAAAGGCTTGTAGGTTGACAAGGTGGGCCAGGGAAGGGGTGGTTGCCGTGTAGAAGATATGTATGTTTAACATAAAAAAAGCACTATCATATTTCATGTGAAAATTTTTATAAACTACTAGGAATGTAAAAATAAAATAAAACCAACAAATGTTTATTAGGCATTAGGCACTCAAAGGCTGCCAAGCACTCTGAAAATTGACAATGATGAACTTTTTGTCAAGTATATTTATTGAAGTTTAATATACATGCATAGAGAAAAGTGCAACAAATCATAAGTATACAGCTTGATGAACTTTCACTAAATCAACAAACCAGAGTAACCACTGCCAAGTTCAAGAAATGAAACAGACACTAGGAAAAGAATAAAACTAAATCGTCTTACACCGTATACAAGAATAAACTCAAAATTGTAAGACCCAAATGTAAGACCCAAAACTGTAAAACTGCTAGAAGAAAATTCTGTGACATCGTTCCTAGTAATATTTTTTTGGTTGTCTCCTCAGGCAAGGGAAACAAAAGAAAAAAGTGAGACTACATCCCACTAAAGTGTTGTGCACAGTGAAGGAAACTATCGACAAAACAAAAGACAACCTACTGAATGGGAGAAGATATTCACCAATGATATATCTGATAAGGGGTTAATATCTAAAATATATAAAGAGCTCATAATTTAACACCAAAAAAAAAACAATCTGACTAAAAAATAGGCCGAGGACCTGAATAGACATTTCTCCAAAGAGGACATACAGATCGCCAATAGACATATGAAAAGATGCACAACATCACTAAACATCAGGGAAATACAAATTAAAACCACAATGAGATATCATCTCATACCTGTCAGAATGGCTATCATCAATAAATCAACAAACAAGTGCTGGCAAATATGTGGGGAAAAGGGAACCCTTATACACCGTTGGTGGTATTGTAAATTAATGCAGCTTCTATCGAAAAGAGTATGGAGGGTCCTCAAAAAATTAAAAATAGAATTAGCAATTTCTCTTCTGGGTATTTATCCAAAGAAATCCAAAGCACTAATTTGAAAAGACATATGCACACCTATGTTCACTGCAGCATTATTTACAACAGCCAAGATATGGAAGCAACCTAAGTGTCTATTGGCAGACAAATAAACAAAGAAGTAGTACACATATACAATGGAATATTACTCAGCCGTAACAAAAAATATATATATATATATCTTGTCATTTGTAATAACATGGATGGACCTAGAGGGTACTCAGCTAAATGAAATAAGTCAGACTCAGCTAAGTGAAATGTCAAAATCTTGTCATTTGCAATAACATGGATGGACCTAGAGGGTACTCAGCTAAGTGAAATAAAACAAATACCATATGTGGAATCTAAAATGAACAAACAAGAATGAAAACAAACTCATAGATACAGAGAACAAACTGATGAGAGGGGAACTGGAGGGATGGGTAAAAAAGATGAAAGGGATTATGAAGTACAGATTGCTAGTTATAAAAACAGTCACAGGATATAAAGTACAGCACAGGGCAGGGGTCCCCAGCTTCTGGACCACGAACCAGTACCAGTCCCAGTCTCAGTCCGTGTCCTGTCAGGAATCAGACTACACAGCAGGTGAGCAGCAGGCAAGCAAGAGAAGCTTCATCTATATTTGCCGCCACTCCCCAGTGCTAGCATCACCACCTCAGCTGCAGCTCAGATCATCAGGCATTAGATTCCCATAGAAGCACTGGTACCTGGTGCCAAAAAGGTTGGGGGCTGCTGGAGGATTATAGTCAATAATATTGTAACAAATATGTACGTGTCAGGTGGGTCCTAGACTTATTGGGGTGATCACTCTGTAAGTTATACAAATGTCTAATCACTGTATTGTACACCTGAAACTAATGCATGTCAACTGTAATGAAAAATAAAATTGAAAAGAAATGGAACATTATAAGCTTCTTAGAAGCCTACCCCGTACTTCCTACCAATTCTATGCTCCTCCAAACTCAACTTGCCCAAAGGTAGCACGATCCTTTTTTTTGAACTTTATATTAACAAAACCATAGACTACACATTCTTTTGTGCCTGGCTTCTGAAGCTAAAGTTATATTTATGAAATTCATGTTGTTGAATATATTAGCATTCAGTTCATTCTAATGCATTCTAATTCTAATGTATAGAATTATATTATTCCACTATAGAAACAATCCACAATGTATTTATCCATTCTACTGTTGATGGACAGTTTTTGGCTATCATGAATATTCTTTTGTATGTCCTGTATATGTACCCACACATACATATGCATATTCCTAGGAGTAGAATCACTGGATCATTGGTCTATGTTTAACTTTACTGGAAGTTTTCCAAAATGCTTTTACACCAGCTTACATTCCTACCAGCAGAGTGTGAGAGCTTCAACTGTTCCACATTCCCAGTCAACACTTTATTGTCTTTCTTCATTTTAGCCATTCTGGTGGGTGTGTAGAAGAATCATGTCGTGGTTTAATTTTCCTTTCCCTAAGGACTAATAAGGTTAAGCAATTTTTAGATATTTATTGTACATTTTAGATACTTATGAAGTGTCTGTTAAAGTCTTTTGCCTAACTTTTCCTATTGGGTTGGCAGTCTTTTCTGTATTAATTCTGACCAAGTCCTTTATATATCCTGGACACAAGGGCTTGGGCAGAAGATTTTATCTATTTGGTACAAACATGATATTCACACATGGAAATGACAGAGAATGGTATAAGATCAAAGGTTAAGATTATGTCATCAGCTACAAGTGTTCAAGAAATGATCACTCTAAGGCTGTTGGAGACATAGAAGGATACATAAAGAGGGGAGAATTTGAGGTAGACTATCAAGAAATTAATCAATTTACATAAGTAGAACAAGATGAAAGAAGCATAGCAAGAGCATAAAAAGCCACAAGCAACAAAATTCAAGTCAGAATGAGCCCTATCCATGGGTGAACGTTAGTTGTTTTTCCTAATGGTCAAGTCTTTGCTGAGCAAAAAAGTCTAGGCTGGATAAAAATAAAGGCAGATAAAGGTTGGCTATAGGGTTCTGGACAGGCCTTGTTTAATACTTTAAATATATTACCTCTTTTAATCATCCCAAGCCTGAAATATGAGTATTATCTCCTATTTACTAATGAAGAAACTAATTAAATAGTTTACCTACTAGTATAGCTAATCAGTAGAACTAAACTAAGAATCAAGATCTACCTATATCTAAAGCCTATGATTTTTCCAATAAAGATTCTGTATCTCAATGAGCAAAGATTTAGTTTCTACTCTGGTAGCTCCTGGGAGCTAAAGGCAAAAACAATTAAATTAGAACACTAAAAGCTTCAGAACTTCATATAGGTCCTTGTCCTCTAATATAATGCATTTAAGAAAATGTGCTCAAATTGAATTATTTAAGATTCAAATCTGAAAAGTCAAATGACAGACTAGGTAAAGTACCACAATTCTGAGACATCTCTGTTTCAGAACATCATTAATTCTGTAACATCTTTGCATGAGGGAAAAAGACATTAATTGAATGCATTTATTGTTAGATATCCTGATTTCATAAATGAGGAAAGTGGTACACCTTAGAATCAAAGAAGTACAGGAAATGTTGTAAGAGATGATCTATTCCCAGTGCAACAAAAGTTTATTAAAATCCCTAATTATCTTTCACATTTTTAGAAACAACCTTCAACAAAATAGTTCCAATATTCAGAACATGTTCATTAATTGTGTTCTTTTACTTCATCATTAAACACAGCTTAAATCTAATGAGCACCTAATTGAGGTTAAAGACCCATCCTAATGATTTCCATCTTTATCTCAACCACATTACCATTATAGGCTATACCACTGTGTATTTATAAATATATACCTGTGTGTTCACACACATACACAAAACTTTTCTGTAATTTTAACTCATTTTTATAAAACAGTAATGCAATAAAATATTTAATCTATTACCCAAATACATACTGCTGTGTAGACAGGGAAAGCATGCCACCGAAACCCAACTGTGAGCTGAAAGGCACCTTTGTTAGTTTCCTGTGGCTACTATAATAAACTAACACAAACTCGGTAGCTGAAACAACAGGAATTTACTCTCTCACAGTTCTGAAGGCTACAAGTCCGAAATCAGTTTCACTGAGCAGAAATTAAGGTGTCAGCAAGACTTTCATACCCCCAGGAGGAGAATCTGTTACTTGCCTCTTTCAGTTTCTTGGTGGCTGCAGGCATTCCCTGACTTGTAGCCACTCCACTCCAGTCCATCCATCTTCACATTGTCTTCTCTGTGCCTGTGAAACCTCCCTCTCCTTTATCTCATAAGGATACTTATAACAGCATTTAAGGAAAAACCAGGATAGGCTTATCATAAGGTCCTTAATCATATTTGCAAAAACACTTATTTTCCAAAAAAGATAATGTTTACAGAGTCTAAGGATTAAGACATGGGCATATCTTTGGGCCACCTTTCAGCCCACCATAGCAGCACACTGTAGGATTGTACGAAGCACTCACCAGTTAATATATCAAAGCCCCAAGTATAGAAAAGGGAATTTCAATCTGTACTGTATGAGAAAGTTCGAGGTACACTGAAGTCCAACGTCCAGAAAAATCAAAGACTGCCAGTGTCAGACAGACGTTCATTAGTAATAAGCGTCTGGCAGAGTTATCAACCCTGGCTAACCATTAAATCACCTGGGAACATTTTACAATAACTGATGCTAAGGTCCCACCAGAGACCACTAAAATTAGAATCTGGATGTGCAGCCAAAGTTTGAGGTTTTTTTTCCTTTGCTTGTTTTCTAAACTGAAATGATTCAAATATACAACCAAAGCTGAAAAACCACCATCCATAGCAGAAAAGAAAAAATTGTATGGAAACCTCAATTGCCTAGGGAAAGGCTTTTTTGTTTGCTTTGTTTTTATAACCAATTTAATGCAACCACTTTTTCTCCTTAGGGAGAAAAGATCCCTTTAATAATCATGTTCTTAATTTGAAAATATGTTGAGATCAGAAATTCTAAAAACCTACCTATATAGCTCTTTTAGCCAAACATATAAGGAGAATGCCAACCAAGAACTAGTATAAAAATAAATGTCTAGTTTTATTATAAGAAACGTTGGGTTGGTTCATTTAATTGATGCTGTTTTAACAGTATCAAGCTACTTTCTTAAAACAAGTAGTTCATAGAAATATTCATGTTACATTAAAATCATTTTATAATTATGCTTACTGTTTCATGATTTTATTTTTATATTGAGCACCACTAGTAAGGCATGGAAAATGACAAGATTCAAAAATAATAAATCCAAGTCTCAATCACCCAGGCTAAGAACTGAGAATTTTATTTTCATATCTGATTCCTCTTCCTTCTTTCTAGGGTCCCTCTTTTACCCATCTACCTAGGGTTTGGTTTGTTTGTTTGCCATTTCTACTACAGAGAAAAAAAAGGGAAACTCAAAAGTCATTTGACTCTATTTCTAAATGCATTATTTTTTGAAATGCTTATTAGACAAAAGAAAACCTATATATGTCCAAGATTAGGTGTATAATTTTAATGTTTGTTAACTTTCTTAGAAATATCCTGTTTTCCTTTGTTGATCAGTATGCTAAATAACTGTAAAGGTGGCAGTTTCTCAATATATGGCTTTCACAAAGTAAGATCAGATCAAGAAATAATATAAAGGCTGGATCACCACTTTTACTCTTACTTCTCATTACATGGATAAAAAATTACCAAGACTAGAACACAAAACTATAAGAGTCCCTAAAGTTTTGATCTGAGATGGATTTTACTTTTATACAATAAAAGGCAATATGTCTGCCCAGGGAAAAAAGTATTCCAAAGTCCCTTAGCAAAAAGGCCACTCAACTCACCTACCAAATTTCTCTGAGCTTAAATCAGCCAAGATATAGACGTTAAGGTGTCAGTTACTAGATGACATCAAGGGGAATTTATCCAAAAATTTTCTTTCAAAATCTGAAAAATGGTCTTCAGAAATTCACATGTATTTCATGTCCTATTCTCTGGTAAATATAGCATCACAAAAACAATTACTGAATACAGCCAGCTATAATCCAAAAGTCCTTTGAAAATTGCTTATACCTTTTGAATGAATTATAGATTTCTTTATTTATATCATACATCTTTTTACCCAAATTTATTTTAATACATGTACTTATATTCTTAGATACTGCTTGTTTTTCACCCAAAAAAGAAAAATCCAAGAATAATGCGGTTTTGCTTGCAGCTATCTTCATGATGTACTATTGCTTGTTTTCCCCGCTCTATCCATTACACAGTTGCTTTTTCAAATACATTTTCCTTTCAATTTTGTATTCATCTGTTTTCTTCTTACCTTTTTAAAGCATTGTTTGTCTTTAATTCTTTGTCAAGTACTTAAATTAGGATTTCATCCTGCTGGTAGCCACTAATTCTATAGCCTCCTCATTGAGAAACAAGTTGCACTTCTTATTTATCTTCCCTTAAACTTATATTCCTTTTTTTCTCACTTCCACTAGCAATATTAATTTCAACCAACTTCTAAGACAGGAAGTATGCCAATAAATGTGTAATTGCATTTTACATCAGACTAAGAAATTGTTGATTCCCTGTCATTTTCAAAATATAAAATATACAAAACAGTAATTTAAAATTTATTTTTAATTTTGAGAATTGTTTGATGTCTCCTTTCATATTCCCAATAAGGCCTCTCAATCTTATCTGTTTAACAATCTGTATAAACTACTGATTCATAGGAAAGCTAAAAAACTCCACTTTAGTTTATACTAAATAACTAAAATATTTACAAAATAGCCACTATTTATTAATATAATGATAGGCAGCACTAGTCGAAATCCCACAAAAATGACCATGTTAAATTAATCTCAAAGTTGTTTTCACAGTTGTGTTCAGTTACAGATTTGTGTATTGGCCCTTAAATGTCATGACTTTAAGCAAAAGATTAAACTTTACTGGCCATCATTTAATCTGTAAAATTAAGTATTTGATAATATGTATATGACAGTCTGCAATAATCTAGAAAATATTGCTTGTCCCTTAAAAAGATTTACCAGCAACACTTCAAAGAGTTTGTTTTAGTAGTTGTTAGAAATACAGTATGGAAAACTTAGAAATAGAAATATATTTAAAAATCAAGATCACTCATAAATCTACCAGCCAGGAGTATCACTGTTAACATTTATAAAATAGAAAAGATGCTAAAATGTTATATGATCATATATGTGAAAAATTAACACAGTTGAAGTATATGGTAGATAATTTGGGCCAACTTATTTGATGAACTTTTAAATCATTAGAATATCTAAGAAAATGTCATCTTAATGACTGTATTCAACAATTACTATACAAAGTGTGGATTTTCAAAGGAGAAATATTTAGCAAGTGAAAGCTACTCAGCAACCGCACAGTTAATCAGGTCTATCCCAGAAAGCTCTGGTGCCAAAGAGGCCAGAGACTCCAATGCTTTTTTAGATACAACGTATTTTTAATAGAAACCAAGAGGAAGGAAGGAAATGCACATCCAAAAAAAAATCAATCATAAAATATTTGAGTAACGAAAAACAAAATAGTGACTGAAAGAAAACAGCATTTACTCTGCAGAAACAGACTGCAAGAAGCACATTTAGGATTACAATAGGTACTGAAGGTGCTGAAGCAGCAGAGTCTAGCCAAAGTGCTCAAGAAAAATTAAGTACAGTTCAAGAGACCCAATTAGCTGATCATCTCAACTCCTACATGCTTTACATCCCAAAGACACCACCACATGCTCAAAAGCTGTTTGATACTGGCAAACGTTAAAAACAGACAGGAGAAGTGGGAGGATGCCCATCCATATCTCAGCTAGAAATATCTGAGCAAGGCATAAATTAGGCCCTATGAGGTTCCCTTTTAATCCATCAAGAAGTAGACAGGGCTATGTGATTCTATTACTAAACAGAGCATTGTGGTAGTAAGGGGAGAATGCCTCAAACTTATAAGGACCTCCTGCACTTATTAAATATAAAACAGCTTTTAAAAGTCCATCACAGGTATATTTGTAAAGGAGGATTTTTTTTCTTAATGTAGTCAAGCAGGCAAAGAGCCAATCAATCCATTAGAAAAAAAATCAGAGACAGAAATCTATGCTTTGTCATTAATTCAGCCATATGAAGAGCAATACTAGCATCTTTTGCTTTTTCTTTTCTTCTTTTTCTTTTTCTTTTTTTTTTTTTTTTTTTTAACTGAACAGCAGTGGATAAATGCACTGCAGAACAGAGAGTGGAAAATGTCTTTGTAGTATCTTTCCTACAATTGGGGTGGAGCTCACACTTCTGGCTCATGCCATGTCCTTGGGAATGAGCAACTGTCCCAGGTTTTGGCAGCACATGCAATGATGAAAGAAAAAAGCATTTCATCATGAAAACAACATTTCTGACTCTAGATTTTGATGGCTATCATTTGTGCAGAAAGAATACACAGTATTTACAACCCTTTCTCTCAAACTCCTTAACCATGAGAATTTCATTAAAAAACAACAACAACACTAATCTAGGTAAATTTAAAAACGTTATATCCCTGTGGTTCTTTTCAAACAGCCTACTGAGCCAACTGGAGCCACAGTTAGCTTAGAAGAAAAAGTTGAGTGAAGGGGAAGGTAATACCATAGACAAGACAAAGAAACCCTACTTCCTGTTTGCATAACATTTTAATCAAAAACCCTCCAATTTAAATTTGCTCTTGAATGCTGATGAGTCTTTGTGAAGTGTAATGTTTATAGATGGATCTGTTTTGTCTTGTTTAATAAACTCTTCTGTGTGCACATTTTTTAATTACAAAATTATTGCAAACTATATAGACAAGGCTATTTCTTCTAGGCTGGAGTATGTGACTCCTCCTGCAGGTAGTGGCTGTTCAACTATAAAAACAAAAACATTGCCAACAGGCACATACTGTGCAGAAAATATAAATGCTACATTTATAGACAGGAGCAGCTTTGTAGAACATCTAAGATCAGCAGCCCCAGTGAAGAACAACCATCTGGTTCTTCACTTATAACCAGTGTTTCAGTCACACAAACATCCAAGAGCATGAAACCTAGGTGCTCTGCATTGTCAGCTGTAAAGCTATAGATGGGAAGCCACCAAGTAGCCAATTATTTAAGGCCATACATGAGATATTCGACAAATGCATTCACATACACTTACCTTTCACTTAATTGCAGATATTAAAAATATTACACATTCCAAAATGGCTCAGAAAAAAACAGCGAAGCACTCAATATTATTACAGAAGATTGGTGCTATACACAGGTATGTTTCCCTTGATGTCAGAAATGCATGTTACAAAAGTGAAAATATTTCGTTTGTCTAGAGTAAGGGGTGGGGTGACTTCTCATATGTTAGAGAAGTATATAATGTAGAAAAAAATTGTGTTACATTCCTTTTGTAAAAGAAAATATATTTTAGATAACACTTTCTTATCTGAAGAATGCTCTTACTTCCCAGAGATGATCATCTCATCATTCACAAACATCTTAAATCATAAGCCCTAAGGCATGATTTTCCTAATAAAAGAACACTTGAGACTTTTTATTCATTTACAGCTTTAAAAGGGAGGGAGATGAGGGAGTCCTGTCACTTATATATCTATATATTATATATACCTTGAACAAATTCTAGGTTCCAATTTGAAATTCATATGTTTATTTTTCAAATACTGGAATAATTCAAATATAAAGGAGTAAAAGTTATAAAAGTTAAATGTAATTAAAACACCACAAAAATGAAATTTAAAAGCTCTACCATAAAATGTATAAGCTTCAGATGATTTATTGCAATGTGAAAATAAAGTCTAAGTTGAAAAATTTATTTGATAGTCATGGCATATTATAAGCACTCTAATATCAAAGCGTCATCATGGTTTATGCTGTTCAAGTACATTAATCTTCATCTTACTCTAAGTTTTATACATACATTTAAAAAACTAATTACAAGCCAGAAGACAAATGATAAACTACACGGCAGCATTTGTAATATCTCTTAATATAAATGCAATATTCATATAATCATTAAAAGATTTTGAAACCTCCACTGACCTAAGAATGTATAATCTCCTATTACACTATCTGGGTGTTAAGAGTTCTTAAGAACAGAAATAATGAATGCTCCATTCGTTCATTATTTCTGATGGAACTAGCAAGGTTGGCCTTCTAAAAACCAAGAATTTAGCCAGTGTTCTAGTTTTTACTTTTAATATTCAAAGTAATAAAAACACACACACTTATACAGCACTTAATAAGTGCCAGGCACTGTTTTTAATTCACTTATCCCTCAAAACATTCCTGTGAGGCAGCTTCTAACATTAACTTCATCTTACAGATGAGGAAACCAAAACAGAGAGGTTGAATAACTTGCCCCCAATTTACAGCTAAGTGGTAGAGCTGAAATTCAAACCTAGGCAATCTGGCTCTAGAATCTTAACCCTACTTCTAGAGCTATATTAAACAATCTGAACTTTTCTTCTTGCTTTCCCACCTCCATCTGAAAATCAAGAATACCTGAGGAAGCAAATATCCCTAATAAATTCACACGATCTGCCATATCTCCCTTTGAATAAGTAGATTTACATAGCCAAGTTGTTTCAAACATGCTTGAGAAGAAATTTCCTTACACTTTCGAGAGAGATATTGGATACAAAAATGCAAAAAGTTATGAATTATAAAGAATTAGAGAAAACACTGTTAATAGACTTTTCTAAACAACCCTAGGCAGACGCTTAAAAACATGAATAAAGCCAATGCTTTTCAAAACTTGGTACAACAGGTAATGAAAAATGTTTGATACAGGCTTAAAGACAGACATACAAACCAATAAAACAGAATAAAGAGTCTAGAAATAAATCGTCAGATATATGGTCAAATGATCTTTGACAAGGATGCCAAGACCACACAATGGGGGAAGGACAGTCTCTTCAACAAATGGTGCTGGGAAAACTAAATATTCACATGCAAAAGAAACACCATATATAAAAATTAACTCAAAATTGATTAAAGATTTAAATGTAAGACCTGAAACTATTAAACTCCTAGAAGAAAACAGATGAAAAGCTTTAGGACATTGAATTTGGCAAGGATTTCTTTGATCCAACACCAAAAGCACAAACAACAAAAAATGTCCAGATAGATGGGACATCAAATTTTAAAACTTCTTCACTGCAAAGGAAACAACCAACAGAATAAAAAGGCAACCAATGAAATGGGGAAAAAAAACATTCACAAACTATGTATTTGATAAGAGGTTAATATCTAGAATATATTTAAAAACTCCTATAACTCAGTAAAAAAAGAATAACTGATTAAAAATGAGCAAAGAATTAAAATAGATATTGTTCCAAAGAAGATCTATACAAATGTTCGACAAGCATATGAAAAGATGCACAATATCACTAATCATCAGAAAAATGTAAATTAAAGCCACAATGAGACATCATCTTACACCACTTAGGATGGCCACTATCAGAAAAAATAATAATAATAAATGTCAGCATGGATATGGAGAAATTAAAACCCTCATTCACTATTGGTAGGACTGTAAAATGGTGCGTTATCCACTATGGAAAATAGTTCCTCAAAATTTTTTAAATAGATCTATTACATGAGCCAGCGATACCACTAGGGTATATATCTAAAAGAACTGAAAACAGGATCTCAAAGAGATATTTGCACACCCATGTTCACTGCAGCCATTATTCACAATAGCGAAGAGGTAGAAGCAACCTGAATGTCCATGGATGAAAGAATAAAGAAAATGTGGTATACATATATAATGGAATATTATTCATCCTTTAAAAAGAAGGAAATACTGTCAAATGCTGCAATATAAATGAACCTGGTGTTCATTATAAGTGAAATAAGCCAGTCACAGAAAGATAAATACTGCATGAGTCCATGAGGTATCTAAAGTCAACTCATGGAAACAGAAGGTGACTGCTTAGGGCTGGCATGAGGAAGAGATAGGAAGCTGTCGTGTTTTGGTCATGTACAATGGGGGTGGGGAAGGCTGTGGGGATGTTGTACAACAATGTACATGTGGTTGACAATATTGTACACTGTACACTTGGAAACTGTTGGGAGAGTGAATTTTATTTTTGTGTGTGTGGCCAAAAAAATAATAATAATAAAAAAGGACTATACAATAGGAATATATTACCTATACATAAAGCCTTATTAATAATCTCATGTTTTAGTCATGTCTCTTTAACCCTATTAGATATAAAAACAACCTTGGCAGCAAATCTACTTATAAAACACTCATTTAAAATTATAAAAAGGACAGGATTGAGATTGTTCTTCATCTTCAATAAATATCGAGCTGTTGTTTTATTTCCAGATGATTTTTAGTTCTCAAGAAATCTTCCAGAACATGATCCCCCAACACAGAGGAACATGGGAGGATATTAGAAAGCTTCCAAAGACAGATTTTGGGAAGACAGCCTGACACAATGCTGTCCGGTAGAAACAGAACACAAACTCAAACAATACATGTAATTTAAAGTGTTACTGTAACCACATTTTCAAAATAGTAAAGATCCTGGTGAAGTTAATGTTATATTTTATTCAACCTAACAAATCTAAAATATAATCTCCAATGTAATACAAAAGTTGAGATATTTTGTATTCTTTATTCATACCAAGTCCTTAGAATCTAGTGCATATTTTACACTTATACCACATCTCAATTAAGATGCTAAATTTTCATTAGAACTACTTGACAAGTATCTCGACCTCAAAAAATTTACATACCCAAGTTGCTTTAAATATGTTTCCAATGATTGAATCAAGTCTAATTTAAATTTAACTGTGATTTAAATTAAATAAAATTTCAAATCAGTCCTTAAATCTAGCCATATTTCAAGTGCTCAACAGTCACATGTAGCTACTGACTACCATATGGGACAGCAGTTATCTAACAGGAACACTAAAAGGCATCTATCTCATCAGTCTGAAGAGACTCCTCTAGTTCTATGACATCCATTTATGATTCCTCTTATGGCATCTAATTGGTTCAACCCAAGATTAGCCAAGAGTTCCTCCTCCTCAAGGAAGATATTTTTGTTTTCTAGAAAGCCATCAGCTTTTGAAGTTTGAAAAATAGTATATAAAAAAAGTAAATCATCCAGGGGTTGCTAAATGCAGATTCAATTTGACATCCCCTTGGTGTATTCACAGTACATGGATTTTAATTGTAATAATTAACTATTGGAAAAAAGAAAGGTACAATATGTTTCCTTAATTATGTGAAATTACCCTAACGTCCATTTGGAATGGTGCTATCAAGATTAAGATTCAAAAAGAACCATCCTCTGTCCCAAGTATAACCTTTCCTAAGGGTTTTGAGCAGCAGGCTGATCGAAGGGCAGAAAGAGGTGCAAAGGAAGTGAACTATTCACCTGAATGACTCTGAAAGTTATTATGGACAATATTATCTGCTGGGACTTCAATCTGCTCAAACTGACCAACACACTCCCATTTTACTCAAAGACATTAAAAAATAATAATATTAAACAAGGTGTTATGAATATTGCCTTTATTAGACAGGCATAAACCACTCAAATCACCAAGAAATTATGGGACGTTCCTTGGAAATTTCAGAAATGAAAACAGACAAATAGCTATAATGTATGTGGACCAAAACCCTGGACTCAGAGATAAAACTGACAACAGCCTTTGCTTTCTCTACAAAGAAATACCATCTCTGCTACCACTCCAACATGGTTTATAATAGCAACGATAACTAACTCTTAAAGAATCCCAAGTAATTAATTAGTAGTAATAATAATAGCTAACACATGTGTCACTCACGCTATGCCAGGAATTATTCTAAACATATATTACATATATTTGACACATATTGTTTAATCTGTATAATAACTCTATAAATACTTTATGATCCCCATTTTGAAGATGAGAAACTAAGGACAGTGCAGTTAATGAACAAAGGTCATCCAGGCAGAACACCTGAGGTTTAAACCTAAACAGTCTGGCTCCACATACTTTTAATCATTACGATACATAGCCAAGAACATCAAATTCACTTTGGCTGGTTTGAGAACTGTAAAACCACTAACTACTTGGACCTTCAAATCCCACCTAGACAGAAATTTAAGTAGATAAAAGCTTCTTATCACTCTTGCTCACCCAACATGCCCAGAGATTTTGTCAACGTGACCTGTGTCTCTCTTCCTCGCACACGCACGTAGGAGGAAATCAGGGAATTCCCAATCCTCTGTCTTCCCCACCCCCAGAGATTTCATACAACTAAATGTTGATCACAACAGGAATCCTGTGGCTAACCAGTGATCTACAGGACTGCTAACCGGGTACTTGCTCCCGATATCACAAACTCCAAACAACTTTTAGTTATGGGAGCATAGAGTGTGCATTGAAGTCTCACCTACAATTCAAAAACTCACAATTGCACTTTAGACAATAGTTCCAATCCCATGTATCTGGGCTGATAATGAACTGCCAAGTGACTATTTGAAGCCTCACTACTCTTATTTGCCCTCAAAGCTCAAAGAACCTTAAGAGGGAGGTAGCTTATAAATAATGAGGTACCCAACTAGAAGAGAAAAAACTTTCCTATTTCTTCCTTATTGCCTGCCATTTGTGTGTGTGTGTGTGTGTGCGTGCGCACGTGTGTGTGTGTAAAATTTATTTAATATGTTAAACTTTAATATGTTTAAAAGTCTCCCCTAAATGACTAATTTTGTTGAGAAAAAAATACTCATGAAAATTTAATAGGCAAAAAAACTTAAACCAACACCTTAGCTAATATTTCCAAGTGGCCTTAGCACCCAGTAGACATGAGGGTAAAGAGGAACATCCAGATCCTTGAGTTTATTTTTAGGCTCCTCACGAAGAATAACATACCTAGTTTAATTTCTAAGGTACTCTCATATTTGATAACTGACAGCTTCTTTTTGTGGCCCATGCAACTCTTTAAACCAATGTATTCTACAAAGCAAAGATTGCTTTTAAAGAACCCTGCCCACCCACCCCTTGGCCTCCTGCCCCTCAAAATGAGATTTCCCTTTTTCAATTCTCTTTTGGTAAATTATTACATGGAATTTCATTCCCTGGGAAAAGTCCAGAAGAAATACTTTCTAATTAAAAAAATCTAATTTGGGTCCTATAAATTCTCCTGATTGGTCATGAATTTAACAACCGGCCTTCCTCCTTGCTATATTTAACCAAAAAAAAAAAAAACCCAAAGCAACCTTCAAAACTGAAAGAGCTGAAACTGCAGAATCAGACAGAAAAAAACTTTAGTGACCATGATGACACAATTTCTGATTTCAGTATTCAACAAAGTCAATTATACTAAAATCAACTTTCGGAAACTCCCAGTGATAATAGAAGTTATTTACCTAGAGGCCCCAAAACATAAATTCTATGAAAGGAAGCAAATGATGTATTTATTACAACCTCTGTTTTAATAATTTGATTTTTTTTTAATTGAGCATTAATACTATACCCTATAGACACGCTAATACTGCCTAGGATTTATGTAACAGTAGCCTTTGGTAACCTCCTGAAATTGTTAATTGTTAAGTCTATATTTGATCCCCATCCCCCAGTGTGCACATACAAACACACAAACCTGCTCTGATAAAATCAACAATTACACTTGCTTTCCTCTCTCAGTTGCCAAGTCACCAGATCCACCCACCCAGATCCCCTTATGACTGTAAAGTTTATGGATTACTTATTTCTCATGTTTTTTTCCTGACACACTGTAACCACATTCCTTTTATAGAACTCTGATCAACTCTCAGAAGCATATTGGGGAGGAGAGTAAGTAACAGAAGCAAAGATGTTTTAAGATTTTTTTTTTTTTATTACTTGAAGTCTTGTTTGCATAGAACTTTACAGTCATATCAGAGCCTTCTTATAACACTCTAGAAAAGGAAGCATATTTAATCCTGTTTAACACAGGAAAAATAGGTTGAGCAAGTTGCAGAAGACCACCCAGGAGATCCAAGGTGAGTTTGGATGCCAGGTAGCAAGTGCTGCCTTTTTAAAAATTAGCCTTTTAATTTTCTAAGCTACCAAATTCCAAATATATATATAATTTTTTTTTTCTTTTTAATTAAGGCCAACATCGCTCAACACGAAGCAGAGTAATCTTTATATTGCGGCCACCTCATTATCTCAGGCACCACTAGCAGCTAGGGCATCTCCCACTCTAGTTCTCCTAGGGGTTAAAAGTAGGGAAAGTAGAGGTTTTGAGAGTGAAAGGGATGAGAACAGAACAGTAACTGGTGCAACATTAAGACTAAGCTTTGAGTTTCTGGTAAGCTTTTGTTTTTAAGGACCCAAAACAGTCTACCTTGGCACTCTTTACAAGTAATATACTCATGTACATATTGAGTGACAGTGCACTTGTTATCCAAACACAGCTTAGATTTACTTGAGAAATAGTTTTAACAGAAAGTTTAAGAAGTTAAATGCAAGACTGCATTAGATATAAAGATGCCATAGAACCTACCTTTTCTCACTGGCAAGATCCCAAAGATAAAACTAGTTTCAGTAATGAGCCTTATAAAGTACATCCTAAGTGTTATAGATTTATTAAAAAGCTGCAAGCTGAAAAATAAAGGTTTTTTTAAACAAAAATTGAAAAACACACACAAAAATAATTTTTCTAATAAAAACTTCCTTTGTATGGGACATCCAGAAAGTACCAGAGAAAATCTGAGAATATGACCTTTTATTATGAGTAATGAGTGTTTTTTCTTCACCACCAGAGGTCTGAATCCAGAAGTAAGTCCTTGTTTCATGGTGACACTTTTATACTTTAACATCATGAATCTGAGAGTAGTTTTAAATGTCACTTTAAAAAAGTCCTCAATTATCAGCACTAAGTGTAACTGCAGAAAAGGGCTTCATAAAGGAAAATGAAAAGGCTGTCATTGGGGCTATTTCTTCCTCCAAAATACTCAGAAGTGTTTGTATTCGTATCCACAAGGAGGTGGCAGTCCTTGTGCCTGAACATACCTCATTCACAACAAAGGATGGCTGAGTGCCAAATGCCAGACATGGTTTTGGTGCCCTGAAAATGAGAGTCAGAGAGAGAATCCCTCTACTCATGGAGCTCACCAATTCCAGCTGATCTCTATTTATTCACAATTCCAGTTGATCTCTCAACAGCACTTATCAAGCACCTACTAGGGCCAGCCACTGTGCTTAGCATGAACTGTGCCTACACAGGATCCTGCTCATTTTCTTGCCTCCCTATTGAAGTGAAGTTCATTGCGTACCTATGATTGAAAATTCAACTCCAAATATTAATGCTAGCATTCACTGAGACTTTCTCAATGAAGCTGGTCAAATTACTTGACCTTTTAAACACTCTTATCTTACAGATCTAGAAGACAGGAAACAAACAAGAACTTGAATATGTAAGTTTTTAGAACTACAGATGCTTTCCTAACTCTAGAAGACAGGAAACAAGCAGTATTTTTTAAACTTATAACAAGCAAATATAGACATTCACTACACTGCTGGCAAAAGAAAATGTCCCCAGAATACAAAATTCTAATTGGTGGAAAATTTTACAAACTAATAATCACAAATCTCTGAATTAAGCTTTTCTCTTTAGAGAAAAGCAAATCAATTGTAATGGTCCAACGGCTTTCCATAACCCTTGAGAATGACAACTAATTTCTCCCACATAAAAATGTTCCTTTTCCTCTTTTCAGTTCCAAATACTGTTTGTTCAAACTAAATAAATTTCACATTTATGATTTTTAACTGGCATCACACTTTCTGCCCAACATTTTTCATACAACCCCTCATTAAAGGGACATTAATGATTTCAATCAGTCCAATTTCACTTCCTTACCCCAAAATTTAATTTCCTGTACAGTACTGCTTTTCATTTTACCTTTGGAAAAAAAGTCTCAGTTCACAATATTTTAAGGACCTCTGTTCCCTATTATTTAAGAAAATTCATATCCTGGCAGAATATAAACCAATACAAGTTGTTAAAAGTTCTGTTACTTGTTTCTGACAGAGGAAAACTTCTAGTAGAGTCATAAAAAACCAAGTGCCACATTCAAGCAACTGTCCCTCCTTAAAACTCATTTTAAAAATTACCAAACACCAAAAATGCATGATATGAATAAAATACACTCACCGAATATTACATACAACAGGAAAGAAAACCAGTGGAAGATTCTTATTTATTGGACAAACTCTCGATAACACAGACTTCAGTAAAACAAAGCTAATTGTATGTACTGTAAACTCAACTGACTTCACTTCTTCCCTCACTCCATTAAGGATATCTACTTTCTCTCTATAAAATTCACAGGTGATGTCCTCTAAATAGTATATCCTTACAGCTACTTAGTACTTCTACCATAATTTACTTAATACAAGGCATTTTATTTATACCCCAGTCTGTTGTTTTGTTTTGTTTGGGGGGGGGCGGTGAGTGGCTATTTGCACTTGGAGTCATAATTATGTAATTTATATAGCCTTGTAAACCATTAAAATGAGGGCAAAAAAGTACTACCTTTAAAAAACTCAAGCAAATGCTTTACAAACACTCAATGAAGGAGAGCATCTAAATTCATATCTGCCAGATCAACTGTGGAAAGAGGATTTAAAACTGGAAATAAACATAATTTTAATCTGGAAAGATTCTGACGTAGGATCATAAGCTTCAGTTCTTGCTCCACTTTTAAGATAGCTGATCTATGAGGGTGTGGTTAGTGCAAGAGAAATCCTCAGGATTCCAACAGTGGACCAATATTTAAAGTAAAAATGATTCTCAGGATACCGAAGAATGGAGTATATTTATATATTCATTTTAAATGTCTAAGGTAAATCTATATATTTTAATTATTTCTAACTAATTAATAAACTAACTAGAACTAGGCCAAATAGGCTGCTCACATGGAATGAAGGGTTTTGTGGAACTGAACAATGATAAAGCAAGTATATGGTGGTGGCCACAGCCATTAATTCCCCTCCCCCACGCTGCCAGACCAGTCTTCTCCCAGCCTCCTCCTGAAGGTCATCTAACTGACCCCACAAATCATCTTCTTAATCTAAACTTAAGATGGATTCTCCAGTCGATTTTCATGCTGAAAATAGCATTTTGGTTTGAAAATCGTTTTCTTGTGTAAGTTTGGATGAATATAAGGCCCCAAGCCACAGTTTTAGAAGCTAAAACTGAATTCTTGAACACACAGAACTTAAAATCTCACTGGTATATTACAGCCTGCAGCAATGAACTTAAAACTGGGTTATGTATACCATTTAGGTAGGGTACAGGAAAAGTGTTTTTAAAAGAAATTTCTCTGTCTTTAACTTCCCTATGCCTGCTTTTCTAACAGTGATATGCCTGAGAATGTCACCCTTTTCTCACTTCCTCAAGTGAGTACAGTTCTCAGCCACACCCACATCTCACCAGGGGCATAGATCCTCCAAGGCACCAAAGAAGTGAACTACTACTGGTCTTGGTGCAAACACATGTATAAGAAATAAAGGTATCTAAAAGCAGGGAAACAAATGCTTTTGCAAGTCTTTCTGCTTCAAACAAAATGAGAGGATCCAATTTTTGAGTCATTAGCCAGCCATTAAAATAATCTTTGATTATAGATCACCATGTGAGTGGTGCCATGTAATTTCAGAAAGCATCCAAAGAACTGGTTGTCTTTGCTTTAACACTCCTTTTTCATCTTTGGGAAACAAGTTTTTTCAGTGCCTGCATACATAAAAAGGAAAAGAAGAAAATACAAGTGATGTCAAATCTTTTATCATCTACTAAAAAATGAACATGGTAAGAAAAAAGCATACTTGTAAGAGAGAAATTGTTAAAGTGATATATTTTTACTTTTTAACTTTATTAATGATTTATTGGAATCTGTAATGTAATCATGTTCTTTTAATCAACTCTGTTCTACTAGTAGTTGAAATGTTTAAACAATGACTTCAGGAATGAGTGATCCTCATTCATAGACACAAGACATTTTTAAGTTTTATACATTTTTATGATATAAATATGACAGGACAATCAACAAAAGACTCTGAAACAAGGACATGTATTACTATTTGAATAAAAATTGGAGGAGAAAAGGAATAAGAGTTTGAGGTTAACAATTTTAAGAGCTTGCTTACTTAGTTTTAATGAATGATGGCTAGAATAAAAATCAACTATATTTAATAGTATCATGTAAAAAGTTTATTTTTAAATGTGAATTTTTACAATATGCCTGAAATTATATCTTTTGAAACAATCTAAATTTATGATGAAAGTTTAGATCTCAGAACAAGATTTGAAGACCACAGAGCTACACTGGGAGCAACGGTCTGTGTGCATGCAATGACTCAATCAGAGGAAATCTCCAGCTACCTTTCTAGCCTTTCATTAGCATTAGCTCATCAGTTTGTACCCACAGTTGGAGCCTCAGGAACATCACTTCCTCCACAGGCTTTGCACTTTCCCACCTCCTAGCCCCTGTTCATACTGCTAGGAAGAGAGACCCAGCCCTCCTCCAAATTCCAAATTCTTAGTCAGGAACTGTAAATTGCTAATTTGGTAAGAGGACAGAATAACATAGTGGGGTTGACAGCATGACATCTAGTTACAGGTTACCTGGTTTCAAATTCTGGCTCTGCCACTTAATAATTTAAGCCAGTTACTTAATCTTTCTGTGGCTGATAGTTTCCTCATCTATAAAATGGGGATTATAATCAACATTACCTGTTTGGGTTTTGTAAAAAAATGAATAAGTTAATGTATTCAAAACTCTTAAAACTGCTTGACACATAATTTTTTCTACATCATCATCGGTACTAGCACTACTACAATTATTACTACAACTACTATAATCACATCCTGGTACGGCGTTTTATCATATAAGCTAAAACCCATAAATAGATGCTTCCCATCACTTATGTCAGGCTATTTAATCAGAAGGAACAGACAAAAACATCTATCTACCACATTTGTCTTCTCTTCTCCTAGAGAAAGATGTCTCTGAAAACATAATAGGGACTATAAAAACTATGTAAATCAACTCAGTTAAGAGAGATAAAGGATAGCAAGGGTATTATACTTAGCAAAAATACCACCCTGACATTCCTTCATGGCCTCAGGCTTTGTGTTTCAAAGACAGAAACACAAAGGGAAGAGTAAGCCCTGAGAAGAAAGTCATGGTAGAAGTCACACTTTCTAGCATTAGGGCTTCTTTCCATTCCTTACCTTGCATCAAGACAATATTTGGCAAATATAAATGAGTAGAGGAATAATCGGCATTGATGACCAAGGAAAACCAAAAGACAACTTGATGGACTCTACTTTTTAAATAAAGAGATTGGTATAGATCTCTGCCTGCTCCTCTGCTATAAAAAGAAAAACAGCTGCAGGAAGGAAGCCAAAGAGAAGACAACAACAGCCACCTTGGAAAACCTGGGCTGGGAGGTGTATGACTACAGACTACTGCAACCACCACCACCCATCCCCAAAAATCACATTTTTAGGAAACAAAATTTTTTTAACAAGTAATTTGCCATAATAAATATGGCCATGTATTTCACCTTCAGAAAGCACTTTTCTCAACCTCACTTTAATAAACCTAACTTTTTAATTGCAATAAACCTAAACCTAATTTGCATCTAATCCTGACCAACATCCTCAGCTGCCAGGTACTGAATAGGCAAGCTCTCACCAATTCAACATCACTCAGGAGTCTTAGAATCATTTGGGATGTCTGTTTGGAAATACAGATTCCTGGATCGCCAGTGAGTCTGGTTGGATCTAGGGGAAGGCTCAAGAATCTGCATTTTTAAACAAACTTCCAGGGAATTCTTGAGTACACTGTAGTTTTACAAACACTGCCTGAAGGATGTGCCACGAATATCACTTAGTAAATGTAATTCATGTTCGTTTTGCCTACTCCAAAAAACTTAGACATGTTGGCATCATTTTCATCAGTGAGCTCTGTTTCCACAAGGCTGGAACCATGACTGCAAACTGCTTGGAGCTGGAAACTATACAACCTTGCAGAGAAGACGGCAGCGTCTTCCTCCTTGCTTCAGGTGGCACAATCCCAGTGAAGAGTCCCATTTGGTGTGCCTTGGATAACGTGACCACTGCTTACGTTCTTGCTAAAAGGCTGAATGCTAAGGGCAGGTGTAGGCACTGTGGTTGGTTTACCCTGTCCTGAATCCACTGTTAACAGCCAGGGTCCCTGTGGCAGAAAAAGGGGTTTCACCTAGATGTGGCCCCTGGAGAATCTTTCTTGATTGGAAAGTTCCCCACATTTGTGTCTATTATAAAAATGTAAATTTCTTATACTTTAATTATGTTTCCATTTTAAAACACAAGTAATGTGAAATATTTGTGTTCCTAAAGCAAGTGAGTGAAGGAAGCTGGCTCTTACTCTTTGAAAATATATGTCTGAGCATTTTTAAAAAATGAGACCCTTTTAATTTCTGTTAAAAAGCACAATTAAATAAACCATACTCTGGTTAACTGGTTGAAGTATGTGGTGTTCAAGTTGACATTCCAGTTGCCAAGCTATTTTATGAAAGATGCCTAAGGGGGCGGTGGGGGGTGAGGGGTAGGGGGAGGAAGCGATCTACAACAAAGCAGATGCTGAAGAAGCACTCCGGTAAGGTTAAAGTCCTCTTTATTTTGGCATTCCACCTTAACCTATCTGACGTTCCCCCTCCGAATAAATTACTGGGTTTATTTGATGGGGGATATTTGTTTCAAAGTTCAAAACCTCTTACAGGGGTGACATACTGGCACCGTGACAGGCCTGGTCCGAAGAAACCTTACTATTACAGAGCCTTTTGCCAAATCACTTTGCACCTTTGAAATACATTACACTACATTCTTCAATTTGAGTATCTCCTCTACCTGATTTACGTGGGATAAAGTACTCTGTGCTATCAAATGTTGGATATCTGTTATCACCACTGCCTGAGGGAGTATAAAATACACATTTATGGAGCAGTCATTCATGAGTGTCTGATATGCATGTACATCCTAAATAAGTTTGGGTAAACAGAAAAACTTCCTTTCTGCCAAATACCAAGGTTCTGTCGCAGAGAGAGTCCCATTTTGGAGTCAGAGGACTGGGTTCTTAACCATACTCACAAACTAACCAACCAATCCAACTAGTCATTTTACTCTCTGCACCCTTGGTTTCATCAGATATAAAGTGAGGGAGAGTTAGATGACATGATTTCTAGGAGCTCGCACTCTGATCTTGTATTGTTCAAGAAGTCACAGGTCTTACTCTCTATGCCAAAGATGAAACATACTATAAGATTTATGGAGAAATTCATTACTGTCTGCTTATTCCTGCTATGGGTTCTGGAATTATAAGCCTGGGAAATAGCAAAATAGCTGTCATGAAAGAGTTGATGTTTAAAAAAAAAAATGAAAATAAAGAATAACATCTGGATACCCAGGCACCAGATCTTTTTGAATACGCACAAGCAGAAGATATGTAGTCATTTTTTAAAAAGCCACAATTGCTACTTTGGAAGATGTTCTCTACGAAAACTCGCAAAAGGGAAAAAGATATATGTATACATACTAAGTAAGCATGATTTATACCAACTATACTGTCATTTATTCAATAAATATTTACCGAGTACACATTATGAGCCAAGAGCTGGGAACAGAGCAGAAAACAAGACAGAAAATGTTCCTGGTTTTTGGAGCCAGATAAGCAACAGGAAAGCCAGGTTAACCAAAATTAAACAATTAATTATTATAACTGGAATGGTTGCTACACCAGAGAGGTATATAAACGGTATGCCCAGAAAACCCTGTAAGAATCTGGGTCTGATGGTCCTAAAGGCTTTCTTCAAGATATATTTATCTAAGATGTTAAGGATTGTGGAGTTCACTGCATGCTAACGGGAGAAAAAATATCGAAACAGAGAGGATAACCTTAGGATCTATCAAATTTTACATCTATAAGGCTGAGTTCCAGTCCCTGCTCTGCCCTCCAGATTCAACCCCACCTATGAGGACTACTTTATTTAAAAAAAAAAAAAAATTACATCTATAAATGGAGATGGCTTAGATGATCTGGATGGACTGTTAAATGTAATAACTGGGGGGAAAAAAGGGTCCAGGAATATGCATCTACTTTAGATAAACCAAGCACTGTATTAAAAATTACACTCATTGTGACTGGCAGAGTAGAGCACATATACAGAGTCATTAAAAAATAAGGGAAAAATCACTGGCACACTTATATCCTTCCGCTTATATTGTTTAAAAAATAGCAATCAAAAAACTCAAACTCTTCATTCTGAAGACTATCCGCAAAACAATTAATCTCAAAATACATTAGTGTAATTAAAAGTTCTCTGATTAAGAGAAAACTCTAGTCCTTTCCAGAGACCACCTGGGTAGCCTTGGAACTATTACTCTTCTATGTTAATGGTTCCTGGTTTTAATCATCTTTATAAAAATCAAATAATCACTGCATTCCAGTTAACAATGTGAGTTCCAAGTTTCCTTTCCAAAGTCATCTTTAAAGTCCAAGGCAAATAAAAACCACCATACACAGTTGCTTACAGAGCTGACAAGAGATCCTTGACTACAACAGACCTGGTTGGCATCAATGATCCGAGCACATTATGAAAATCTCCACACAATTCAAAAAATTTTTTAAGTACAGAACTGAAGTTTACATCCACAAATCTGTTTGATCTCTGCAGTTGCAAAACCATATGGCACACAGAAAGAAACAAATTATCTCTGCTTATGAAATAAGAACCTTCTGTAGGCTTTGGGACAGACCAACAGCTAAGACTGTCCTGGTTGCTGCATATCACTATAATTAACTCTCTCAGATGCTGTTGAAAATTTTGGAGTTTTGTTTTGTGTTTGTTTTTTTGGGAGGGATGAGATTAGAGACAAGAAGTAAGGAGGATCACTACTGGCAGATGGGGAGATTATTAAGAGTAACCTCAGGCAAAAGAATTTCAATATACTCTATGAATATTTTATATACAATTTTTTTGTACTTTATTTAATCACATTTACTGTTGAAGAGATGTACAAAGCTATACACGTCAATATTTACAACATAGTGCAGAGTTGTGCTGGTAAAAAGGGCTGTGTCCTTATATTAAATGACTCTGTCATTTCCAGAATAAAACCAGTTTCATAACTTCCCACTGTGTAATTTTCCACTGGGTGACTACATAGAACCAACAGCAAAAATATGCCATGTCAAATAAAATTAAGGAATTTAAAATGTTAAATTTTTCTGTCCCAGCTTCTATTCCTGTCACTACCCACCCCCCACCACCACGATTCATTGAATCCTCGCATAAATAAATAAATATATATATATCCTTCTACCTTTATATATATATATATATATATATATATATTTATTTATTTATTTATTTGTAGAAGGATTACTTTCTGGATATATAAGTAATTTTATACAGAAAGAGTATTAAGGGTAATTGGGTAGAAAGAGTTTCTAATTTTTCTAAGAGAAGACATTATTCTTAAGAATAATAGCCTCAGTAGCACTGGATATTTTTCCACCTGATGGGACTGGGATAAGAAAAGCATTTCCCTAACACTTGATGTGGTGTAACCAGTGACACTGTAGATTCTCTTCTGAAAGACTAGCTTAGAGTCATAACTCATGAGAGTTGTGGGATCTCAAAAACGCTGAGTCACAGAAGCATTCCTTACATTTTATCTTATTTTAGTTACACTATACCCAACCCATCCTATCCCCACCAAATCACAGCTCAGAGCTCAGAGCCGGGAGCACAGCAGCCTGGCAGAGCTGTCCAGAAGGCTGGGGAGAGTCTCCCACAAGCAAACTAGTCAGGATTCAAGGGAGAATCTTTATCTCTTTAGCTATGATCACCTCCAAAGTTTAATAACCTTTAAAACATTTAGATTACAAGTAACATGTAACCAGTAACATGTCACCAAGTAACAGCATTAATAGGTTTACCAGGAATCCAATCTGCTTATTTCTAAACATCTTTATACTTTTTTTTTTAACATCACTTTCTATATAGAGGTGAACTACAATGGAGAATGCCTTTTATTCATTCACTATCTAATCTTGCTGTCCCCAAGCCAGGTCTCTGCTGAGGTGGGGGTGGCATCTCAGATTTGGCAGCTAATAGTTGAAGAGAGCCTTTTCTTTTTCTTTTCTTTTCTTTTGGTTGACAGTTGTTCAGATGACATTCGAAATACATTTCTGTATTCTTTCTGTGTGCAGTAGAAACAGCCCAATAAATGTCCACAGAGACGTCCAGAACATGCAACAGCTCTACCTGCTCAAAGGGAAGCTTGCTTTTCAGCCTTCCAATGGCACTTTTAGCTTCTCCAACAACCTAAAGCTTCTCAGCTGGATTAGAAAGCTCATTGTTTTGTGTCTTTTTTTTCCTTTCCCTTTTAGTGAAGGCCTTGTCTACACCTCTTAGCTACAGACAGAGAGAACAAAGGGAAATCAGACCTATGGATTTCTGTACTTGACCTTCTTTATGTGGTAAAGATGTCAGTGCCCAGTGCTGCAACCAAAAAAAAAGGAAAGTGAGTTGTGCATTGACAAACTGAACCTACAAAGGAAGAAAAAGTATCAGCCAGAAATTCTCATTACCCAAGTTAGGATATAACAAAGATGGCAGGAAGGGAGGGAGTGGAGGGAGGTGAAGGGAGGGGCTAAAATAGAGGAAGGAAATAAAGGAAGGGAAGGAAGGAAGAAGGAAGTTGAAGGGAAGGAATAAAGGCTGAAGGAAGGAAGGAAGGAAGGGAAGAAGGAAGGAAGGAAGGACGGACTCTAGCCAGGACAGAAATTCATTTAGCAAGAAAAATCCATCTACAGCACAACATTTTTACAGTAGCATGTTGGAGTTTTCATGTTTTGAAAAATGAGACACTGACTGATATACTTAGCCAAATATTCTGATCTGTCATCATTCTAAATATATGGGCCTATCTTTCAGCAAACAAATTAGCAGGTAATACATCATCACCGAGCACTCACCCTTCCCTGGGAGCTCTATAAATACAGAGTGATCATGACTGGCAGTTACTGAGCTTAAAACATAAAACACTACTAATTTCACTGGAGCCGCACTGCAAAAGTCAATAATGTCAATTAGAAGTAGGGTGTCAGAAAAAGCCTTATGCACTGAAATTCTTTTAGGGAAGGAAATCAAGGAAACAGAAAATAGATTACACTCATATCCCCTTTATTTGATCATGGAAAAAAAAAGGAATGAATCTTGGGCAATGAATGACTCCAGTATTTTTTACGCATCTAGGCTTGGATGAGTGGGCGTGAATTTGGGAGAATTTCAAATTAAAAGGAAAAACAGCCCTTCCCCCCAATTCCTCCTACTAAGAGCAATGCAAAGTACACAAGCTCCCCACTACAGTAAGAGCTGCAAAACTAGCTACAGTCTCCGGTCCTCAGAAATGATTCATGCAGTCTCCAAGATTCTGATTTAAACAACAACCAACTATTTTCTGAGGGCAAAGGGGGAGTAAAGTTCTTAAATCATTTAATTCTGCCAATTAGTTCCGCAACTATGGCATTAAAGAACTATGGATATTTATCCACTGGAAGTGGATCAAAAAGTGGGCTCTCTTAATGCCTATTAAATAGTGCTGATTTTCAAGCATCACTGACCAAGGTCAAATCTGAACCAATGTGAAAGCCTTCACTTCCCCATCGCTAATCCCTTGAGCCATCCATTCTTCCAAAAGGCAAATGTTTTGCAGGAAGGGGAAGAAATACCACACAGTATGTGTAGCACTTAATATGCCTACCATTTATCTATGAAATGTCGAAAAATGAAAACACTCGGGAAACTTCCAGAATGATATCACTACAGTATTGACATGTACAGAGAATCAAAGAATTAAGCGCTTTATCCCCCATAAATGTGGTAAAATCTCTTGTTTACTGCCCAATCATGTGTTTTTTCTTGGTATTTAGTTTTCTCCCATCAGTGGGAGGAATGAAAGGATACTGCCTTGAGCATTTGTCTCCAAGTGACAAGATTATCTTTACTGTGTTGCTGTGGAAATTGTACAATGATCAAGCTTAGGTTTCACTGAACTATCAGCTACACTTAGAAAAGTTGTTTGGGCTCAGGAGCTCAGAGAGATGAGGAAAAATACAGACACACACAGTGCAACTGTGTACTTGGCGAGGCACAGGTACAATGAACTTAACAATTCATTGACCAGAAAGGAAAGCTCTCAGAGTGCCCCAATTGACCCAAGAACCTAATTGTTCATGTTTTTCATAAATACCATATACACCACCCCTGCTCTCACAATCTTATACTGCTAGATTTCAACTTAACATAATATTCCTATTGAAACAAAGTTAACCATAGTCCATTTCTACAATTTACCTATAATCACGAATTTAAAAAACTTACCCAGGTTCACTATAAACCTAATCAGAAAGTATGGTACCTTTTTAAAACTATGAAATATATTTAGACAAATATATTCCCAAAAGAAAATACAATTACAGGTAACCTCTCAACTCCCTAGGAAAGAAAAGCTGTGGTACCTGAAGAACAGGTAGAAGCTGGTCACTACTGAAATTCCAAACAAAACAAGCTACTTTGTCACTCTTGGGCACATTTTGCATGAAAAGCTTTCCCTCTATCCAACTCCCAGCTTTCCCCCACCTACCCGGGGGGGAAAAAATCTTTCCAAAAGTGCTCCTTGGCCCCTGCTCCCCAAGGAACTAATCACTTTCCCACTGTATTTTTATGTGCTTCTTGTACCTATCACAATGCATTTTCACTTTAATTGCATGAGCAATACATGCTTATAACAAGTTCAAACATTACCTAGACATATACAATAAAAACAAGATCTTCTCTCTCCTCCCTCCAACCCGTATTATCCATTTCGTATGTATCCTTACAGCCCAGTTTCTTTATTTAAACATGTACATGCTTATCGGTTTACAGAACTGTTATATCTAACAGACTATGCATTCCATCAGAGCAAGAACTGCCTTATTCACTTCTGTATCTAATGCCTGGTACACTGCTGGTACAAACAGGTACTCATTGTATACTGATTAAATATTTAATCAATCAGTGATCAAAGAGTTAAAACAACAGAGTCTTCATTGGGTTCCAGAGGCAAGAGGAAACAGATGTCAGCACCTTTACATGTGCCTATGTCCCATGTGAGATTTGGAAGAGGAGAAAGATTTGGAAGAGGAGAAAGAGGCAGACAGCATCTGAACCTACAGCTCCAGATGGTATACCAAATGACCAATGGTTAAGCCAACATAACACAAGAATACACAGGAACATCAGCACATTTCTGTTTTGCGAAAAATATCCAAAGCAATTGACCTAAGAAAGAGATCCATTCAAGATTTTGAGAGGCTGCTCTGCCCCTTATCTCAAGGGCAGTCTTACTATCTTAAAGGCACCACCTAATCACTGCCTATAGTGCATTCAAGACATCAGCCTCTCCTAGGAATAGGATAGGCATGGGTTATAAACTGTCTGAATAGTTTGAAAATGTGTGAACTCCCCTTAGGAAAAAAATAAAGCAGTAATTTCAGGATGCTTCCAAAAGAACAAGAGACAATTTTATCCTTCAAAGGCAAAAAAAAAAAAAAGCTATTTAGAAGTTAAAATAAAAGGTGGAAAGCTGAACTGGGGTGGCTCTCTTTTCTAAAAGCATGTAAACTCATGGCTCTCATAAGCAAAAGAGCTGGAAAGTAGTACTACACTCAGTAAAAATTTAAACAAATGTATGATTTTTTAAAAAATAGTACAAACAAACTCTTAAACTTTCCTTAATTTTTTAAAAATGTTATTAGCTTTACCAGTTGCAATCTCAAATTAAAATCATCAAATGACAGCCACTGCAAACAATAAGCCTAAACATAAAGTGGCATAGGAAACTATTCTTCCTCAAACTCTGTTCTGGCAAATCTTCAGATTTGAGCATTGAAATTAGAATTAAATCAGTTTATCTTTACCAGCTCACCTTTACCAGTTCACCTTTTCCCTGTGAGGGTTCCAGAAAGGATACCTTCAAGAATTCATTTGGCACAATAAACATTCCAAAATTTGATCAATAAAATAGCCCTGACGACATTATCATCATAACCCAGATTTATAGATTGAGCCCAAGACATTGGGTGCACGTCCAATAGTAACATATATTTTGAAATGAACAAATGGGTTTATACATTAACCAAGCACATCTTCAGTTCAGTAGAGAATGGCTACAGAAACTTACACTTGGCTTCTAGCTCTGAAGCTAAAGGGCCCTCCATTCTGTTGAGGTTAGAAGGGAGGGAGAGAAGGAGACACATAGAGAATAGAAAAGAAAAAAGAAAAGGCCCAGGTTTTAAGAACTCTTCCCATTTCCACACACCTCTCAACCCTACACACCAAAGTCCCCTACCTCAATCCCCTACCCAGATGACAATTCAAAGATTCCAAATTAATGAAAAAATTAACGAAGAGAACCCCAAAGCTAAGAAGAATTAAATACAGTGACCAAAAATAAATACTTGAATACACCCTAAAGTAAAAGAGGTACATTGGTGGTGGTGGTGGGGAGGCCTAGGTGATGATATTGAAGACACGAGATTATCTGTGAGTTAATAATTACTGAGTCTGAGTATTGTATACCTAAGTGTTTATTATATTATTCTCTCTACTTTTCTGAATACTTTTAAATTTCCCTAATAAAAAGCGGGTCGGGAGGCATGAAACTATATACAGTAAAATACTAATACCAGCAAACCCTTGGAGGAGAGATTCTAGATAATTTTATTTTCTTCTGTGAGTCTGTCAATAAAAAATATCACTCTTGTGTTCAGAAAATATTTACTGCTAAAATGTTTCTGATGAGAAATGATGCTCTTATCTGGATATCTCTGGAAGTCATCCATTCCTGTCTCAGTAAACCAAGCTGTGGCAAGATCCAAACTTAAGTGAAAACTATTGTGTCCTGAGGCACACACACCCCAAAATCCACATAACAGAGTTTCATATGATGATGTAACAAGTACAAGATGAAAAGAATCTGACAAAAATATCCCAATAGAAAGTAAAGTGAATAATTCCCTTTCCTGAAGGGCAATATCATCTGTTTAAGGTTTGTTTTCTCTTTTAGTTAACATTGATTGATCCCTTGCTAAGTACAAATAACTTGGCTGTATTCTCACCTAATCCTCATAATAACCCTGAGAGGAAGTATGAGTATTAACCCCATTTCAGAAATGAAGATATTGAGATTCGGAATGTTTACAAAGAGTAGGGTTGGAGTAGGGATAAGAATGTAAGAATCACATCTTTGTCTTCAGGATGTCTGAGAGAAAGACAGGAGAGGAAATGCCTAAGAAGAAACAAAAAAATTAACCTACTTCAAAAAACTTCCTAACTGTGGGAGGTGAACACAGTGTAAATATATATATGCCTTATTGTTAAAATGCACAGCTAAAACTTATTGGATTTCATTAACCAATGTCGCCATAAAAAATAAATAAATTTAAATCAATACGTTCATACATACATAAATACAGGATAAATTTAAAAAAAAAAAAATCCAAAGTAAAACTACCCAGAGCCTGGGATTCCAACCTGACTCTATGTAACAGTAACATTTACAACTCCTGTCCACCCTCAAGTCCAAGTGGGGTAGAAATGATTGTAAAAGGAGTACATCGAGAAGAATTAAAAAGTCCATGAATGGTAAGATCCACCCTAGCAGCTAGCATCTTTGGAGCACTTAAGTGCCCAGCACTGTGCTATTCACCATCCCCTAAAGGAACTATTGTCATTCCCATCTCACAAACAAATGAAACTTAGAGAAGCCCAGTAACTTCCTCAAGGTACCTGCTAATAAGCAAAAACTGTTTTTTAGACCCAAAAAGCACCCACAGGATACTGCACACACCACAATACAATGTTACTCCTTGAAAAATAGGCTCACTCCCTCTATAAAACAATCATAAATCCACTCTGAATAGCAAGCATCTACATTCCCAAATTATTAACACCCACTCTAAATAGTTATAAAGATATCCCAAGACTTTCCAAAGTCTGAGAGGTATAAGGAAGATTATACAAGGGATTCTCTACAATGTATTTAAAACTGCTTGGATGTCATGAAAAATATAAAGCCGATGATTAAAACCTATAATAAAACTTCAATGAACAAGCTTTACGGAAAACTCGGTGGTGTCCTCAATATTCAGAACACCCAGTTTCAGAAAAAGATTTGGAGTGAAGAGACTATTTCAAATCCCAGCTTTTCCACTTAAAAGTTCCATGACCTTAGGCATGTCATCATTCAGCCACTTACTTGGAATCTCACTTTGGGTCCCTATTAGTGGAGCTAACAATATCTATTTATATGTAAAGCACCTAACTTGATGCTTGGCTCTCAATGAGAAGCTCAGTAAAGGCTTCGTCTCCACATAATACTCTGGTCTGTACCAGCAAGCATTCTTCCTCCTTTGGTAACCCCAAAGGGAAAATGAACCCTCAGCTCCCCATTTGTGGATCAAAGTAATGCCCTCAGCTGGCCCAAACTACCTCCCCTCCCTTCTCACAGCACAATAACATCTTTATAGCAAAGATCTTCAAATTGTGGGGATTTAGTTCAGTAACTCTATTATTTTGCAATACTATAATTTTACTTTATTGGACTTTCAGATGGGCTTTGTTTGGCATTTGATGATTTCAGAGCCAGCTTCCCACTTAAAATTCTAGACCTTGGCTTTGATAATAGAATATGAAAAATGCCAAGACATTATATCTGTCCAAGGGACAAAAACTGTGTGAGCGGCCAGAGATTGTTTTATTTGTTTATACAGTGACAACAGTCAGAATTCCAAAGAATCAAGTCATAGGATCTTAATTTTGCTCCATCAGCCAGCCCTACCAGCTTGGTAGTAACAAAAAGCAACCTAGGACTCAGTGTTTTGTTTTTTCATTTTTGCATTTTGTCATTCACTAATGCTCAATATAAATATAATGAAAACTAATAAGGCTAAACACTACATTTTCAAAGAAACAGAAAATTATTTCTCCTACATCTATCACAGTTTTAACAATTTTTCAAGTGAATTACTTCAAAGTACTTTATTTAAATAAGATTTTTGGAATGTCTATGACAACAAAGCAGATTGAAAAGTATGTATATTTACAATGTGAGGAGAAAGGGGGATTCTGAACCTTTAACAATTTTTTAGATTGTTGTTTTTTTCAGTGTGATACAGAAACCAAACATTTAAACAAATATTGAAATCCAAAAGCCCACTCTAATGAACATCAGTGTTAAAATTAAGTCTCTTCCTTCCGCCATCTTGGAGCCAGTGGAGGCCTGCTGGGAAGAGTACTTCTAAAATGACAAATAAGTCTGGAAAGCAGTGGTGCAAGGCCATTTTTGCTGGCTATAAGTGGTGTCTCTGGAGGGAGCAAGCACATAGCTCTTCCTAAAACCGAAAGTGTTTATGCTCCAGGTGAAACTGAATTCTATCTAGTCAAAGGATGTGCTATGTGAGCAAAGCAAGAACAACACAGTGACTCCTGGTGGCAAACTGAACAAAACCAGAGTCATCTGGGGAAAGGTAACTGACTGGTGGTGCTCATGCAACCAGTGGCACGGTTTGTGCCAAATTCCAAAGCAATATTCTTGCTAAAACCGTTGGCCACAGAATCCTTGTAATGCTGTACCCCTCGAGGATTTAAACTTACTGAAAAGTAAACAAATAAAACTGGATTTGTTCTCATGTGAAAAAAAAAATTAAGTCTCAAATTAGTTAACAATTCTGGGAATTCCTAGCAATACTGATTTTTCTTGAAAAAGTAACCCCTTCAAACAACAGCAACAACAACAACAAACATTGGTCTGGATCCAGACCCAACAAATTCCATATTTTTTACTTCTTTTGACTCTTATTTCCCACTTAGAAAAGGCAGAGTTGAAGACTAATGAGACCCTGACCTTTAAGTGTAACTTGAAAAAGCCACAGCCTGAAGATGAGTCATACACAGACTTCGTAAACGAACTACACAGTTGCTAGACTGTGTCATACAAAGAAGCTACGCGTAAAACTACTCACTGAAAATAGAAAACATGTCTATGTACTATAGAAACATCCCCACTCGCTCGGTCACACAAACAGAACAAAACAAGGACCACCACTCATACACAGATACACATTGTCCCTTAGCAAACAGATGTGTATCTTCGTATAGTGCTATTTAACTTTGTAAAGAAATAAATATTTTATTTAAGCCTTATGAACACAGATGAGCTTGTAACTTCTGGATTTCTCATTCCACCTGTTAGTTTCAGGAACAACAAAAAAAAATTCTGACCTACCCATTTATTATTCCATGTTTTGACAGATCTGAGAAGTTAGCACTACATGAATATATCAGTGTTTTTTAAACATTTAGTTAGTGTTCTAGCCTACTTTATCATATTTTTGTGTGTCTGATCATTCAGGGGTTTGTTAAAATGCAGATTGTGGGGTGCTATTAAATCAGAAAACCCATCTGATCCAATAGATTTGAAGTGGGCTCGTGAATTTGCATTTCTAACAAGTTCCCAAGCGATGATGCTAGTGCTAGGGACCACATTTAGAGACCCATTGCTTTACACTAATCATAATAAGATACACTATACATTTAGAGATGCAATAAAAGAATGGTGAATTGTCTTCAACTGAACCTAATTATAGTGTCTGAATTTTCAAATTATTTGATATATACACATTTTGAAGAACAATAGTTCTGTGAAAAATCACAACCATATAAAGTAGGATATTTTCAACCAGAATTAATTCTGTAACGTTGCCCAATGTCTATTATTTTGACCCACAACAGTCCCAAGAGACATAACTCTTTCTACCTGTCTCTTGCAAAATTACATATTGCTCTTTGTAGTGATTCATCCCCATATTTGATATATTTAATAACCAATCCCAGTTAGAACAACAGTGGGGCAAAAATTTCGAGGTAATCTCCCATCCCACATATTTTAAAGGCCCTGAATGATCAGACACACAAAAATATGATAAAGTAGGCTAGAACACTAACTAAATGTTTAAAAAACACTGATATATTCATGTAGTGCTAACTTCTCAGGTCTGTCAAAACACAGAATAATCTAGTTTGATCCAGGAGCATTATACCATTTGTTCTTACCTTTCCAGATACTGACCTAGAAAACCACACTCAAGAGAAAAAAACAGAACTTTCATAGGACCTGTTCTCTCAGCTCATGCACCTTCTCAACATCTCTGTAAAATTATCTCAGCGATACAAAAAGGTCCAGGTTCAACTGAGATTCGCCTTGGCCCATCTCTAGCTTCCACATCAAAAGGCTAACCACGTGGGCAACTACTGTTGACTTGTTCTTTCGAATTTATTCTAGCCCCCTTATTGCACAACGTAGAGAGCAGGAGACCATGTTGCCAGAGCTGCCAGACACAGTCATGACAGATCTGAAAGGCGGAAGTAACACCTGTGCCTCTAAGGCTGAACTCCTGGTGTTTGGTCGCCAGTCTCAAAGGTAAAGAGGCAACACCCAACACCCACACCATTTTGCCAGCTAGGCAATGGCATCCAGAACCCGGCTGCTGTAATAATGGGAAGCAGTTTGACGGTGACTGCTTAGCTTCTTTATTACAGCACAGGTAGCCGTTTCTTCAGCTTCGGCTAGACAGTTCGACAGTGTTATTCTAAGAGCCATTGCTAGAAATTCAACCCAGACCCTGCTCTTTCAGCTCCTCCAAGATATATAAAGGACCTACTTTCCTATATCAAATCCTTCCCTGCTGAAACTGGGTAGAGTGATATGTTTTTAACAAGTGAATCCAGACCTACATCCCACTAAACAGAAAAGGATTCTTTTAAGTTCTTATCACTAGTGAAAGGAAATACTCCATAGCAAGAGGAATTATTAGTATCTAGTATAACAGGAGACAAACGACAATTTGGAAGATCTGGTTTCCATTCTAAACTCTTCCACTGACCTTTACTAAATAGGAATTTACAAACTGCTGAATGAATAAAAAATAAATCTAGGTAAATCATCTCTTCCCTGATCGTAGCTGGTACAAAAGATATATTCAAAATTTTAATCACTCTGAATTAAGATGTGTTCTAAATATTACAAAAGCATAATGAAAAAGAGTGATTGATTAATAATCTTACCTCGGGTTCATTATATGAAAATGAGAAACCAATGAAAGAATGACAGATAAAGGACACTATGCTGTCCAATAGAGGGGCCAACAGCCATATATGGCTGGCATTGAGCACTTGAAATATGGCTAGAGCAATTGAGGAACTGCATTTTTTAATTTTAATTAATTTAAATTTTTAAAATATAACCAATCAATAACCAGCAAACAAATATACCTGGAACCATCTGAATATATAAATCTAATTTTTAACAGTATATTTAATGAAATCTAAATATATACCAGATTTTGAGACTCAGTCCAAAAAAATGTAAAATACTTCAGTAACTGTTTATATTGATTACATATTGAATAATATTTTAGGTGTATTAGGTTAAACAAATTATATTTATTGTTACTATTAACTTTACCTGTCTATTTACTTGTTAAAATTTAGCTACTAGAAAATTTAAAATGAGAACCAGATTTGCCTTATATTTCTGTTGGACAGTGCTACCTTAAGGGATGTAAAATCTTTAATGGTTTTTGAAAGCAGGATTAAGAATAAGGATAAATCAGGTTGCCATCATAGAGGAACAATGGGAATAATGCTTCTATAAAGAGCCATGAGGACACTTAGAAAGCATCTCTCCAAATAAGATTTCTCAGTACACAAACAATTTACTCACCATAATCCTGGCCTATGAATGAACAAATAAAAATACATATTTTTGTAAAAGAAAGAAATTTAGCAGGAAGTTGATGAGAGCCATTACAGGGGTACACAAAGTTAATTTTCTGTGACATAGGTAGGTATGAAAGGTATGAGGAAATTTAGTCTTGTGGTTAGAGCGAAATAGCTCTTTCTTCTAACCATACCCTTTTCACTCACTATTAAGTCCAAAATCAAGTTGCAGACACGTATGAGAGACTAGACAGGACACAGTACAGAATGAAGTGGGGCAGCCCTCAAGCTCCGTGACCCAGAGAGGTCAGTGTGGAAAGCCTAGGGAGGGAAAAGGAAAAGCCAGTTGTTTTTGTTTTTTTCAAAGGAGGGGCAGGTACTGGGTGAATTTAGCCCTTACATGTGGGCCCTAGGTAGCTTTTTGTAAGTACAACTAATTAAATCTCACCAGACTTGTGTGAGGTAAACAGGGAGCAACACGGTCCTATCCCTGTTATACTAATGAGGCCCAAATAAAGAAAGCCTTGCTTGTTGTCACCTTGGCAAGACCCAAGAGCTCTGGCTTAGCTACCATCACCTCACAGTATAAAAAGTCTACCCAGCTTAGTGATTAACATGCCCACAACTCCAGCCCTGCTAATGGTCATCAAGACAAATGCTACCCACTTACATCTTCGCTTTCTTCCCTGTGAGCATTTAATAACTCTTTAAAACAAACAAAAAGGTCAAATCCCTTCTCTCCATTTATGGAAATTAACTAAAGCAGATCCACTGCTGTAACTAGACAGTGATGAGAATTACATCTAACATCTTGCCTTTAGGTAACATGACTTTTTTTTTTCTTTAAGCTCAATTTGGAACTAAGGACAAATTTCTTGATAAATACCCTTCCATAGACATGCCCCACTCTTTTTAAGCCTGAATAAAAGGCTTCAAATCAGGATCCACCACTAGAGACCCGAGCATAAAACAAGATCTTAGGCTCTCTTGGCCATCTTTTTAACCTATTTGCTTTAAGCAGTTTTATCCAGAATGTACAATCTGTATATAGTGGCTAGTCACAGAGAATACTTTTAGAAGGCTGCTAACCAAAAAGCAATCAGGAATGGATGACTTAAAATATAATGTAATTTTCAAAAACACATGGCTTACAATGTTTCCATTATGCACCCCCTCCCCAAACACGCCCAGGTAGAGCCTTGAAATAAAGCAATCGATGTTCACTTTTACTTAAAATCGTGACTGTTATTAGACAGAGCATTCTAATCATATCAGAGCATGGCCCAAGGAGAGACAGTACCCCACCCTCCAGTCTGAGGGACTGGACTGGAACAATTTATCCAATGCGAACCTGCCTAACCACCTAAACAGAAAAGCTGTCAATAGATTTTGGTTTTAAACATACAATATTTTGGACTCTGCTGATTTTCAAGTTCTTTGATACTGAAGTGAGAGGGGTAAGTTAATGTTTACCTTAGCATTATCAATGTGAAATGGGAGTGGGGAAAGACACTAAGCAAATGAATTACATAAACAAAATTAAAGAGGTGTTAAACCATTTCTTTTCACTCCCTTTAGAAGTTCCATTTACATACTGACAATGTAAACAGAAGCCACAGTAGTGCTTTGATCTGCTAATTACAAAACATTTTTATCTTTTCATTAAATCAAGAGTTCTAAGGGGCCACTTTAATGATTAAAAGGGCAGCCTACTCTAACTCACACTAAAAATTCACTTGTTTTTTTATTTTATTCTGTTTTCTTAAAAGAGGCTATGCAGTTCACCTTTAACTCTTGGGGTGGGTGGCTGCTGTTTAACAGGCAGATCTCAATACAGGGATCAGGAACATGAACAGTGATTAAAATACTCAAGCTGTTAGGACCCTGGAGTCAATGAGAGATACTGAAGAGGACTCCATCCTCAGGTGATGAAGCACCTGAAACTAATTTCCCACACATTCAATGACCAGGAAACACTATGCAATGCTATCAGGTACCAGGAAAACATTTCATATTCACCATTTCTTCACAGTTCAAACCTTTTAATTTAGTCATTAGAAATGCCAATACCACCTTTGGCTATTTCTCTGAATGGTCAACAGCAACAGATATTTGAGGTTCTTTAGCAGTACTTAAAGAGAATACCTCTTTCCGTTGAAGATGTCCCCTTTCTCTTTTTTTATTTTTAAAATAACAGAACAATATTCTGTATGATGCTCAATCCAGTCACAATATAAATTTTTTAAAAATGTTTTATTAATTTCAGTTTTCCCTATGAAACAAGGGTGAATATAAATACCATTTTTAAAATTAATAAACTATTTTTAGAGCAGTTTTAGGTTTACAAAAAAAAATGAGAAGTACTGAGTTCCCATACATTCCCTCACTCCCTCATCACACCCCACCCTGCTCTGTTTCCCTATTTTTAACATCTTACATTGACATGATAAATTGCTACAACTCATGCACCAATATTGACATATTAACTAAAATCCATAGTTTAGGTTTCACTCTTTGTGTTGTAGAATCCTATGAGTTTTGACAAATGCATAATGTACTCTAACCACCATTACAGTATCACATAGTTTCACTGCCCTAAAAATCCCATGCTCCACCTATTCATCCTTCCCTCTTCTCTGCCCACAAAGCCCTGGCAATCACTGATCTTTTATCTCCATAGTTTTGCCTTTTCCAGAATGTCATATTGGAATTATACAATATATATGCTTTTCAGACTGCTTAGCAATCTGCATTTAAAAGTTCTTCCATGTCTTTTTTTCCTATCTTTCTGTGGTTTCCTAACTCATTTCCTTTTATTGCTGAATAATATTCCATTGTATTCCATTGCACCAGTTTGTTTTAGCCATTCACCTACTGAAGGACATCTTAGTTGCTTCTAATTTTTAGCAATTATGAATAAAGCTGTTACAAACATTCATGTGTAGGTTTCTGTACGAACATGAGTTTTCAATTCATTTGAGTAAATACTTAGGAGCAAAACTACTGGATCGTATGGAGTATGTATTAGTATGCTCTGGCTTCCATAACAAAATATTATAGACTGGGTGGCTTAAACAACATAATTTTATAGGTTTGGAGGCTGAGAAATCTAAGAAATCTAAGATCAATATGCCAGATGATTTGGTTTCTAAAGAGAGTTCCCTTCCTGCTTTGCAGATGGTGACTTACTCACTAGGTTCTCACATGACTAGAGGTGGGGTGGGGTGAAGAGAAAGAGAGCATCTCTCTTCTGCTAGCCTCTTCTTATAAGGACACTAATACTATCAGATCAGGGCCCCACCCTTATGACCTCATTTAACCTTAATTCCTTGCATAAAGTCTCTACCTCCAAATGCAGTGATAATGGGGGTTGGAGTTTTAACATGAATTTGAGAATACAAACATTTGGTCCATAATATATGGTATGAATATGTTAAGCTTTGCAAGAAATCGCCAAACTGTCTCCCAAAGTGGCTATATCACTTTGCAACAACAATGAACGACAGTTCCTGCTGCTTCACACTCTTACCAGTAATAAAAAACACAGTGTCAGCAGTGTTTTTAGATCTTAGCTCTTCTAATAGGTGTATAGAGGTATTTCATATTTTAATTTGCAACTCTAATGATATATGATGTTGAGCTTATTTGCCATCTGTATATTTTCTTTGGTAGAGTGTCTGCAAAATAGTCTTTTCATGATTCTAAAAGTATGTTTAACCAGAGTGTGGTCTGATGGCCACCTTGGAGTGGGATCACCTGAGCTGCCTATTAGATATAAAGAAGATGGACCCCATCCAGTGTAATATATTAGACTTTTCTAATGCACTCAAGACTGAGAAACATTAAATGAATAGTTATACAATTGGAGAAGGGAGGGACACTAACTGAGAATCATCAATAGCCTCACTCCTACTAGACTGATTGATTAGATAACCTGCATCCATTATCTTTTCCTCACTGGCTGCTGACTTTTAAATCAGTCTTTTAAGAAAAATAAATACAATATGGATGGGTATTGCCATGATCAGGAGGTCAAGACCACTCAGTGATAGTAAAAAAAAAAAAAAAAAAGAGAGAGAGAGAGACTGGGAATTGAGATGTTTAACCCTTGTCCCCCGGGAAAATCATTAGGGATGGGGGAGAGAGGAAGGTTGGTTCTCCTCCTTAAAAATGAGCTAAACTAACCTGCCAAGAAAGAGTTGGGCATGCAGCTGGGAAGCTGAGATAAGCAAAATACCATGGAAGCAAATAATTCAAACTATGACAGGTCACAAATCAAACTCAAATTTAAAACTCCTAATAAGCTTCAAAGAGATTTTTACTTATTTCTTTCCACAAAAGGAGAGGAAGGAAGAGAAAAAAGATGGTGAAACAGTATGACTTGCTAGTAAGGACAGGAGTGGAAAAAGCTGCCCATTTCTCTGAGGGGCTGGCGGCGGCGAATAGAGAAAAAAAAAAGCAAAAATAAAAGAGAATAGGAAAGAACTATTCCTAGTATAACACTTTTTTCTTATCTGCTCAATACATCCTTTATTTTTATTTTTAAAATAACTTTGAAATAAAACCTCCAATGTGTGTTTAAACCAAAAGCAGGATTCTTCCCTGAGGAGTAAATCTGATGAAATAATTTTCTTCAAACCTTTTAGGTAGTAGCCAGCCAATTATTTGTTAAAACATCAAGTACAAAACAAAAGGCATGATTCTGCAGTTTAAAATAATGTTAATTTCTCTTAGATTTTTTTGAAACAGTTGATATTTTAATTATTGCATATTTCCAACAGATAAGTAGAGAAATGATTTCCCAATAGGTTCATATTTGAAAAAAAAAAAAAAAATCTTTTTAAACCAGTAAGACACAAAACAGACAAAAATGATTTTCTTTCATAGCTAAAATGTTAAGCTCTAATCAACTGTGAATAAGATATTTACTCAAAATTTAATTCTCTTGGTAATGGCAGGTAGTAATAATTTTTTTTTTATTTAGTAGCATTTTATCATTTAAAACACATTCTCATACATAATCTCTTTTTTATTCAATTCTCTTATCACTATTCTGAGTGAAATGAGGGAAGCTAATCTCTCTAGTCTCATTTTACAGGTAAGAAAGCAGAGTCTCTTGAAAATTAGGAAAATTTTTTCACTACAAAGCCAGAATTCAAATCCAGGACTCTAACTCCAGGACAAAGAAGCCCCACTCTTTCTGCTTTGCAAACATACAATAATGCCTAAATTATAAGACACAAAGAAAAAAAATCCTCATTTTAACCAATAAAAGAAAAAATCCAGAATGTGGGTTTAGAGTATTCTGGGAAATCATTTTTTTAAAGAGAATTTAAGGATTGAGTGTTCACAAGCTTTGCGAACTCTCTGGAGTTTTTCTATGATGGCACTAGTATTCTAGACCATGGTGTTAACTGGTGATTTCTAGGCAGCCCTCCGCATTGCAAAGTTACCTGCCAGGACAAGACACACACTCCGACCTGGCTTATTTACACAGTTATCTATGTCAGTTGTTAGAAGTTGGAAAACCTTTTTCTACCTTTCCCTTCACCAAGCACTCTAATTTAATAAGCCTCCACAGCTACAGTTACGTCCATTTCAATGGGCGACAACTCTCTCCAGGCTTTTAAACATCCAAAAACCAGACGAAAATGGCAGTTGTTCCTTCCTAGGAATTGCAAGTCCTCTTTTACATTAGTGCTAAGTAGAGAAAGTCTCTACAATTTTTCGCATCCTGATGTTTTTAAAAAGAACATAAGGGATATTTAATCACATTAAGCCTCCCGAAATATATTTATTCCAGGGTAACAGATATTACCAATATTTTGAAGGCTTGAATTTCAGAGGGTTTTTTTAAACTTTAGTTTTCCAGTCCATATTATATTCAGATAATTTTGGTATTTTAGTATATGTAGTGGTATTTCTGAACTTTCTGGATCTCTTTTAATTTTTTTTAAATTTATTATGATGACATTGGTTAACGAAATCTATTAAGTTTTAAGTGTACAATTCAATAGTAAGTCATATATATATTGCATTGTGTGTTCACCACCCATAGTTAGATTGCTTTGTCACCACATACTTGGCCCCTTTACCACATCTACCTCCCCCCCGCCCCCAACTCCCCTACCCTTCGGTAATCACTAGTTTATTGTCCATGTCCATGAGTCTGTTTGTCATGTTTGTTTCTTTTAGGTTTATATCCCACATATAAATGACATTATGTGGTTTTCAACTTTTTCTGTCTGGCTTATTTAGCTTAACATGATTATCTCAAGATCCATCCCTGCTGTTGCAAATGGTGGATCTCTTTTTTAAATCTAGTTTGATTTCCCTAATTTATTCGGTATGTTTTTTTCTAACTTACTATGGGCTAGGACACTAGGAAAGATAGGTAAGTTGCTCCCCGTGCTCCATAGCAAAGATGTTCCAACCTAGAATCACCAGGGAGCTAGTTTATAATACGGATTCTTCCTCCTCCCCGCCAAAAAAATGCAGATTCCCCGATTTTACTCTCAAAATGTTCTGAGTCAATAGGACTGAGATAGTGTCCAGGAAGCAGCATTTTTAACATGATTCCATTTTAGGTAGTGATCTGACAGATGTATTAAACAAATGCTGCCACAGAAGGACACCCTGGCCCATAGGACAAACTTATAAAGGGACATGTAAAAACAAGCTGTGAATGCCAAAGGCCATAAAAAGGGAACTGACTACAGGTGAGGAACCAAAGGCCTTCTGAGACTAAGAAGGACAACTTATATAATGGCATGAAACCATGAAATGTTTAAGGAACAAAGAATCATCTGAAAATCAATCTATGTCCAAACCGTGGATTCACCCTTTGGAAAGTATCTTGCATGTGAAAGTTTTCACAAAAATAGATTTTAAAACAAAGATATTTAAGCATGAAAGTGAATGACTGGACGTGTATTAAACGCATACAGGCAGACCTCAGAAACACTGCAGGTTTAGTTCCAGACCACCACCATGTATCATGAGAAAGCAAGTATCATGAGAAAGCAAACAGTAATTTTTTTGCTAGTGAAAAGTCTTACTTTCAATTTGTAAAAAAATGTAAGATTTGTGAAGCATAATAAAGCGAAGCACAATAAAATGAAGTAAACCTGTATTAAATGTGAATTTAAGTTCCCAAATGGAAAAAAGTGTTTTTTAAGCAATGCTACAGAAACAGAATGAATAGGAATTGATGAGCCATTAATATATTAATCTATTAATATATTTTCATTCCCAAATGAAACTGATAAAAACCTACATCAGAAAGAAAACAGAACAAGCTCATAGGTGGATATTTACCTATTCCAATCACATATCTCAATAACATGAAATGGAAGATAATAGATTTTTAAGCTCACAATCCATCCTTACTTAACCCCAGCATTTGGTTATTATTTCTGATTCATATTGCCCCTTCCGTGCTTTATATGTGGCTTTAGATACAAACCAAAATAATTTAACTGTATATATAAATACTTGACACAACTGCTGGATCATATGATGCATTAGTCTATTCAGGCTGCCATAACAAGATACCATAGATTGAATGGCTTAAACCAGAGGCTTATTTTTTCATAATTCTGCAGGCTAGAAGTCCAAGATCAAGGTATCAGCAGGGTTGATTTCTTCTAAGGCCTCCTTCTCTTTGGGTTACAGATGGCCATCTTCTCCCTGTGCCTTTACATGGTTTTTTTGTGTCTGTGTCCTAATCTCTTCTATAAGGACATCAGTCACATTAGATTAGGGTCCAACCCAATAACCTCACTTATCTTAATTATCTCTTTAAAGACTCTATCTTCAAATAGTCATATTCTGAGGTACGGAGCATTAGAACTTCAATATTAGAATTAAGCAGTAGGGAGAGGGAGACATAATTCAGTCCATAACGTTACAGCTAGCTACATACATTTTTTTAATTTAAAGTAACCATTACTTCAAAAAGTTTTTTTAAATTCCTTAATAATTCTCTCATAAGCAAAAGAGAAAAGGGGAAAAAAAAAAAACTGCTACACTCAGGACTAGCCAGACCCCTCCTAGAATCCATGTTCACTTTGGCCAGAGGATTACCAGGAGGTCTGTTACATCATTCCAAGATCAAGAATCAGCTCTAAAACTATCCAGGGAATTTTGAGTCACTCCTTCAGGGTAACAAAATTTCAGACAAGTTGTTTTCACACCCATCCTTGGTGATAAAACCAAAGAAGCAATGAAAGAGCAGGCAAAGGAAAGAGAAAAAGTTTATACAGTTACATTCCAACACTTGCTTCCAAAGCCGTTAAGTATATGATGGCATTCTTGCTGTCCATGCCCAGACTTAATAAAAGCTCCCAACATTTTCTTGAACTGTAGCTAACTCTACAGAAGCCGAAATTTCTTCTGAAACAGCATGACTTTAGAAGCCATAAGCATATTTAAAAATCAAGAAACAAGGGCTTCAATATTATAAATTAAAATGGCCATCAACATTTCACAAAAATCAGTTTCCTCCCTGTAGAACATTTAAAAGTTAAGAGAAATTAGATTACATAGAGAAATTATCACATATTTAACTAAATTAAACCATAAAATCAGACATAGAAAACATTTGCCATGATATAAACTATTTTGTAAACCATATATTAAATGTTAGAAATGGAGGGATGGAGGAAATGAAATAGATCCTATATTTAATTTATAATAAGTGCTACCAAACTAGGAAAAACACCAGTGGCCAATCCTTGTGAAAGAGCTAATTCGAATTCATCTGCAAAGGATCATCAGTAGATGCTAAAACCATTATATAAAAGATCGCAGTGGAATATGACATTTGAAAGATACAAAATATCATCACACTGGTCACTTGGTAATTGCAAGGGGAACAGTATACCTTTACAAAAGCTTTTCCCACTTCCATCCAGTCATAAAACTCAGTATTGCTAACATTGCGATAATCTACACTAGGTACCTCCTGTTGTGAAGTGCAATAAGAAGTACCTATGGAAGTTTCTTGCTAAAAATACTTAACCTAAATAGAACAAAACTTACAGATCTAACTCCAATTCACAAGAAATACAGGGAATAGAGATTTCCAGTTAAATGACTCTACAAGGAAATGATCAGATAAATCCAGATTACAGGAGGTTCTGCGAGACAACAGACCTAGCCTGTTAAAAGATGTCAATGTCAAGATCAAAAAAATAAATGAGTGAGGGGAAATGTCCTAGATTAAAGAATACAAAAGAGATGTGACACCTTAAGGCTAATGTTAAATCTTAGATGTGATCAGTAGTTTTGTGGTTTGCAAGAAAATATTATTGTTTTTAGGAGAGACATTTTGTGCTTAGGGGTGAAAGGCCATGATATTTGCAACTTACTTTCAAGTGATTGGGAGCTATAAACAAAGAGATAAAATACATAAAGCAAATCATTAACTGATAAATCTAAGTATTCTTTGTACTATTTTTCAACTTTATTATAGGTTTGAAATTCTTCAAAATAAAGTTGAAGGGGTTATCACTTCAAGAAAATAAAAGGTGTGGGCACTGCTCAAGCCTAAAGACTTGCATATAACTTGATGGAATCCTCGTTTAGGAAAAAAAAGGACCAAAAGATATTTGAGAGACAACTGGATGTTTAAATAGATCTAGCATTAGAAGATACTGAGAACAAATTTGTCATTTCTTTCTTGTGTGAAAATGGTAACACTTACATAGGAGAACATCCTAACTCTTAGGCGATACATGCCCAAAGCATTAAGGAGTCGAATCTAATATAAAATACTCGGGTCTGTTTCTTTGGGTCTTCATTTCCTTATGAAGGCTGAAGTATAACATAAAACTTAATTTTATGCTTTTTCCTGGTTAAGAAAAAATGTAACATATAATTTTATATAAAAATCCCCATTAGATCCTTTTCCTCTACTTTCCATTTCCTACAAAAGCACATATATTATCTTAATTCCACTATGAAAAGAAGTCCTGAGGTTAGGTTACCATTTCTCTAGACAAGCTCTGTCCCAGTATGGTAGCCATCAGCTACATGAAATTTCACTTGAAATGTGGCTAGTGAATTTTTAATTTTATTTAATTTTAATTAACTTACACATACATTAAAATAGCCACATTTCTAGTGGCTATTGTTTTAGATGGTGCAGCTGTAGAGTATATACAAAAACTAGACTTAAGATATAATATAATTATCAAGCTTAAATTAAGGACAGGCTTCAGGGAAAACTATTTTATAAGCTTTTATCACCAGGTAATTCTAGATCAAGAATTACCTCCTTTGGGTTTTCTTATAGCACTTTTTCCCACAGGAAGAAAAAAAAAAAGGTTCTCGATAAAAGTTTGCATAATGGAACTAATACAGCTTAAATCTACCCCAAATCAACAAAATTACCAGAGAAATTATTCCATTCAATCAAATATATAGTTGTGTCCTGATTTAAGATGTCACAATTGTCAAGACTGATATAAAAGGAACTGATTTATTTGCAGTTTTCATTTAAAATAGGCTCCTTCAGAATACTAAAAATATGGTCTCACTTATAAAAAGTTATTTTAAACACGCATTGCCAGAAACATCTATTGTACAAGGTAAGACATACATGGCCCAGAATTGTACAAAGCATTGCTGCTACTTGTAACATATTCTGTCACTTATCTACTATTTGACTTTAACTAAGTTACTTAAACCCTGTGACATCTTTAAATTCAGGGTTCTATTCAATACTTAAATAGAGTTATTGTGAGATTTACTGAGCAACATTAAAATCATTTAGAATAGCGCCTATCATGTAAGCATTTAATGAATATTAGTTGTTACTATTTCTCATCAACTAAGCTTACATTTTTCATAGATGGAAACAAAACAAACACATACACAAAATTGCAGAGTAAAATTACAAAAGCTGCTATATGTTTTTCTTTGTTTTTTTTTTTTAAACTAGACCTTGTTCAACCTAGGAAACAATGTTCTCTTAATAAATCATATTGGAATAATCAAAAACCCTGGAATGTTAACACGTGTCTTCTATCGGAGAAAAGGCATGCCATCAAGGTTTAATTTATTTCCCAAATGTATAAATATGAAGATACTGCTTTGTGTTAACATTTTTATTAATGAGAGTTAAGACAACATTTTTTTAATAACAGCTTTATTAAGATATTCTCATACCATATATTCCTTTAAAATGTGCAATTTAATGGGTTTTAGCACATTCAAATATGTGCAGCTATCACCACCGTTAATTTTAGAACATTTTCATTATCTCAAGAAGAGGAATTTCTTTAGCTATTACCTTTTCATTCCCCCAAAACTCCCCAGCCCTAAGCAACCACTAATCTACTTCCTTTCTTTACAGATTTCCCTATTCCGGGCATTTGACATAAATATAATCATATAATATGTGTTCTGTGACTGGCTTTTTTTTTTAATTAGCACAGTGTTTTCAAGATTCATCCATGTTGTAGCCTGTATCAATATTGCATTCCTTTTTATGGCCAAATAATATTCTATTGTGTGAATATACCACATTTTGTTTATCCGTTCATTATTTGATGGACACATGGGTTGCTTCCACCTTTTGGCTACTATGAACAATGCTGCCATAAACATTCACGTGCAAGTTTTTGTGTAGACATATGTTTTCATTTCTTTTAAGTAGATTCTTAGGAGGAGAATTCCTGGGTCACATGGTACCCCTATGTTTAACTGTTTAAGGAAATGCCAAACTGTTTTCTAAGGTAGATGTACCATTGTACCTTCCCTCCAGCAGTGTGTGAGGGGAGTTCTGATTTCTCCACATCCCAGCCTGTATCTGTTATCTAAATTTTTATTACAGCCATCCAAGTAAATATAATGTGGCATTCCACTATGGTTTCGATTTGCATTTCCCTGATGATTAATGATCTTGGGCATCTTTTCACATACTTTTTGGTCATTTGTTTCTCTTCTATGAATGTCTATTCAGATCCTTTAACCTTTTCATTAAGTTATTGGTCATATAATTGTAGTGTGTGTGTATCCTAGATACAAGCCATTATCAGATATATGATTTGAAAATATGCTCTCCCATTCTGTGGGCTGCCTTTTTACTTCCTTGAGAGTATGTCATTTGAAGTGCAAAAGTTTTTTAATAAAATCTAATTTATCTATTTTTTATTTTGTTGCTCGTGCTTTTGGTGTCATATCTAAGAATCCATTGCCTGACAAATCCAAAGTCATGAGTACTAACCTCTGTTTTCTCCAAGAGTTTTATAGTTGCAGCTCTTATAATTTAGGTCTCTGATCCATTTTGAGTTAAATTTTATATATGGCGTGAGGTAAAGATCCAACTTCATTCTTTAGCACGTGTATACCCAGTTCTCCGAGCATCATTTTTTCAAAAGACTATTATTTTCTCACTGATGGTCTTGAAACCCTTGTTAATAAGAGACACATAGTTTCTTTCTGAACTCTCAATTCTAATCAATTGATCTATATGTCTGTCCTTATGTCAGTAACTCATTATCTTGATTAATGTTATTTTGTAGTAAGTTTTAATATTGGGAAAGGTGAGTCTTCCAACTTTTTGTTCTTTTGCAAAATTATTTTGGCTATTCTGGGTCCCTTGAAATTCCACTTGAATTTTAAATCAGCTTTTTCCTACAAAGATACCAGTTAGGATTTTGACAGCGATTGCACTGAACCTGTAGATCAATTTATGGTTTACTACCATCTTAACAATATTAAGTCTCCCAACTGATGAACATGGAATATGTTTCCATTTATTTAGAAATTCTTTAATTTTTTCCGATAATGTATTATAGTTTAAGAGCATAAGTTTTACACTTCTTTTGTTAAACATATTGATAAGTATCTTATCCTGATGTTATCGTAAATGGAAGAATTGTTTTTCTAATTTCATTCTTAGATTGTTTATTGAAACTGTACAGAATACAACTGATTTTTGTATTGATCTTGTATCCTACAATCTTGATGAACTGGTATATTATGAGGGTAGTATTGGTAGTACTCCAATTCAGAGGGTGACCATTAGACTAATTAGGTAATTCGTACAGAGTACTCAGTACTCAGTCTGACACATAGTTGGTGTTAAATATCAGTCAGTACTACTAAAGTACTTTTATATATCAAGTGATTTACAAAGATATCTTACTAAAAAATGTTTATGCAACACCTCCTGTGCAAAAGTGTGAGTTACACAGTGATTAAAAAAAAAAAAAAATCCTGTCTGTAAGGAACAAGTAGTCTTAGAGCAGAAATATATCTTACTTTTCCTCAAATGATTATATCAGATAAAAAAAAATCTGAATAAGCTTTCTTTTGCAACAAATTTGCCTTAATGCACTCTTCAATGAAAAGCCTCATTTACTTTTGAGCCATGTAAATGAGGTTCAGTTCTCCTTACTCTTTCAATGTTTATTACTAGACTCTTCCATACTGCTTCTGATCACAGGTATTGTTGCAGAGCAATGCTCCTGCACTGAACTTGACCAATATGACAGAAGAGTTTTAATCTTGTTATTACTATCTTTGGTTTTTCTTTCCCTGAAACCTGTTTCATGCTTTCGAATTTACAGAGAATGGAAACAGAGAAATGGGGAGCCAGGGAAGGGAGTAGGGGTATTACAACAGGTAAGATTCCTGTAGGACTGCAGCCTGTAATCCTACTATTCCATAAAAGCATACGAATATTTCTTAACTAAAACAATTTCATTCCAAACAGCCCTTTAAGGTTAGATGTCTGCTTATTGTTCTAAAGCACCATTTAAAAATCAACCAGGTCCACTTTTGTCTCAGCAACATTTGCTTTACTTCTAAATAATTTTTAAATTACACTTAGTTGTTGGAACAATAACAGCCATAACCTACAAACCATAATTTGTGCCACAAAGTCCAATTTCAGCCCAGATCTATTTTGGGGTTCACAAAAGCTTGAGCTAAAGAAGAATTCCATTGCATTGTTCAAGTTGAATCATAAACAGTCTCTGGGGGAAAAAAAGGCAAAACAATCAAAAATGGTACAAAATATGGAAAGAGATTCAGGTTCAAACATCTGCTACATAAATGGAAACATAACGGTGCTCATCTTCAACATAAACTTCCCCTTTACGTTCCCACAAAATTCCATTCTTACATCAACTATATTAAGTTGTTCTTAATATAGTTGTTCTGAATTAAGTTGTTCTGAAACATATCTGCTTACAAATCTAGCTCCCTTCCCCCTACCATAAAGCCTCTGAGCTTTTCAATAGCAGAGAAGTCATAGTGCTGAACAGATATGTAAATCGGGGTGAGAGTAGGATGAGCGATATGAAGCATTTCCATCCCACCCCAATATCGCCTAACCTACAAGTTCTTTAAAATGACTTGTTTTGCTTCAGCCTCTCTAGTTGATTCAAAAGCTAACAGTTGACATTAGTCTTTTAAGGGAAGAAGACTACAACCTCAGTGAAGCACTGCTCAGATCACACTTCTGATGCAAAGTGGCACAGCATTTAAGAGCAATGGCGCAGAACAAAACAAAGTTCTTTAACTACTAAAACTTACTATTAGTAAATTAAGTCTATTTTAAGTTTTAATCTACCTCATTGACAGTACACCTCTAAAACTGCACCTTTCTGAGTGTTGAGCCATTTAAATGAGACCAAATAAAAGTGATGCATCCAGTATTTGTCTAGCAAACCTGGTAGAAAAACTAACCAATCTGAGCAAGTTAGAACATAAGTTTCCAATTTTCTTCTCCAAATTAAAGTTACTTTGCTCAAACCCAATTCTGCTGCTCTAGACTTCTGATTAGGTAAGGAAATGGAAACAAAAGTTAAAGGAAAAGCAACATGTTCGGTGGTCAAGAGATGCACCAAATGTCCATTTATCCAGAAGATTCAAATCATCAGAATGTTCTTGATTGGTAGCATGCAATTATGACTGATATTTATAAATATGATCTTTAAACAAATTTACTCAAGTGCCTTTGGAATTTGGAAGGAAATTAAATTGCATTCTGAAACATTTTAGTAACAAGATGTCAAAAAAAAACCCAAAAGACTACAAATGCTTTCTCTCCATTACCTAATAAACATCATCAACCAGGTACTGAGTACTGTACTGAAGCAAGCATATGTCTCAGAATCCTTCTCACTAGACCAACCTGGAAATAGAGACATGACGTAGAAGCACAGTATAAACAGATTAAAATAGTGGTGAGCTTATGACTTGGAGTCAAAAATGCCTGTGTTTAAATCATAAGTTATGCCATTCAAAAACAGAATGACCATATCATCTATCATCCCAAAAGCACCAGTTTTGAGAGCGACACAGGACAATAGGCATAAAATGGAACTGTCCCCATCAAAATAGGACATATGGTCACTGTAGTCAAGCCATATGGATCTTGGGAAAGTTAATCTTGAGTCTTGGATCCACATCTGTAAAATGTGAATAACAGGATACAGAATTTTACGTTCAGTAACTATAAATTGCTTTCCTATCCCTTTCGGCTATATAACCCTGTATTCTATGATGCTAATACAGGGAGTTCAGAAACTCTAAAAACACCATATAGCCTTAGAAGAGAAATATCAGAGAGCTGCAAATCCATCCTTAAGAGATTCATGATTTTTTTCAATCTATACAATTCTTTTTTATTAGACTTCTCATTTGCAATTTTAAAAAATTTAGGTCAAATTTTGATACCTGGATAGAACTCAGACCTTTATTTCCACTGGCTTTGCTTTTCAAACCTTCATCACAGCACTCAGCTTGTATTGCGATTCTTTTTTTAATATGCCTGTTACCAGACTAACCACTCCTAAAAGACAAGAACCACTTCTGTTCCTGGTGATATCCTCAATGCTTAGAGCAATTTCTGGTACATAGTAGGGGCTGAATGCTGATTGAATAAATGATCACTAGAAATATAACCTTTCATTACCCAGCACTAATCCTGCTGTACATTCTCAAGCCACAAAGATGGTTTCATGGACAACTACCTATGTCCTTATCTTTCCCCACCTGAGTTTTTGAACTCATGATTAGTAACAATAATCCAGAATGTTTCTTCTCTATTAGAGTGGTTTCACTTATTTCCCTAAGGGGAATCCATATTGAAATCCAATTTGGTTTTAGACCTTTGGAGATTCCCATCTTAAATCCTTTATTCAAATGCTCTGATCCTTCACACACATTTTATTAAAATCTAACTCTTCATGCAAAGAATACAAAACTGACTGTCCCAACACCATATTTACCTCCACCAGTGTTTGCTTCTTTTCTCTTACTCTCAGTGAACTCTCTTTATCCAGTCAAAACTATAGTACCTCCCTACAGAAATTAAAGTACATTTGACAAAGACCACTCTAATTATTGGAGGATCAGAATCCAAGGGAAAAAAATTAAAACCAAAGCAAATTAGTACAGTCCCAATTCAACAGCACTGAAACGCCTTCCATGGTAAAAAGGTTTTAAATTGTGAAGAAGCCCCTGGGGTCCCTAAGGCATTTCTAGGATTTCTAAAAAAAAAAAAAAAAATGTAGTCAATCATAGACGTGTTTACTTTTTCTCTGCACCGCTGCCCCAGACTGCTCCGGGGCTGGGGGTTTCAAGGCAAAACAATGAAGCATTTGACAACCTCGAAAGTTCTGAATGACATTCTGGAAACAGTCAAACTTCACTTTGGGCTGCTCACTGAAGCACAGACAAACCATGGTACAATGCCCACCTTGAGCTTGGAATATGCTCTAGGTGAGAGTAACAATTTAGGCACTTCATATTCGAAAAGACTTCTCTGGCTGACAGATTTAGTCCTGAGAAATTTCTTCACATTTCCTAAAAGCCATTAAAATTTACCTGGCAAATCCTCACCCATCACCACAGTAAACAACCCGTGACTGCTTGTTGAAAGTATAACTTTTATTTGGAAAGAAAAAAAATTGCGCTAGCAAGAGCAGATGGTTCTTATCCCAAGCTAAATAACAATAGTAAGATGAAATTTTAAAGGTCTATTAAGATAGAGTTGGAAACTTTGATTTCTACTGTCCCTTCTCCAGAGCTTTACTCCACAAAAATAATTTTAATCAGATGGGAATAGGGCAAAAACTGCAAACAGAAAGAAGTATAGTTTCAGTGTGAGTACAATATTAAATGTCCTGAAAGCAGACAGATCCTCAATAATGTAGCTTCAATAAAAACTTCCTAAATCCTTTCCTTTTTTGTTCCTTTGAGAAAATGGTGAAGTAATTTGCATTTACAGCTTAGTTCCTGTTTCCAAAATACCCCTTCAACTTTTTCTTTTCTCTTTTTATGGTAGGTATAAATAGCACCAAATTGTCAAATCACAGCTATTTTGTGTGCTACCTATACAAATAGGTCTGATTTCTGGCCAGCCATAAAACAATTACTGCCAGGATTCCTCTGGCTCTTTGATATCCAGCTTGTCCGCAGGGCTTCAAAGCCAGCCTCCGGTACTTTTCTTGGGGCACTGCTGAAAAACAACCTCAACAGAAACACAGAAGATAAAATGTTCCCACTCCTATAAACACAAAAAGACATAACTACAGAAGTAAAACAATGTGGCAGCATTGTGGTAGAGTTTCTTCCCCCCAAGAGAATTTAAATGTCAAAATCCTTTGAATTTTTTTTTAGTGATGCTGGTCAACTAGAATTTCTCCCCCCTTATGCATATGGCTATTTCCCCCATTTGCAAGCCTCCAAAAATTAAGAATTACTTTGCTTTCACAGAAATTTTCTGATTTACTAGAATAACTTATCCCATGGGAACTTACTGAGATGAAACGTAAATTCGACTTCTAGAGCACATAACTAACTATACCGCACAGTATTTATTCAATTTACAAACCCATTCAAACTGGAAGCTTTGTATAAGATTAAATTTGGTTAGATATCAGAAAAACTTATGTATGGGCAATAATATCAAATTATTCTCACATGGCTTATGAAAAATCACTACATTGTATGTGGGGTGGCATACATGCACAAATATCTAACATATACAGCACACATGTGCCTGGAGTACCAGTCAGGCTATTTCCTATTAAGTCACAGCAAAAACAATACATCTATTACAAGGAAATTGCTAAGTTCCATTAGAGAAACTTAAAATTCAGCATCTTAGAGGAATGGCAAATGTGACATGATTATAAAATCTCCCATTGCCCAGGTTCTTACAATAAGTTTTATGAATGTTGATATATACACACAGATACACACACCACTATTCCTATACCTATATATCTGCACCTAAAAAGAGGAAGACATATTATTTTATTTTTCAGTTTTTCCATAACCCAATACTTTGGCAGCTCTATCAGAATATGCCAGTTACATGGAAAAAGTATTTCACAAATTAAGTAGCTGGCAAACGTGTGATAATGAATTAAAAGTAAAGATGATACAGCCTCCCTCTGTACATAAAAGATCATTTCAGATACTATGAGTAAAAGGTAAAAACTACCTTTGAACCCAAAACCTGCCTCTTATTTCTCCATCTCTCCTTCTCTTTACCAGTTGTAAGAATCGAGCACTTTTAAAACTTTAATCCAGATCTGAAACTCTTCAATGAGGTTATCCAAGGAATCATTTGTACATATTTATACAAAGACATAGAGCCATGTTTTTCAAAATCTATATAATAAATCAACTCTTAGAAATACAGATGAGCTCTCTCATTATAACCTGAAAACTTACCACTCAAAATTGGAGCCACCTGTTTACAGCTCTGATCTCAAGTACACAGCTTTTATCTCTTCTGTCAAATCTGGCACCTAACATTGGTACTAAATTTCCTCATAACGATGTGATTATGTAATCTCTCAAATTTAATTATATTTTTCCCCTGAATTTTTTTAAACCAAGGCCAAATGCATTAACATACAACAAAATTCTAAATGTGAGTGATAAAATGCATTAAAAGTAACCTTTAATCCATGCTATTAACTGATTTTATTCTATTTTGGCACGTTTGAAGTAACTCATCTAAGGATTAGTTAGGCTTTTCTACACTTCTTTTTATCAGGACTCTACCATTCTTGATTTAGTTTTGAGAGAAAAGGGTTTGCAAAAACTATAATAATCTCACAGCTGGAGATGGCTGGAAAGTCCGTTAGTACTCATTGTGCCCTTAATTTGCAGGAAGCCTTTGTGCTCTTCTACTCCTCGTTTTACATGCTGAGCAGTTTTCCCTGATAAAGTACTTATAGACCAGTTATTTTGGATTAATGAAAAGCCCAGTAAAATTTTATGTAAAATGGCTGTGAACTTTCTCTTTAAAATACTGAAATGTATCTTCAGTCTTGATTGTATGAAAATCTTAACCCTGATAATTTGCCTCAATAGTTTTCATGTGAGAAGGCAAAGGCAGTCCTAAAATTTTTAAGTATTATTTTCAAACAGAGAAGGAATCCAAAATTTTAGACTATGAATTCAGATTGAATGGCTGAAGCCTCAGGGCAAACACACTGATTTAATCACATAGCAGTAGGTTTCAAAATCTTGCCTCCTCGGCCTTAACAATAAAGTATTTCCCTCCTCTTTAAACCTATAGCAATAATGCAAACGCATTATACAAAAGGAAACCAACATCGCTGGGGTTTTTAACATTATTAACATCGATTTCAGGAGTAGATAGCATTGTTCTAATTCTACACTTATCCAAACCACGATTTTAAAGCCAATGGTGTAGTATTTCCTGAACTTCAAGCCCCAAAAAGGACATTTAAATATCCAATTACCATGGATTATAAATCAAACTCAATTTTCACACTTTTTCATAATTTTCACAATTCCCTAAAGGTCTTCTTAGATACAAAAAGCAAAGTCTAACTTTAAAGTGTCTTAAGTTGGACTTTTAAGTCTATCTAAACATAAACAAAATTGTTGAAATATGTCATAGTCCAAGATGTGAAACTGTACTGTAGTAGAGTGCTAAAATCATTCATTTTCTGTTATACTACCTTCCTACAAATCAGATGTTCAAATCATAATCATAGAGATTCATATTTAACACAGTAAGTATATATCCGCAAAGTAGAAATGATAGTGCCTGAAACTAATAGGGTTAAACAATTTCTTTTGCGAGGCTACTGGCAAAATCTAGAGCAGCTGTCTAACTTTGCTTTTAACGATCATAGCAAAAGCTCGAGGAAGTGATCCAATACAGCGCTGGTCTTTAGTAACCAGATCGTTTCTATTTCATTTTCAGCCAAGGGAATGGAAAATGAAAACAAAATTATTCCTCAGTAAGTTTACTTGACAAGCTAATTTTTACCAACCTTTTATTTTTACTCGCATGTATATTCATAAGAGCTGTTTCTTTTTGGTGTGCAGAAAACCTCAATAACTTTTAAATACTGGCTACCCAAGATAAACTTCAGATGGCTATCACTTCTTTAAACCCACTTATAAAACTACTAGAAAACATTTTAGCTATTCAAGAACTAGCTAAAAGAGCTGGGAAAAAAAAAGAAGCAAACATTTAGTCATTACTGTAAATTGCTGAGCCACAGATCTTTGAGTCTATCAATGAAAAAACTGCAGGCTTGGTACCATTTTATTTATATATGACCTAAAACAACTATACAATAATTTTGGTAACCAAAACAAACTCAGTTCCTCAAGGATTACAATTTTTCACCTAAAATTCTTACATTGTTTAAAATAAACAAAAAGCTCTCTCATATATCATCAGTTATTACCAACATATCCAAGATACCTACTTCTAAATTCTTTCCTACTCAGACTATGGAAAACAGGTATTTCAGACATCTAACTAATCAGGGCTCACAAATATTTATTTTAAATAGAAATCCAACATTCTTCAGAAATTAGTTTTCTGAAGAATGTGAATAAGGGAAACAAAATAATCAAAACCATAACCCAACAAAGTTATGTTATCACTCTGGTTAATATTACTCTAGTTCATACTAGAAAGAAACTCCAAAACAATTTTAATTGTTTAATTGTTAATGACCGCAACATTCCCCATTTCAACATTTACAATGCATAAGTTTGTTTTATTCAAGTAAGTCTGCCTAAAGAAAAAAATTTTTTTCTAATGGGCAATCTTAATCCAATATTTAATTTATAATTCCAATCCTGTTTACTTCCACAAAGGTTTGGGCCAAAGCAATTTTAGTTAAATTTCAGGCCAGTATACATTTATGCTATATGCCAAAGGTAAGAGATACTGATTATAAACATACCTATTTTCTGATTATAACATTTTACACTGTCTCAATTAGGAGAGATACGGCTTCAGCTATTTAACATTCAAAAACGACTACTAGATGTTGGCTTCCTAAAGGAGAAAAATTAAAACAAACAAAAAATCTGTGAATTAAAATATACCACAAATGGGTATTCCTGACATATATATGAATGGCTTACTTGTTTTAAAAAGTAAACCTCAAATACTGGGTTAATATATGTCACTTCTAGGGATTTAAACCAGAAAATCTTCAAATAAAATTAAATAAATTGGTTTGCTAGTAATTAACGATGGGATTTCAATAATGTAAAACTATCTCTATATATTCTCTATGGCCCGGGAATTAACTGGTTATGTTCAATATAATACACTTAGTGGGTCTTGGAGCCCACTGCCTGTAAAATCTCCCATGGAGATTCAAGACCACCCATTGAAAATAGTACAACATTATTGCCTCAAGCAAGAAGCTGGTACATAGGACTGGTTATTCAAGTCTTTTAAATACTATTTTATTGAGGGATTGTGGGAGGTGGGGGAGGGGGAGAAGGGGGATTCATGAGTGGTGGGGGAGGAAAACTCAGACACAGAAAAAACAGTAATTTCTATAGCAGAGGTTCCTTAGTACCCCCCACTCCTCATCTCATCCCACCTCTTTTTAAACAGCTACATAAACAAAGTAATAAGTGCTCAATTTCAGAGAGAATTACATTATACACAATTTGAACAGGCTACAAAGTACTTTTATTTGAAAAGCTGCTTCTCTACTGTTATAAACACTTTTACTCCACACCAATTTCAGACAAGAGAAGATGGCTAGGGACATGGGAGGAAAAACTCACTCAGTGTCTTTCAATGCCTAAAATAGTTGATCCAATAAAGATCCTTTAGAGAAATGTTTAAGTCTATTTTTTTTTCTCCAAGTAAGCAAATCATACAGGAGGGCTTTTCTTTTCTAGGGTACTGCACCCTGTCTCTTTAAATTCCAGGCCTGCCCCATTTCCCACGCATTCAATGAAAGCAACACGTTTGCTGGCCTCCAGCCCACAATGTCAAGTAGTTTTCTTGCTATTGAATTTCAAGATTATTCTTTTGGATCATTTGCCCTTTAGTTTTAAGCACGCCAAAGCAAAAATAATGTCTTTCTACAATAACATAAAGAAAACTCTGAGGTCTTTACAAGTCCGCAAGTAGAGAACACCTTGTCCTTTAGTTTCCCTTTCACTACAAAATATGCTCCCACTTTATATGCTCTAATAAGGGCCATTTACACATTATCTTAATCTACTATAGCTCTGTCTGTACCATAATAAAAATGTATGATTACATTTATTTAATACCAAATTTGGAATCTCTAACAACCTGCAATATTCAAACCAAGTGTCCGTATTATTCAAAATCTCAAATCTTCACTTGGTCCCTTGAGTATTTCGTTAGAGTGGGTTTTAAAACAACTACTTTATTTTCTGTATCTGCAGTTAAGACATTTACATAAATTTAATAATAAAAATAGCAAGCAAATACTGTTGTCATGGTGCAGAAGAGTATATCTTCCTCATTCTCATACACACCTTAATCCTAAAGAAAGGAATTCAGGCCATCATGAGCCTCATTTAGAATTCTCTCAAAGGAATAAAAATAGCTAAATAAAAAATTTATCAGAACTAAATTAAGCCCCTGGAAAATAATGTTATTCCAAATGTTAGTAAATAAAATTTAAAGTAGCCATTTTATTCAGTAGCTAATGAAGAAATGCTCAGATCACAAACATGTTTTTGTATTTTATACTCGAGGAGTTAATCTGGCTAATTGTAATTTAGAAATTTTGTAAAAACATCTAATTGACATTTTTATTTGACATATAGTTTTGCTATGTAGTTGAGCAGCTATACTTTTAATGGCTATTTTTTTAAAACATTGAAAAGGTAAAGATGTTTCCCACAGATTGTAAAATCTGGACTCAATCAGATAAATTTTAGGTTGCAAAGAGACTTTTTAAGACAACTAAAATTAAATCCCTCATTTCGCAGAAATGATTACTTTTAGTTGTTTTTAAGGAATATTCAGATCAATCTATCTACATTGTATACAAAACAAAATTAATTTTAATTTCAGTTTTTTAAACCTGGTATTTTTGTATCTTATATATGAAATAGTGTTAAAATTGTTTTAATACTAAAATAGTCTGTGTTTATGCAATTATGCATTAATTTTCCACCACCACTCCCCAAAAAAAATCACTTTTCTCCCTGCTCTTAACATATTATTTTTGCCTTGGTTTTGGTAGTAGTTTGGGGTAGTTTTTATTTCTCATAATTTAGTGTTTAACTTCCAAAATATATACAAAGGCACAAACTGGAAATGGGTATTTATTTGTAGATCACATTTATTCCTAACTCCATCACCATATATACCTAAATATGATGAGAGTCCTTTTATTTGTAGTCAATTTTTAAAGTCAGATTTAGTCTCTGGAAATTTTTCTAACACTACACATCAAGATAAACAGATTAATTAACAAAGTTATACTTATCAAAACAAGAAAAAAAGTCAAAACTTTTCCAAACATTCTTAAGTGCTCCAAAAATATATATTGCACTGAAATATTAAATAGGTTGTCTTTCTGATACAAACACTATCTTATATGAATCATTTACTTATAAATCAGGTCAATCTGATTAATTTTACAACTGTAATACAGCAATTATTAAAAAAGTAAGAACATAATTTCATAAAGCTTACAATCAACTTACAAAACACTATGCATGTATTCATAGAATTTTAAAACACTCAAAATGACAAGATGGTTAAAATTTTAAATAACAAAATATGAAAATGTCCCTTGAAAATGACATTTCTGTATATGTTCCAAATGAGATTACTCTTAAAAAAAAAAAAAGTAAAAAGTTTATTGCAAACGTATTCATATGTACATTTAAATATTTAGTTTTACTTTTACATGTATCATTTAAGAAAGCTTGAAAAGTCCAACAAATTTTGCTGATGACAAGAATTCCCTGATATCCCACCTACCAGAGATAACTTCTATTAATATTTTGCTATAATACTTTTTTCCCATCTTTTCATTGATGTTTTTATCTGTCACAATCTCAAAATGTGGATAAAGATGAACAATTCTAACCATTCTGATATGAAGAAAATGTACTGAATCAAGTACTAAAATGAATGATGATAAACCCAAAAAAGGCCCTCTGCAGAAAGATACTGTGTTAAGTAGCATTAATTATAAGCTACTGTGCAGCCTCTACAACATAAGAAAATTTTCATTTGTTGCTCTCTTTAAAATGTCTGTATTTGTGTGTTTTTGTAAAAATTAAATACTTGGCTCTAGTCAGTCATTTGACAATTCCTTTTAACATGTTGGAATGATAACTAGAATTATTTTTCTTTGACCGAAAAGCTATGAGGCATGTTGCAAGTAAAGAGTGGAAGGGTTCTTAACTTTTCAAGACAACTTCAACTAAGTATCTGAATTATTAAAGAGAAAACTCTGCAAGTACGTTGAGTGATCAAAGATTTGGCATAGTTTCTTCTAACCTGTATACGTGATAATGTTAGTCAAGTCCCCAATTATTATTCTATTGATATAGAAATGCAGTAGTTATCTGAAACATGATACTTTCATAAAAGCAAACTGAGTGACAAGATTTCAAAGTTTGGCCTACATCATATGAAATACAAAAACAAATAAATACATCAGTCAACTTTCATGAAAAGCCCATTGATCTAAGAGCCATATTTAAGGAAGCTGTTTCAAATAAAAACACAGGGTTGTCTTGAGTTCTTGGAATGCTCCAACCTACAAGTAATTGATGACTGGTATAAATGGCATCAATAGAATCACAAAGTAATTTTTCATATCCAAAACTAAATCACCTATTTGGTGAATTATCCCTGCTATCATCTAATGCCCTATTATTACAGCAAGTCTTTTACTCATTTCACTGTTCACTCATCATTAAAAAGGGTAAAATTCCGATATATCAACATTTTGTTTTTCAAAAAATCATTCTCCAAACTACTACACTTATGAAAAGAAATTAAATACAGCAGCACATATATATCGTCTAGCATAACTTACCAATACACGGTTGATATCCAATCGATTCAAGTTATTTCATCATTATAAAAACACTAGATCAATGACACTCTCAGAATTTATCCTTTTTTAAAACTAAAAAAAAAATATTTCAGAGCTAGAAAAGCCCACAGAGCTTAAACAGCCCAAACACATCCCTTCTATCTCCCAGGCCAGGGCCTTTCTGCTGCACTGCTAAATACTGTTCCTACCTGTTGCTGGAATACATCTGACTCCTATTTTTAAAGCTAAAAGGCTAGTTGTATTTCATGGATTAAGTAGTAAAAAAGGACAGACCTGGCCAAGTCTCTCAAATTTGTGTCTGGCTTTTAAAACAGCATCCAAAATAGATAAAGAAAGAAAAAGAGAGAAAAGTTGAAAAATTCATTTTGCCTATAACATAAGCTAAAGTACATTCTAGAAAATGTTACTCTCAGCGGACACAATGTTTCCTGCTAAACTCAAGTGGTGGTTCTGTTTACACAAAGTCAATTATTAGAGGTACAGAAAAAAAAATGAGTTTTAAAACACTAAGTAATAATTTACCATATAGGGGAGTGGAAGCTAAAGTCTAGATTCTAAAACTCTATTTCTGACTTGTAATATCTACCTTTATGTTATATTGTTGCCAAGAACTTCCAATGTCTAAACTACATTGATGTAAGATATAAGTACTATCTGCAGTGATACAGGAGGAACAAAAGATACACATACAAGGAGAGGTGAGTGCTGGACTAACTGAAGCATATAACACGTGCTCATGCTAGATACTCTATCTGATGAGAAAAGTAGCTTCCCACTGCTCCTTAGTATTTCTGTGCACTGGTAGGAAAGGTCATACAACAAGCATCTCTGATAAGACAATCTGGAGCTCTGTCAACATTTTGAATAACCACCCCACTAAAAGCAACCAAATCCCAACAGCCTGAACTCTAATTTTCATTGAGTCACTACAAAACAGCTGCATATACTATAGGAACAGGGGGGAACAATCAAAGAAAACAATTTTGTAAAACAGAAAAATATTTCTTCAATACAAAGAAAGTTTTCATTATTCAGCCACTCATTAATGTAATATTTTGAGTAAAAGGTATAGATGACATGGAGTCTATAATGAACCTTTTAAAAAATTCAAAATGTTAGAAATGTTTATTAAAATAGATACCTGGAATAACCTGACACTAATCTCTCTCAACACCACTCTAGGAAGGAAGAGGATGAAGGAATGCATAAAACCTGTCTGCAAAAATTAAAGGCATCATGCAGACTAAATTTATATCTAGAAATATCAAGAGGTGAGTAAATCTCCCTACTCTCTAGGTCAATGCTATTGTTATTAATATTTTAGGAAATTGTTAATGTATATTTTGCTTTTTAAAATCAATACAGACACACAGCATTTGGCCTGCTATTGATGCAAAAATAACTAATGATTTCTGCTGGAAAAGAACAAAGGAAAAAAAATCTACATTTGCTAAAATCAAATATTTTAAAATTTATTTGGCCCTAAGAATATTATTCTTCTAACGAGTAATAACTCTAATTGAATTCAATGAATCATCTTTAAAATCACTTATGAACATTACTTTAAATAAAGAGACCTCAGAATTAAGTCCAAAATAAACCATAATCTTAATAAAAATGATGGTACATTGATTCTATCCAAAAAGTTATTTATTAACTACTACATAACAACTAAATCAGCCCAAATGTTAGCCTTATCTTTTTAAAAATTCAATGATAATAGCTTTCTTCAGCCTCAACTACTGCAAACCTATCATGCTTAAAAGAATTAGGTCATGAAATATTATTTCTTAAAACAATGTTCTGTATCCTTCATGGAACTGCAATCCTACCACAGGATAGGATGAGGGCTGGAAATATCAGGAGCTACCTACCATTCAGTAACAATTTTTTCTAATGATTTAATCTCAAAGAAAAACCTTAATCCATAAAATAAATTTGATTTTGCCTGAAAAGTAGCTATAGAACTTCTTCCTTTTAAACAGCATGTACCATGGTTACCACCACTTAATTAAATCCTAGATCATGTCTACAAAAGCAGTTATTGCTGACATTTGTCTGCTAATATAAGTGAATAATTACTCAGTGTTTTAAAAGTAAACATTTACCACCATTTATTACTAGTTATCTTTGCACCGGCACACTTGTGACTCATTGTGTCTACATGCAAGATCACTTCACATTTCTAGGCTGCTGACTGAAAGTAAAATGAAAGGGTAAACAAAGATGAAGAATCTCAAGTGTCCTTTCCTCTAAAAGATACAAGCACATTGAAGGCAGGGACCTCCTCTTTCTCTTATTTACATCTCCTCCAATCCTATTACTATATCCTCCTGCACACATAAAATCTGTTGCTTAAGCACATTATCATACCCACAAATTATATTCTTAAACAAAATCCCAAAACCAAACAGGACAACAAAACAAAATAAATCATTTTGACAAAATTAAAAATTTGTACATGATAAAAAGATACCATACATTAGGGCTACATGAGAAAGAAACAAAACATCCTACAGATGAGAAAAAACAAATATCTCAATGGTTTTTTTAAAGACAAAAGATACAAAAAGGAGTCAATAAATAGGAAATCCAAATAGTTAGTAAACATATAGAAAATGCTTAAGCCCACTAAAAACCAGAGAAATGTAAATGAAAACAAAAACACACCCTATTTCAAATAAATATCAAAAATAAGACATCTTAAAACACCTAACATTAGCAAAGATGTAGAGAAAATGGTACTCATTTCCTGATGGTATAAACTGTCACGACTACTTTATAGAGCAATCTGACAATGTCTAGAACAAATGAAAACGTACCCGCAACACAAATTCTAGGCCTATAGCCAAAATCTTATTCATCTGTATGAGGAAACGTGTACAAAGATGTTTACTGCACATACATAATGGAAAATGACCTATACATTCCTTAATAAGGGAACAGAAAAGTAAGCATAGAACATATTCCTACAATAAAATAATAAGCAGAAGAAATTAAAGGGAATTGGCTCTCTACAGATGATATATAGAAAGGTTCAAATGTTCCAGAATTAAATAGTGGCTACTGCTATGCAACCTTGTGAATATACTAAAAACCACTGAATTTTACACTTAAAGGGGTGAATGTTATAGAATGTAAATTATATATCAAATGAAAAAAATGATTTACCTAGTATGCTACTCTTCATGAATATTTTAAGACACAATATCCTAATGCTTGTAGCAACATAAATGTACAAATGTACATAAATAGATGGAACAAAGGCTGAAGAGATAGAAGAGAAGGTTGTGTCATTTAAAAACTGATTATGTAATACTTAATTCCCTAAAATCAAAACAAGGAAGCAAAATATGATAAAATGTAAACACTTGTTCATTCTTGGTAGTAGGGATATAAATGTTATATCATTCTTTCCTATGGATTTTTCCGTACTTTTTTTGAGAAATACAAAAAGGGCACAAAATAGGCATATCATAAATGACAAAAGGTAAATATATAGTGCATACATAAAGATATGTGGCCTCACTAATGAAATAAATGCAAATAAAAATGTGGTATCCACTAATCCAGCAGATCGGCAAAGATTTTTTAAAAAACTATTAATTCCCAGCATTAGCAACCATGTGAGGAAATGAGCAGTCTCCCAACCCCTGGGGAAGTATAAACTGCTACATCTTTTTTGGAGGAAAGTTTGGTAATGCATACCAAAATTTGAAACCTATATATCTTGACTCAACTACCTCCTTTCTGGAAATTTAACATACAAAAATTATTGAAAAGCCATAAAAATGAATATCAAGGATGTTCGCATAGCATTATTTATATTAAATTCAAACTGAGAACAATCTAAGTGTCCAAATGCTGTATAAAAAATCTATATTTAATGTAATACCACAAAATTCAGCTTTAAAAAGATGATGGCATTCCACTATATACTACAAGGGTAGGAATGTTCATCTGAGCTTTATCCCCAGCTCCTAGAAATGTTCTAGGCATATAGTAGGAGATCCAAAAAACACTGTTGAATAAATTAATGTTAATTTATAGTTAGTTAATATTTATGTGCATGTGTGTATACATATATATATATATACACAAAGATATCTACCAAAATATTAATTATGGTTACCTATCAAGAATTTTCAGGTAACTCCTATTTCTATGGTTTGATTTTTTTCTACAATGAACATATATCTATAAATTAGAAAATAATTCAATTTTTATTTGCACGTAAAAAAATATGTGAGTTCTTCATAAAAGCTGCTCTGTATAACTGTACAACATAATTTCTCAATTTCTATGACATCTGTAACATGTTTTTTAAAAACTCATGAATTACCTGTAATATCATAAATGAGCAATGATTTATCCAAAACTCTTTTAAAATTATAGTCCCCAAAATGAATATGGCACTCCAAACAAGAATAGGAACCACAAAACATAAGAAAATAAAAGATTAAAGTATTAAAATATATGTTATGAGGAAGACAATGAACTAAAGGGACTTTGGCCACACATACACAAAATAAAGTATCATAAAACAATATTAATTCATATCACTGAGACAAGAGAATTTCTCTTTTCACATGTCAGTATCTTCTCAAGAGTAAATACATAAAATATAAAAGCCAAAGGAACAAAATATAGAAATCCATATTATTTCCATTAAGACAGTGTGAAAGGTTATGTTTCACAGATCAAAAATATTCTACAATCTGGTCAATAAAGATTAAAGTCCAGTAAAGTTCAGTAATCTAGCAAATCTTGCTTAATTACGTAATTGGTATAATTGTATTTAACATCTTCCCCCCTTCCATGTATCTAAGCTTTCCAAGTTTTCTTTTGAAGACTTAAATCACTACAAAATAAACAAAAAGTTCCACATCTTAGAACTGTAAAAGCTGTGTTAAGTAGTAGGGATCATTAGTAATAGATGACCAGAAAAAGAGCTAAAGGGCTAAGGTTGGACCATGGAAGACCATTAGAAAGAAACTTCAAAGAACCAAGAGAAGGAACAAAGGATCTTGAAGGCAAAATTATGAAACCAATTGATACCCCTGCCCTGTCTACCTCCTCAAGGTAGTTCTACAGAGGGTCACCTAAAATAGTAGACATAAAAGGCTTCTGCAGAATACAGATAACACAGCGTAAAATGGACAGTGATATTAACTATAAAATATATCTACTAAAACCCAAGTTTGGACTTTCCTTTTCTTAAAAAAATGCTGTTAGATCATTGTTACACTGTAATTTAACCATGCAAATGCCTTGGAAGATTTCTTTCCTCTTTCCATTAAACGAGTGTTTTTTATTAGCAACAATAACAATGGAATCAGCTTCCACATATTAATAGGGCAGTTTATCAGTGCCAGGTTACATGCTGAATATTTTATATCAGAGGTTCTCTCAGTGTAGTTTGGGGCCCCAGGGTCCCCAAGACCTTTTCCAGGGATTGGTGAAGTTAAAATTATTTTTCATAACAACTCTACAATATTATTATCCTTTTTCACTCTCATTCTCTCATGAATGTACAGCAGAGCTTTCCAGAGCCACAGTGATATATAACACAATAGACTGAATACAGAAGCACATAAGAAAATCCAGTTGTTTTCTATTAAACAAACATTAAAGAGATTTGCACACAAAAAAGTAAAACAATGCCACTCTTCTTTTTGTTTTAGAATTTGTTTAAAATGTCTCAGGTTTAATATCTAATCCAGTAAATATTAATAGATATAACTTGCATAGAAAAAGCTCTTTGGAGTCTTCAACTTTTAAGTGTAAATGGGTCTTAAGACCAGTAGTTTGGAACAGTTGATTCATATCTAATCCTCAACTTGTGAGGTAATGGTTCTATTTTATCATTAGTCCCTTAACACAAATAAGAACACAAGTGACAAAACAGACACAGGCCTTGCTTGCTCAAGATCACATGAGGCATCTCTTAAATCAGCATTTGAATACAAGTCTGTAATTCCTCAGTCTAACTCCTCCTCACCACTGAGCAACAATATCTATGCTTAAAGAGCACTTTTGGATAGCTACATATTAATTCCTGTTTGAAAGGTAATATTCTACATTAGGTCTCTACTATTTGTCTTTCAATCTTAAAAAGTAATGCGTGCTCATTGGAATGCTTTAAATATAGAGTTAACTTTAAAAAAAAAAAATCAAACGCAACAAAAATAACCTCCCATCACCACCAAAACTGTAAGCACCCACTAAGGAAAACTACTGGTAAGAGTCTGTGCCTACTCATCCAGGATTTATTTATATACATACACACATATACTTTTTATCTACTTAAGTACAATTTTTTAAATGAGATCACACTGATTTAGCAATCTGCCTTATTTCCCCTAATATTTCTGGGCGATCTTCCTGCATCTACCAGTAGATTTACCCTCTTTTTTATAGATTACTATCATTTACTCCTATCCAATTGCAGTCTCCTATACAGCTTGTTTCCATTTTTTTGCTGTTAGAAAACAGTCACAAGAAATATGCTGCATCTTTGTGTATTTGTGAAGCCATATCCACTGGAAAATTCCTAGAAGTAAAATTTCTGGGTCAAAGGATATAAACATTTAAAATTTTACTAGATTTTGCTCAATGCCCTCCAAAATGTCCGTGCCCAATTTACATTCTCATTAGCAGCATATGAGATTTCCTCCAGCAACTGAGCTTTTAAGCACCTTAAAAAATTATCCTATATGCTGCTTCCAAATGCCAAGTAATAAAATTGTTCTCACTGGTCATCTTAATTCCATACAGAACTCTATACAAATCTTTTAACACTTACAGAATGTATCAGTACAGTCTTCCATTTTTAGTTTTTCCTTACACCTTTTAAATACCACAAAAAGAGAAAATACACCAGGTGCACACAATACTTTCAACCAGTAAACCCTCAGATTTTAGATACTCTGATAAAAAGTTACCCAAATTATTTCAGAGGATTATTTAACACAATCAGAACTACACAGTAAAGCTGGGCTCAAACACGTAAATCAAAGAAAAGTTATGTGTGGATTTATTATGTTTTATCTGCCCACTCAGTGAACTAAGGCTACAAATAAAAAGCTATCAAATCATACCAGTGGCCAAATTAGCCTACATAAAATAATAAGCAACAGATTTGATATCATAAATGTCAATGGAACAGATTGTAATAGTAAGGATGGCTGTAATTGAAAAGAAAGTTCACTCAAATTCACATCATATTGAAAATGAAAACATTAATATTTTAAATGAAATGTTTTGAATGTGACTATTCATTTCAGTCAAATCAGGCTATTATAAATCTTTGGTGCCAAGATATGGTCTTTTTTTGCAAGTAGATAGTTTTAAAATACATTATACTCTGACTGGCCTATTCTGTAATGGATAATGGATATTCCAGGCTTCACTATTTTGTCAAAATCTCTTTTCTAGGACTTTGTGCTGGTAGTTTTAAATTTAAAGTCTCCAATACATCTTTGAGACAGAGTAAAACCTCATTAACTCAAGTCCAATTAGCTCAATTCTGAAATGGTATATGTAATTCTCATTAGGCAACAAGCTGAAAATGCTATAATTTCTTCCTCTACAAGGTCTCATAATATTACTGTGAAATAAAGGAAATCAACCTGAAAATTAATTCACTTTTCCAAACAAAAGATTTATGAAACTAAGGACTCTACTCATCTATTTTTGTGGCCGAGGAGTTCATCCCCAGTTTTAAGGTTCACTTCTGTTTATCTGCTACCATATATAGTGAAAATGATTTAACTTGTTATTAATAGCCATTTAAAGTTTAGAGTCCGTGCATTTCTTTTAAAAGTTTTGTAACTCAGATTTTTCACAAAGCCATTTTTGCAGTTCCTCCCATTTTCAATCCTAACACTGACAGATTTATAATATCGCAAATGCAGCACCTTAAAAGGTACAGAAGTAGACTTAGAAACGCCTGGCATTCTTATTCTGTATCTATTCTTATCATTTTGAAAGACACTATAGGCCAAAAACTAAGTCCTAGGATTAGGTGGCATGTTTGGTGTTACATGAATTTACAACTAACTATTCCCAATGAACAGGGAAACCTCTTGCAATCTGAATCATGTGTAATTACAGTATGACAAGGTCTCTCCTGGGCTATGTTGGCTGGCATTTTTCCCAGGACTTGTCACATCATGGGAAGCACGCATACAAATAAAAGTCCAAAAATAAACATTTTAAACAATGGCTTATAGACTACATAAAGAAACTCCTCAGTTGAGAATAAAAATTGAAGAGCCCTACGGACAAGCTGACATCTCACTAGAGATGTCTGGGGAGACAGTGTTACTGAGTGTCTTACCACGCCTAGCAACAACTCCCAGGTGTGGGCTATACGGGCAGCACCCTCACATTCCCTCAGGCTGGACAGAAAATCATTAGGTATGGGAAATAAAGGGGAACATCACCACACACACACACTGAAGCAGAAAATAGTGGTGAAATATGGGGAGGCTGATCATTTTTAATTTCATAAGGCCAATTTGTTGATTGTTAAAGTACCTAAACAAAGTTATCTTAAGTGCTACATCTTCGGCCAACTGACTTAGTTTTCCTAATGCAATAAATATGGCTTTTTGTGTTAAGCGTATTTCACCTCAAAGTGAATAGCAACCAAGTAATGGTAACAGTGTATACCAAGGGATCTCAGAAGGTAGTTTCTTTTGTTTAAACTCCTGTGCAGTAGCTCTATGAACACATGGAAAAGGGAGAGTGAAATTCCAAGCATCACACTCAACCTCATATAGTGACAAAAACTTGACAATACTCATCCTTATCACAGTTTTGAGGAAATATGAAGTATAATACACCTGGCTATATTTTGATAGAAAATGCTAACAAAATCTAGATGTTATTTGCTATAAGCCATGCACATTCCTATCCCTCTATTAGAAGCTGAATTCATTTATTAACCATCCAGCAAAGCCCATCAAATTCAATTCCTCAAGTTTTCAAGAGAAGATATAAAACCACTAAAGGCAAAACCTACAATCCTATGTCCCATTATGTGTGGAAACAAAAATAAGCATCAACACAAGCCTCTGCCATCTCTAAGGCACACAGTATTTCTCTTTTCTTTATTCCACCCTGAATGTTCAATAATTTCCATGTAGCTCTAAGCAGAATGGATTTATTATGATGTTATCCTAAGAAACTGCAGGAGTTCTAGATGCCAATAAAGATTACGGATCAAATGGAAGATAACTACTAACCATTGTGTCGACTTAGATAAATAAACCTGCTCACAAAGCACTTTATTGTAGTTATATTGTTACCTCCACTAATCCAACTAAAACAACCAGACAGTAGCTTTCCAGAGGCTGAAGGGAATAGAAATCAGTTCTCAAACCCTCTCTCGATTTTTTTTTTTTTTTAATAACACCTCGTTTCTTATCTTCAAAACTGTCCTATCCTTTATGGAAAATGTCTGGGACTGAAGAGGCTGAGCAGGATTATGCAAACTAGACATCAAGGCTAAAAACCAAGGTGGGGAAGGACTAAAGTACCAAAGCAAGACAACACCGTTCTGAAATTTAGCTTCGACCTTTGCAGGGACGCTCTTCCCTGCAATCCCATCGGGCTGACACTTCTAAACGCTGCTCAAAATCGAATGAGCAATTAAGCGCCATCGGGGACTAAGGAAGAGTAAACCCCACAACTAAACATAAAATCCTGACCGCAGAGGATAGAGGTAGCTAACCCACAAAAAGAAAAGTCTATGACAACTGGCGCTCAATGCCTCATACATAGTGAAAGAAAGCAAAGGAGACACTAAAGAGAGGCGACTTCTCAAGACGCAAGAGTAACTACATCTCATGCATTCTCTGCTAATAGCACAGGTAAATCTCAATTTCTGTAGGGGAAAAAAACGGCGCAAGCTGCTTATTCCCTCTGGCCCCACTCCTCACACCTCCAAACCCAAAAACTAATTGCACATTCCCCACAGAACCTGCGGCTAACCCCAGAGGATCGGTGAGGGCTGGCTTGGGATGAATAAACGCTCGACACCTGACGGTCCTTTCCGTGTGGTGACTTTCACGAAGCCGAAGTCGCGCGCACGGGCGGGAGCAGGGACCTGGCCAGCGCGGCGCCGCGCACCGGGGTCCCGAGGCTCCTCCAGCGAGCGCGACGCAGGGGGCGGGGAGAGGGGCAGAGGGACCGCCCGGGCCAAGCAATTGTTTCCTTCGCCAGCAAAGACATTTTTTTTTATCAAGCTCCTTTTGTATTCGAGCCCTACCTCTTTTTGGCCTAGGAAAGCTTTCGTGCAAGTGGAAGACGACTTTCTCCACAAAGTGCTGTATGTTACTGTGCTCCGGGCCGCGCACGAACACCATCCAGTCGTGGGTGAAGCCCTCCACGGTGGGTTTTTTCCTCACCTGGGCGCGGTGCCCCAGCTCCAGCTTCACCTGCACGGCACACTGCGGGCAGCGGGAGGAGAGACAGCCGTGAACAACAGGAAGGCGACCGTTCGACACTGCACATTGCGCCTGACATTTTTTCCCTCCTTCTTGAAACGCACATAAAAGGAAACGGCGGTGCCCTCTGCATTCACGTTTCACGCGCGTGGGCGCGCACACTCCACACCCCCAAATACACCTCACCCGGCCGGCCTGGCCCTCGGCACCCCGGGCCCCGCATCCACACCCGCCGAGATTGTAACGGAATGTTACCCCCAATCGGGAAGGGGGTCCAGGGATCGGCGGGGAAGAGGGAGTGTACACTCAGCCACTACAGACACGACAACGAATGCATCAGAAACGAATTAAAAGACAATTAAGAGATGATGCCGGGGCGGTTTCCCGGCGTTGGATGGGAGATAGCTGGGACTCCGAGGGGGGTTCGGGCGAGCACCCTCCCCGAAAGTACCGCGGCGATAGGCACACGCTGAGGAAGTCTTTGTGTACATGTGTGTGTGCGTGCGTGTGGAGCGCTGTGCCAGGCGGAATGGAAACTACAGGCAGCCTCTGCTGATGGGCACAAACTCCCGTGCTCTTACCACGGGGTTCGTGCACAACAGAAATGAGACGTCGTCACACACACACACATACACGCGCGCGCGCGCAGGAAAACACGCCGAGGCATCCATAACTTAAGACACCCCGCACCCCCCTCCCCGCGAAAAGCCCCACGCGATCGGCGAGACCAGTCTAACGGAGCCCCCGCAACACACTTCCAAGAGCCAAAGTGGCCCAAAGTACCACCACCTCCCCCACTCAAAACGAAATTCAGAAAGGCAGGGCGACCGGCGGACAGCCGCCGAGCCTCGACTGCGCACAGCCCGGCGCGGGGGCAAAGTTGCGTGCGGCCCCGCGGCTGTCAGCCCGCACACTCCGGCTCACACAAGCGCGCGACGGAGAACGCACCATCGTAGCGGCCGCCAAGGCTGCTCGCCGCGTCCCCGGACTGTGCCCGCGGCTCCCGGAGGCGGCGGCGGCTGAAATATGGCTGAGTTATTATTCGCCTCCTTCCACCGTATGTGAGTGTGTGTGAGTGCGCGCGTGTGAGCGAGAGTGCGCTTCTTGCGATTGCAAAGAGAAGCGAAGGGGGAGGGAGGCGCGGGGGTGGAGGGGCAGTGTGTGTGGTGTGTGAGTGTGTGTGTGTGTGCGCGCGCCAGGGTGGGGGGGAGGTGTGGAGGGAGGGGAGCGGAGGCTGAGGGAGAGGCAGCAGCTCCCTGCAAGCCGTACCAACCTTTTTCTAATTGGAACCGCGGAGCGCTGGCGCTGTCTGAGCTGCGGCGGCGGCATAGGGCGAGGAAGGAAAGGCGGAGGGAGGGGGGTGTCTTTTATTATTATTTCTGCATGTACTTACCGAGCTAGCCATGCCTGGGGGCCCGGAGGTTTGCTGGGGTGTTGTGTGGTACCCCCCTCCCCCGCCCCCCTCAGCTGTAATTCATGAAGAGGCTGCTATGAATGAGAGCGCGCCCAGGAGCGGAGGGTAGATGGCGGACATTCTCTGCCTTTTTCCCCCGCGTTCGCTTGCTCTCTCGCTTATTAAACTCAGCCCCAAAAGCAAAAGCAGCAGCAGCAGCAGCAGCTCCAGGGCCAGAGGATGAGATTCCGGAGCATGCGCCGTGGCGCCTGACACCACGGCTCCAAGCCTCACGGGGCGGAGGGAGGGCGCGCGGGCGGGGCGGAGCGCGCGGGGAGGCCGAACGAGCGAGACAGGGGGAGCTCGAAAGAGCCAATCACCGGCCACCTCTCGAAACCCCGGCGGTCGGCTCTGCCACACTGGAAAGCCTCGCTTAAAGTAACAGGTTCTTGCTGGGGGTGGGGTGGGGAGGGCGGAGAGAAGGGCGGGGATGCCGGAGTATGGAGAGCGGCCAGCTGGGGAGCGGTCCCAGCCCCTGTGTAAACTCCTCTCTTCCTACAATAAAAAACGGATTAAAACTACTGGAATGTAGCCACTGCCTAGAGATCCCAGCAGCCGGAGAAGGGGTGCCAAATCAAGTCTTCGTCGTTAGTTAGCAAGCTTGGGGGGAGGGAGGGGGCTTTCTTTAACTTTCCGCGGCGTCTTTTTGTGGTTTTGTGCTGACAGGACAAGAACTCACACCCAAACAAACTTATTTAAAGACAGAGCAAGAGAAATACCACCCTTCAAATAAGCATCAAGAAGCAATCGCTGAGACTATTATAAACCGCAACAAGCCCCCGGCCTTCTTCCCCCATCCACTCACGGACACCCCGCCCATCACCCCGCCCTTTTGCCACTGCTACCGAGAAATGTAAAAAAGAAATGAACGCGAGAGAAACAAGAATGCTATTTCCTTCCAAGGAAACGCCTCCCGCGTTGTTAATCCCCGACTGGGAGGCATCACAAAGCGGTGCCCAGGTGAAGGCGAGACACCTGGGAGTGGCGGATGCAGACCCTCGGGAACCAGGCTTGGAGTTGTTTTCTTCGGAATATTTCCCCTCCTGACAGCCTGCTGGGTTGCATCAGAACGTGGAGGATTGTCCTCTGAGGACGCTCGGGGCAACGGGGAGCCTTAAAATAGCAGATAAAGTTAATACTGACTGTAATATGCATAAATTGGATTATAATCTTTAGGCGTATTGGTGACAGCCAACGTAATCCCATCTCTGGCTATTAATCCCGTTAGGTTCCCGAATGACAACCAGTCGCAGGAGAGTTCCCAGAGTCGCGCGCCTGCAACGTTCCTCTCGAGTTGTGTTTGGTCTTGGTGGCTGGGGAGAGAACAGCGCAGCCACACGTGGGGCGGGGTGAGGAGTACTGACTAGCTTCCTTTAGCAACGCAGACAACCTTTTCAAAGGAAACAGATAAGATCTAGACGATTAATTTGAAAGTGAAAGATGGGTGTAACTTCGGTTCGTTAAATAAAGATCCTTGCATCTTCCTAGACCTCATTCCATTTTTGCCATCTTTATCTTCTTTCTTTTTTCCCCTTTCCCCCTCGCCTCCGAATTTCTTTCTAAATTTTTCCTTTGGATTCATTCTCTTCTCCCTGCCTTCGCGCTTTACTTGCCTCTCTGGCTCAACTTTTTTGCTTTCTTTTCATTTTTCTTTCTTAAAACCACGAAAGCAAGCCGTCTTGGCCCTTGAATTAAAGAGAGCAGAGCGGTACAGGGGAAGGAAGTTACCTGGGCACCCTGGGTCTTCGTTGTTAAATTTCAGTTCTCTCAGCTAACAGAAAGATACCCGAATCAGATTCAACCACCTGGAGCCAACTTTAATTTCATCCAAGCCTACAACTCTAAAGCTGATATTCTGCCCTCCCCCACTTAGAACCGAGAAAACTTTTTGGCTTGAGGACTGCAATTTCTCCTATCTTTCTATTGGGTTTAGCACAGAGTGGAGAAACAATTGAGGGGAGAAACATTTTATTCCAAGTCCAAGGACTTAGATCTCTCAACTGACCTGCATATACATAGTTGCATATCATCTTGTAGGTAGGTGTGAGTGGAGGTGTGTCTGCCTGTTATGTAAGGACTAAGTTTATATACACAGACAAGCTATGTGTTAGGATCTACGTGAAGGGTGGACCTACTTCCTATGCATTATTAAATTTTTGATAAAATAATCAAATTGGAAACTGATGGCTATCTGGATGTGCCATTAGTAAAGCCATTTCCTATTAGGAGACAGCCACTAGGCAGCGAGCGTAGCTCAGCTGAAAAGCAATCCTATTCTTCCTTTGAGTTGACTTCAAGGTTTGGGTAAATTCTTCCAATGCCAACTGGGCTCTCTTGTAATTGTACTCGCGCTAAGGAACCAATGTGTCCTTTTTGAATTATGTATTTGCTGGATTCAGGTTTATTCCAGGAGTCTCCAAATAAGGCGTAGTCGGAGAGACTATTTTCCCTTTACCCATCGTTTCTCAAAGAATGCTTTAAAAAACGAATATAGGGGTAATTCTTTCTCCAGTCCCTGGTAATATAGATTCCGTCAGTAGATGGCGCACAGAGCCCTTCCACGGACGTCCTTACGTGACCTCTCTAGAACAAAAAGACCAGGAGGGGGAGAAAAGAAAGAAAACACAACCCTGAATACTCTAGATTCAACTTTAGGGCAAAGGAATTTCTGCCAGCCTTTCAAGTTATTATAACATTCTAACAAGTTGGCTATTAATTAAAAGCAATCAAAACAGAAAAAACAGCAGATTAATTTTGTGTCCAGCACTTCTGAAGATCTGCACTTTAAGTGAGCTACAAATGTGAGAAACAACGTTTTGAGTAGTTAACAATCTAATTTTAGATAACATTTTGCAAATGAACTTTAAGACAAACTTTTTGCATACTGAATACCAAGATAAATAAATAAATATTGAAGTGATAAGGGATAAAACCGTATATTTATAAAAAAAAAAAACCAGTTATCATACCAAAATTTGTACTGTAGGACTTAGTACAGTATGAAGCACCATAGGGTTAGTTTTGAGGAGCAGAAAAGAAAAGTTATTGACATTGTAATATCAAATAAAATGCTTTATGAAGAATAAAAGAGAACTGTCTGGGACAAATCTTAACTCCTCATCATTACCACCACAACCCAACCACCATCATTTTGGCCCTAGTCCTTTTATTTGCAATTGACTTGTTTAGTTTGGAAGTTGACACCAGTTTGGATGTTCCTAGCACATAACTTCTTAAAAGAGTAACTATGGTGTTAAGAAGCAGCTGGGTTTTTTTAATAGAATTTTTTTCAATTTATTTGTTGTGATGGATTATTGATGTACAACTCAAATAATCAAAATAATAAAAAATAATGATTGCTCATGCTTTGCTGTATGGATTTGGAGGAAAAGGAAGATGCATGGAAAAAAGCAGATAATGGGACAGACATTAACCAGATATCTTGCAAATATTAGACTCAGAACAATTAAGCATTTTTTTTTCCTGTAATGGTGAACTTTTTCTGTGTACTTCACCCATGCATTCATTCACCAGACTATATTTTGCACAATCCATGTGCCAGGCACAGAGTCAGGTTCTAAGAATATAAGAATGACAAGGTTCTTGCTGCCACAGAGGGGAGAAGTTTCACCAAAACCATTTTTTTTTTTAAATTTTATACTACCTAAATTTTGAAAAGAGATGTGTATCACACATAAGCAAGCAGCACACAAATATGACATGAACAGCCAGCCCAAGGACAAGAAAAAGAGTGGCACAAGATTAGAAGCCAGGAATCATTTCCCTCAATTCCACCTTTTAATGCTTACAATAAGGGGGGAGGAGAGTGATCTCTTATTTGCAACAGCAGCCAAGTCCTAATTTCCTTTTCCTTGATCTTAAAACATTTTCTCTGTTCACCTTATTGCAGCTCTTCTAAGAAAAAAAAAAGCTCACAACGAAAGGAAGCTACTAAGCCTTCTTAAGATCATGAGCATATTCTCTCAATTGAGATGGTCTCCCTGTTTCTTATGAAAATTTTTGGTTCAAAATGTTACATTTTGAACACTATATTTAATTCATGATTCTGGGATAGTGTATTAGGAACCCAAGAATAGTATAACAGTATGAATCATTACTACTTTGAAAAAACAATTGCTTTGATATCTACTTAAGCACCTAGTCATGGACTAGTTCCAGAGATAAGAAATATACAAAGATTTTTTTAAACACCAGAGCCTCTTCATGTGTAAATTATTCCCTCAGAGTAATTTAAGCAATACATTTATACTTTCAGAAGTTAAGAATGCCTCCACCATAATAATTAATTAATTTAGTAGGCTGTATCCCTAATTTAATAAATAGCATCTAAAGGCTTGAAAGTTAATCAAGGATATTACATAAGATCAACTATATGAAAATAAATATTGGAGGTCAATTGATATAGTGTGATTTAAAATGTCTTCCTACCAATAAAAAGAGTAGAATATTTATTTATAGGTAAAACATATATGAAATTGAAATTACTTGCTGTAAAACAATCTAAACAGTAGATCATTTACTGTATTTTTATATATCTGGCAACTGCGAAGGCTACTGAAAAATTTCTTATCTTTAATAATGATTTGACTTCCTTGATTTCAGTGGAAATTCTGTTTTCATATATGATTTCACCCTTGTACTCACATAAATGGAGAGTTAAAATAATTATTTTATCCTAAAATCATAAACTGTATTTTGCCTTATTTGGTAAAAATGGAAAATAGCATATCAGGCTTATGAACTAATGTAGACAGGTACAACTTCAATTAAAACTGCAACTTCAATTAAAGCTGCAATTAAAGCTGCAACTTAGGAAGTAGAAATTACTCCCTTCCATCTATTAAATGGTCTGACAGTGGTTTGAAAATAATACTAAGCCTCTAAGAAGTGAGTGATTTACTACCTTCTGGTAGAATCAAGTATCCTGATTGGGTTAAACTATTTATGGTCAGCTCTGAATAATCCATGAGTATATTATCCACTTTGTAGATAATCTACAATGACAAAATTTGTGTGGGGTTTTTTTTAATGTAAATTTATATTAGTCAGTTAAAAAAAGAAACTACACAAAATGCATATGACTGCATCCATTTGTCAGTTTCCATTCATAATTTTTCCCACAGAAAAGGTTGTGTATTGGTTCATTCTATCTCTTTTGGACCCCACTTTCTAACTTTAATAAGCAATTTGTCATTTCAGACATAGAATGCTTTGGCAAAAAACTATTGACCTAGGGAGCAATACAAATTGATAGAGAAAAAGGAATATTCATTTACCAGTGTGCTGAATCAAAAGGACTTCTAGAGGCTATTACTAATTTTATTTCTATTACGTATTCTCCATGAAATCAAATTAGGGAATTTTAGTGAAGGACTATCTTCTAAACTGTAATGGTAGCAATTTTGGAAAAATTTCAAGTTGTAACAAGGATATAAAAATCACTTATGAATAGCAAAAGAGCTTTACTTATTTCTACACAATTAGACCTCTAATATATATTATTTCAATCATTTGACTTATGTTTCATGACTTTGACATTTTGGTTTTACTTTTAATTCAGTGTGTTCAATTAACTTTTATTGGCTCTCTGTTGAAGGTCAGCCACTGTTCTTGGTCCTTTGTAATCAGGATACAGGTATAGGATGCTTCTAATACTCATTTATTTCAAGTCATTTCACAGTTGCTGTCTTAGAGTTGATAGATCTTTACCAAAAAAAAATGAAATATGTTATTAAGTACATAACAATAAACCTTTGTTATTCACTTGTATCTCTATTTAAGAAAGAAAAAAGACTTAGCCATGATATTGGCAGTAACCCTTACTTAAAGAAAAAGAAAAATGGCTGAAATTATTTACTATGATCACAAACAAGTTCTGAGAATACTTCCAAATCAAAAATTCATTTGCAAGGGCTCCAATTGGTCAAATTTGGGACAACCTGAGTCTCAGAAAGAATCTATGAGTACATAATCATACTTCAAAAAAAATAATAATAATAACAAGCAGGTAAAAGCAAAAATTTCTCCTTATAGAAAAATACTAGCTAATTAATATAAGTAAAAGTAACATTAGAATTAGAAAAATCATTATTTTGTAGCCCCCAATGCAGTAATAGATTTAGTCAAAGCTCATCCATATATGCTGAAAGTAAGGAAAGTGATTTTTGATATTCATAATGATACAATGTCACATTGTATCACTCCATAGATTACATATTAGTTACAAAGGGTCTTTAGAGTGAAGAAGTCTGGTAGATACCACTTAATCAAGTGATCAAACTTAACATCACCAGTAATGGGAAGAGCTGACGTCATGTGCCTCTTGATGTGATGTGAAAAAAAGCATATAGTGTCACCTATGTGGTGTTCCTGCCAGAAGTGTTTGAATCCAACCGAGGGAAAAAAGAAAACAAAAAAACAAAAAACAGAAAAAATCCAGGTTGCATGGGACATTTTACAAGATAATTAGTCTCAGGTCTTGAAAAATCAATATTATATGAGAACTCCCTCCCCCTAAAAAGTGAGGAAACTGAAGAAACATGACAACTAAATACAATGCTTAATAGTTAACTGGATTTTAGATCCAAAAACATATAAACAAACAACAGCTTAAGGAAATTCCTGGAACAATTAGGGAAATTTGAATATATACTAGATATTAATGGTACTGCAGTATCAAGGTTATATTAACTGGATGCGCTAATAATATTGTGGTTACATAAGAGATTCTTCTAGTTCTTAGGACATACATGCTGAAGTATTTAGGAAAGTATTTTGATGTCTATAACTTACTATCAAGCAGATCAGTCAAAATAATAAATATAAAAAGTTATATATAGATATAAATTGAGATAGAAAAGAGATGTAAAGCAAATGAAGTGATCATTACTACCTTTTTTGTAGATTTTTTTCCCAAATATGAATTTCAGAACTAACTCTGAAGTCACTGTTCAGTTTATGTTTCTTCGATAGTATTTCTTTGTTTCCTAAAAAAAAAAAAGAAAAAGAAAAAAAAAAGCTTAACAAGGACGAAAGAGGGAAAATGGGAAGAAAATATTATAACGTGAAAGATTTTTATTTGAAAGAAAAGATAGAGGTTTAGAATAAAGGAGGGGTGCATTTGAGGCTTTATATTTTCTCCTTTCTACTCAGCACCAAAAAATTTGTTTTCAAATTATAATAGTGCGATGGCTTTTGGTCGACTGACGTCTTTGAGGTCAGTATCTTTGGTGATCTCAGCTTTTCTCTGGCAATTCTGAAGGCGCCAAAAGGGAGCAAAACACAGGACATGGGTTTGGCATGCCCTGCTGAATTAGTGACAATATTTTCATGTGAATGTTCTTTCAAAAGTAGATGCTGCGTGTGAAAGGTGTCTCTCATGAGATTACAGCAATTTAAAGGTCATTCAATTCTACAGACCGCTTAATTGTGCCCCATTAAACATTTCTCAAAAAGTGTGTGTGTGTGTGTGTTTTAATAGCATTCAAGGACTGCCAATATCAGCATTGTCTAAGTTAGAAAGATTATTTTTTTCATGGCTTTTATCACTGACCCAGTGTATAATGCACTGCCTTTCCCTTTTTATTGCTCAAGGGCAGCAGGATGAGTAACCTTGGCTCATTTGGAAACCATCTAATGCTTTTATCCTCAGTTATTATTTTCTTTAAAGGTCTCCTACCTCTGACACCTGTCAGGTTAGCACTTTTCAGAAGCAGAAATCAGACCTTTTCTTGATCAAGTACAGCCAATGCAATGTCAAAAGACTGACGAGCAGTTTCGAACAGCAGATTAACAGGTTGATTTTCAAACTCTCATTTTACAGCCAGGATCTTTACAGGGATTTTTTTTTGCCAGTTGGGTACCAGAGAAAGGAATGTGGTAAGAGTACACAAAATAGAAACAAGGTAGAGAGCTCTGTGTTTCCTTTCCAAACTTGAGAGAGAATACACAAAGGCACCACTCATTCCTTAAAATGTTCAGTCAGGGGTAGAGAAGGTCAATAAGTTAAATAAGTGGAGAAAAAAATCAGTCCCCAAATAAAGAAAGAATAAACCAAACCATTTTAAGAAGAAAAAAAAATTCGAACTAGACCGCAAAACAAATGTATGAGACTTATAAATATAATAACTGCACTGTGGAAAAATTCTTTTACTCTAAGGGCAAAGCTTTTAGAGACAGACTTTGATTTTTATTCAGTAACCCCAATGTGGTAGCTATAATTGCATGTAACATAGCCCATATAGTTTCTCAATTAGTTGTTATACAGTGATTCTTACCCCAAATGTGGTTACTGTGTAAATGAAAGGCACCAAAATTTTCTTTTAGAGGTGTTAGACCTCTTTACCTTTCCTGCAATCAAGACCTTTTATTCTTATACAAATCTGTATTTAAAACTGTGTACTGTTCCCACTATATGCTCATTGTTTCGATTAGAGAGCTAATGCAATGGTCTGACTACACGCCAAAATTTAAGTTGAGCGTTAAGGCAGTGATCATTTGCACATGGCAGAAAAAAGACGCAAAGACAGCTTCCAGGTCACAACACAAAATATCCCAAACCATTTTGTCTTCCTTGACTCATCAAGTTGATACAAAGTTTTTAGATAGACACTCAAGGCTTTGATATTTGGTGCTTTATTTTTGGGGAAGAATGGAAAGAAGTCGTGTTTCCTTTAATTCTCATTAGAAGTAAAACTGGCAATTACCATATTAGTGGATGAAATTGCTGCAGCACCTACATTCATCAATCTGTAAAACTATTTACAGATTATATTAGAAAAATATAAAACAAAAGAATAACCAGTTTTCCTAACATTTTAGATTTATTTAACAAATACTTATTGTATGCCTATTACATCTAAAGCACATACAGGATTAAATTTTGCAACTTCAGATAAAATTCAGTGGAAAGACAATTTGGATGGAGTGATGTTGGTTAAAGGAAAGAGAGGTAAATATAAGAAAAATTTGAGAAGGCGTAGGAAAGAAATACTTTGAATTATGTAGAGAAATAAGAAAATCTGCTAAAAGGCAATTTTGAAAAACTTGCAAGTATTTAGTTTTTGAGTTCCTCTAGATGATGTATTTCCTGAACTAAATCTACTTGTTAAATAACAAAAAAACAATATGAATAAGATATCCGAGACACAGAATCTCATAACAACTTGGGAATGGAGAAGCAAGGGCATTTATCATTACACAGGATTCTGTCAATATGAACAAATACAATGATACACCCAACTTCATTATTCCAATCCTGGCCAAGGTTTTATTATAGCAGCAGTATTTAACTTCATTCTACCCCCTGTCCCCCCACCACACCACTCTAGTATTTGATCATATTGGTCATTTTTGAAAAGCTGCTTTGTGTTTCATGGGTAGAAACTTTGAAAAATTAGGTCTAAAGGCAATTGCTGAGGCTTTATTATTTAATTTTACAAGTTTGGAGTCAAGAGTTCATTGAATTCATATGAATATATATTATATATATATATATGTATATGAAAAATGCTACAAAACAGTATTAAATCAATCTTAGCGTATTTTTTTTCCTTTTAAAAGTATTGCCCTAAGTATAAATTGGCTAAACTACTCCTTAATGTCAAAGATAAAATGATTTAACTCCTGGATATAAGGAGCCTACTTGGCAAAACTAGGCAGCATAAACAATTCTGAGCCAAGTACATTTCTCGAAAAGGAAGTTCTTTGACATCAAGAAGTTGTCTCCAATTGGCAGAGTTCAGGAACAGCAGACTTTCCCCAAAAAAACAAATTTGAAACATCTTATTCTATTGTAGCAATAAAAAATCATTTCAGAATAATTTTTCATGAAGCTAGTAGTATAAAATTTATTTAAATTAGGAATAGAGATGGCCCAAAAGTAACCATTAAACCAAAGGTAAAAGTGGTATTTTAAAACCCCAAAGTCAGTTTTCATGTTGGTCTTATTTTTTTTCTCTCAGTCAATAAAATAGTTTTCTAAGTACTTATTCTCCCTAAAACAATCACAGTAAACCTAAAATTAAACTCTGGCTTAATTGAATTATAACAGTTCTCATCTACAAGTCATTTAAAAGCCATTTTCAGGGAAGAATACATTTCACAAAGAATAAAGCCACCAAAAAATGGGGGAATTATATAAAAAGTGGGAGGGATTTAAAATTTGGAAAATTTACCATAAACATTTGAATATCCTGCTTCTCCTGGAAAAAAAAAAAAAATTAGAAGATCAGGCCATCCAAGGCTCATATATTTGAAGGGCGACTAAGAAAACAGAGTCCAAAAAAAAAGATATTGAATCCAGACTGTTAGACTAAGTAATCCTTCTTCAAGTTCTGCTCTGTCCATTTTACTTATTTACTCAGCTAGCCAACCCCTGAGACCTTTTTTTGTGGTAGTAAAGATGATATTGTGATATTGTCCCTAAGATCCCTTTGCTGACATAGAGCAGATGTGGGTAATCTATGGTGGGCAAACTATAGCCAATGGGCCAAATCAGGCTTTAAGCCTTTTGAACTAAAACAAACAAACGAACAAACAAACAAAAACAAAAAACAACTTTCACATTTTAAAATAATTTTTAAAAAATTTTAAGGCTATTTTGTGACACAAAAATTATTTCAAATTTTAGTGTCTATAAATAAAGTTTTATTAGAACACAGCTAAGCTCATTAGTTTATACATTATCTATGGCTGCTTTTTCTTTACAAGAACAGAATGGAGTACTTGTGACAGAGACCATATGGCCCGCAAAGCCTAAAATATTTTCCTGCTGGCCCTTTACAGAACAAGTTTGCCAACCCCTGATTTGGAACAGTATCATCCAACAGAAATGTAATGTGAGCTACATATATCATTTAAATGTTCTCGTAGCCACATTTTTAAAAAAGAAAAAGATGAAATTATTTATAATAATATATTTTATTTAACCTAATATATCTGAATATTATCATTTCAATATGCAATCAATATAAAAATTATTAATGAGATATTTTACATTCTTTTTTCATACTAAATCTTTGAAATTCGGTGTATATATACTTACAGTGTACCTCAAATTAGCCACATTTTAAGTGCTCAGTAGCCACAATAATGTCAGCAAATGCGAAGGACAGCTCAGATTTAGAACATAGCAAATTTAGCAAAGCAATTAAGTCAATTTATATAATAAGGAGCTCCTGGGTGTAGGAAAAGTGGAATAGGAGCAAATGCCTCTAGGCTTGAGAGCAAAAGAGTTGAGAAGGAAATAAGAGTGGGCTCTAAGGAGGTAAGATACTGGGCTGCCTCGTTAACTAAAGCAGAAGAAATATGGGAGAAGGTGTCTATGGGTCCTTTTGGGGGGTTCAAATAACCCCTAAAGTTCTTGTTAATTTAAAATATTTGTTTGCATGGACTGCACTTTCTCAAGAGAATTTCTATAGATTTGAGCTTCAAGGGTTAAAGCTTCAAAACATAACAAATATTTTAAAGGAGAGGGCTTTTAGTCAAAAGGCTGTGGGTAGGGAGAAAAGTCCCTAATCTATCCTTCTTTTCAATTCCACAGAATGTGGGAGTGAACACTTTTTGTTCACTTCCTCTACCATTATTCACTCCCCTCCATTGGAGGAGGGGTGGCTAATCTGATGGGCTTCGGTCTGACACTCACTGGGTCTCTCATTTCTGATGGAGGGGTGCAGATGTTAATGGCCACTTTATGACCTAACCACTCTTGTCCCTCCATGCTGTCAGTTGCAGCAAAGGATCTCCCTTTGTGCTCACCCCACCTCTTGCACATTCTCTCTCATGTGGTAATAGACATGCAATTCTAATACAATACAGTAATTACTATAATGGAGCTTTTTTATTGAGGTGTAATTGACATATAACATGATATTAGTTATAATTAAGCTTTGTTCAAAGTAGCATAAGGGGAGAAAGAAAAGAGGGTTAGGGGGTTTGGAGGACATTCTTCACAATTGGGGATCCACTTTTACTACTTACATCACTTTATATAATATCATTTTGTCATTCAACTTTACTATGAAAACGTTGCTTTTGGGTATGCTTGTTATATGTGAAAATTCGATGGTAAAAACTCAATCAGAATTTTTAAATATGTATATATAACGTGTAGATAAATGAGAAATTTTACTTTTAGAAATCACTAACATAATGGCAGAAAATATAAACATTGCTTGCACACTGAGATTATGCCCAGGGGAAAATATGCCTTTCTAAATAATTTTTATTTCTTTTTATTTTTTTATTAAGTTTATTGGGGTAACATTGGTTAATATAATTATATAATTTTCAGGTGTACATTGTAATTTGACATCTGTATATTCTATTGTGTGTTTACCACCCAAAGTCCAGTTTCCTTCAGCTACCATATATATTTGGTCTCCTTTACCCACTTCACCCGCCCCCTACCCCCTTATATTTGACCCCTTTACCCCATCTACCTCACCCTCCTCCCCCACCCCACTAATAACCACTACTCTATAGTCCTCTGGTAACCATTAATCTACAGTCTACGTCCGTGAGTCTTTGTTTGTTTGTCCTGCTCATTTGTTGCTTTTAGGTTTATATACCACATATAAGTGATATCATGTGATTTTCAACTTTTTCTGTTTGGCTTATTTTGCTTAGCATGATTATCTCGAGGTCTATCCATGTTGTCGCAAATGGCAGTATTTTATCTCTTCTTATGGCCGAGTAATATTCCATTGTATACATGCACCACAGCTCTTTAGTCAATCACCTATCGTAGGACACTTTGGTTGCTTCAATGTCCTGGCCACTGTGAATAATGCTGCTATGAACATCAGTGTGCAAATATCTTTTCGGATATGGGTTTTCAAGGCTTTGGGGTAAATACTCAGAAGAGAGATTACTGGATTATATGGTAGATCAATTCTTAGTTTTTTTGAGCAACCTCCATACCGCTTTCCACAGTGGCTGTACCAATTTACAGTCCTACCCGCAGTGTTTGAGGGTTCCTTTTTCTCCACATCCTCTCCAGCATTTGTTATTACATGTCCTGTTGATTACAGCTATTCTAACAGGTGAGAGATGGTATCTCATTGTGGTTTTGATTTGCATTTCCCTAATAGCTAGCAATGTTGAGCATCTTTTCAAATATTTGTTGGCCATTTGTATGTCCTCTAGGGAGAAGTGTCTATTCAGGTACTCTACTCATTTTTTGAATGGGTAATTTGTTTTTTTGTTGTTATTGAGTCATATGAGTTCTTGTATATTTTGGATATTAGGCCCTTATCGAAGGTGTTCCTTGCAAATATATTTTCCCATTCAGATGGTTCTCTCTTTACCTTGTTGAGGATTTCTTTTGCTTAGCAGATTTTTAGTTTGATGTAGTACCATTCATTTATTTTAGCTTTTATTTCCCTTGCTTTTGAGGTCCAATTCACAAAATCCTCTTTAAGTCCAAGGTCCTTGAGTTTAGTTTCTATGTTTTCTTCTATGCATTTTATTGATTCTGGTGTTATATTCAGATCCTTAATCCATTTTGAGTTAATTTTGGTGTGTGATGATAGACAACAGTCTAGTTTCATTCTTTTGCAGGTGGCTTTCCAGTTTTTCCAGCACCATTTATTAAAGAGGCTTTCTTTTCTCCACTGTATGTTTTTGGCTTTTTTTGTCAAAAATTATTTGCCCATATAAATATGAGTTTACTTTCTGGACTCTTGATTCTGTTCCACTGGTCCATGTGATTGTTTTTCTGCCAATACCACGCTGTTTTGATTACTGTTGCTTTGTAGTATAATTTGAAGTCAGGCAGAGTGATGCCTCCAGGCTTGATCTTTTTTTCAGGATAGCTTTGGCAATTCGGGGTCTTTTGGGCTTCCCTACAAATCTGATGATTTTTTGTTCTGTTTCTTTAAAAAATGCTGATGAGATTTTGATGGGGATCGCATTAAATCTGTATAATGCTTTAAGTAATATGGTCATTTTAACCATGTTGATTCTTCCAATCTAAGAACACAGAATATCTTTCCATTTCTTTGTATCTTCTTCAATTTCTTTTAATAGGGTCTCGTAGTTTTCATTATATAGGTCCTTCGCATATTTCATTAGATATATTCCTAGGTATTTTATTCTTTGGGTTGCAATTGCAAAAGGAATTATTTTTTCTACTTCTTTTTCTGACACTTCATTATTAGAGTATAGGAAAGCTATGGATTTTTGAACATTGATTTTGTATCCAGAGACTTTACTGTATTTGCCTATTGTTTCTAGTAGTGTTCTTGTGGAGTCTTTAGGATTTTCTATATAGAGAATCATGTCATCTGCAAACAGTGACAGTTTGACTTCTTCGTTTCCTATTTGAATGCCTTTTATATCTTTCCTTTGTCTGATTGCACTCGCTAGGACCTTCAATGTTATATTGGATAACAGTGGAGATAGTGGACAGCCTCGCCTTGTCCCTGATCTTAGAGTGAAGGTTTTTAGTTTTCAACATTAAGTATAATGTTGGCTGAGGGCTTGTCATATATGGACTTTATTATGTTAAGGCACTTTCCTTCTATACTGATTTTGTTAAGTGTTTTGATCATAAATGGATGTTGTATCTTGTCGAAGGTTTTTTCTGCATCTATTGACATGATCATATGATTCTTCTTTTTTAATTTGTTTATGTGGTGAAACACATATGTTGAACCATCCCTGTGCCCCTAGGATGAAGCCCACTTGATCGCGGTGTATAACCTTTTTAATATGTTGTTATATTCGGTTTGCTAGTATCTTATTTAGGATTTTCGCATCTGTGTTCATGATAGATTTTGGTCTGTAATTTTCTTATTTTGTGTTATCTTTACCAGGTTTTCGTATTATCAGAGTAATATTGGCTTCATAAAATGAGTTGGGAAGTATTGCCTCCTCTTCAATTTTTTGGAAGAGTTTGAGAATAGGTATTAAATCTTTGAATGTTTGGTAGAATTCACTGGTGAAGCCATCTGGTCCTGGACTTTTACTTTTTGCTATGTTTTTGATGATTGTTTCAATTTCCATACTGCTGATAGGTCTATTTAGATTTTCCCGTTCTTCTTGATTCAGTCTACAAAGGTTATATTTTTCTAAGTACTGGTCCATTTCTTCTAGGTTATTAAATTTGGTGTTATATACTTTTTCATAGTATTCTTGTATGATTCTTTGTATTTCTGCGATGTCTTTCATAATTTCCCCTCTTTCATCCCTGATTTTGTTTATTTGTGTCCTTTCTCTTTTTTCTTTAGAGAGTCTAGCCAGGGGGTTGTCAATTTAATTCACCTTCTCAAAGAATCAGCTCTTTGTTGCATTTATTTTTTCTATTTTTTTTGTTTTGTTTTCAATTTCATTTTTTTCTGCTTTAATTTTGATTATTTCTTTCTGTCTGCTGTCCTTAGGCTTCATTTGTTCTTCCTTTTCTAGTTTTTTTAAGATGAAGAGTTAGGTTGTTTATTTGGGCTCGTTCTTGTTTTTGGAGATAGACCTGAAATGATATGAACTTTTCTCTTACGACTGCTTTTGCCATGTCCCAAAAGTTTTGATATGTTGTACTATTATTATTCATTTCTCTGTATCTCTTGGTCTCCCTTTTTATTTCTTTTCTGACCCAGTTATTCTTCAGTAGCATGTTGTTTAATCTTCATGTATTTGTGGTTCTTCCTGCTTTCTTTTTGCAGTTGATCTCCAGTTTCAAAGCATTATGATCAGAGAATATGCTTGGTATGATTTCAACCCTCTTATATTTGTTGAGGCTATCTCTGTGTCCCAGTACATGGTCAATTCTTGAGAATGTTCCATGTGCACTAGAGAAGAATGTATAAACAGCTGTTTGGGGATGGAAGGCACTGTAAATGTGAATTATGTTCATTTGGTCTAATGTGTCATTTAAGGATTTTATTTCCTTATTGATTTTCTGTTTGGATAATCTGTCCATATCCGACAGAGGTGTATTTAGGTCCCCTACTACAATAGTGTTTTGGTCTGTTTCTTCCTTTAATTCTGTTAGTAATTACTTTACATATTTCGGGGCTCCCTGATTGGGAGCATAGATAGTATTAAGTGTTATGTTTTCTTGGTGCATGATTCCCTTTATCATTATGAAGTGTCCCTCAGTATCTTTCTTTATATTATTTATTTTGAAGTCTATTTCATCTGGTATTAGTACTGCTACTCCCGCTTTTCTCTCAAAGCCATTTGTTTGACATATCATTTTCCACCCTTTCATGTTGAGTCTATATTTGTCTTTGGAGCTGAGATGTGTCTCCTGGAGGCAGCATATGGTTGGGTTTTCTTTTTTGATCCATTCTGCAACTCTGTGCCTTTTTATTGGTGAGTTCAGTCCATTTACATTTAGGGTGATTATTGAAATATAAGGTCTTCTTATAGCTATTTTATATTTCGTTTTCTGGTAGCTCTGTGTTTCCATTGCTTCTTTGTCCTTGTGTTTCTGTTTTCTTTATTTTGGTTGACTTTTGTTGGTTTTGCCTCTGATTCTTCTTGATTTATGTTATATACTTCAGTTCTGAATCTTCTGTGTGTGGTTACCATTACGAATATGTAAAGGATAGTTATATATATATAGTCATCCATTTTATTCTGCACATGCCTTATCTCCATTCTCCTTTGCAAATTTGGATCTTTGAAAGCTCCCCTTTTCAATCATTGTTATCTCAGTTTGTCACAATGTATGCTGAACATTCATTATTATCTTGTTATAACAATTCTCTTCTTATTATTTAAGCTTATAATGTCCTGTTCTTATTAAGGGTTACACTTCTCTGCTTCTATTTGCCTGACAGTCACTTTACTCCTAATTATGTATTTCTTTTTTTTTTTTTTTTTTTTTTTTTGTCATTTTGTTTTAGGTGAGCTGACCCCTTTCAGTATTTCTTGTAGTGCAGGCCTCATCATGGAGAATTCCCTCAAGTTTTGTATGTCTGAAAAGATCTTCATTTCTCCTTCATATCTAAAGGAGAGCTTAGCTGGATACATTATTCTAGGCTGGTAGTCCCTTTCGTTTAATAGTTACATATTTGATTCCATTCCTTTCTGGCTTGTAAGATCTGTGCTGAGAAGTCCGAGGATAATCTAATGGGTTTGCCTTTATAAGTTACCGTTTTCTTCTCCCTGGCTGCCCTGAGAATTCTGTCTTTGTCATTGATTTTTAATAATTTTAATACCATGTGTCTTGGTGAAGGCCTTTTTAGGTTGAGATAATTGAGTGTTCGGTTGATTTCTTGAATTCCAAGCTCTAGCTCGTTCCTAGATTTGGAAAATTCTCAACAACTATTTGTCTGAAAATGCTTTCTAGTCCCTGCTCCTTTTCTTTGTCTTCAATAATGCCCATTATTTTTATGTTTCCTCTCCTGATGGTATCAGCTAGTTCTTGAATTTCTCTTTCATTATTTTTCATTATTTGGTTTCTCTCTTCATTCTTCTTATTCATTTCTAGATTTCTGTCTTCAATATCACTGATCCTTTCCTCCATTTGGTCAACTGTATTTCCCAAGCTTGCTATTTCATTTTTCAACTCTTGCAATGTGTTCTTCATTTCCAGAAGTTCTATTTGGTTCTTTTTGAGTGTTTAAATATCCTTGCTCTGCTCATCTAGTTGTTTTTTCAATTCCTGAAATTGTTGATATGACTCATTTCGAAATTCACTGAATTTTTTCAGAAGTACCATCATGAATTCTCTGTCATTTAAATTGTATATTTTTATGTCTGTAAGCTTATTTCTGGAGATTTTTCTCTTTATTTCTGAGATGCCTTGTCACCTTGGCTGTTTATGGTGTTCAATGAACTATTTTTCCACCTGGGCATTAATGGAAGTGTATGCTTCTGTTTTTTCCAGAAAGAAGATTTGTTATATAAAGGTCTCTCTTTAGCCTACTGCAAAGAAGGCACTTTTCTTTTGGTTTTCAGTAGGCATCTAAGCCTCTTGGATCCCTGCTTCATATAAAGCCTTAAAATTGCCTTTTTATTTTCTGATGGATTTTTAATCATGCTCACTACCCTCAGTTTCAGTCTCTGTCAGTGTTAGTGACAGTTTCGGTAGCGTTTGCTGAGATTCCCCTGGTTCCGCGGTTTTCTGTCTTGGAGGGTTTGGGGGGAGGGGCCCTCTGGATTGGGAGTTGGGGGCTGCGGCTCAGCCTCAATTTTGCAACCGCGGCCAGTAAAAATCAATTGCTGTTTTTCTGCCATCCTGCTTCTCTGCCTTCTGCCCTAATGACTAGGCCTTGCCGCCGGCTGCATGGAGCTCACAGCTTTCCCTAGCAGGGCTGTTCAGGGAATTTGCCACTCCTTCTCCTCTCCCGCTCCTCCTACAGGGAGTTCCTACAGCTGTGAGAGGCAGCTTCTTTATTTCTCCCAGTTCACTGCCCAACACCAGGGATTCTGACCTGTGACAGCTCTTATGTGCAGATTCCACACTCAGATGTGCTGGTGTGAAGTTTTGGTGTTTTTTGTTGAGTTTTAGATATTCAGCTTATTGTTGTTTCAAGGAGAGAGATCTGGGGATGTCTCTTACTCCACCATGCTACCAAAGATCCAAGAATAATTTTTAATCTCAGCATCGTAGTGGATGTTTGCAGGCTTTGCTACCAAGGACCCCCACAGTCATCACCAGCACTAATCACAACAGACAGAACTGCCAAGAGGATCCACCACTGCATCTCCCCTCCAGGGATGGAGCTTTTACTGCAGTGAGATCTGCCTCTAGGCCCCTAGTCACTGCTATGTGGCATCAGGAAGCCACAGCACCTTGTCATCTACAGGAATCCTTTCTTAATAATTTTCAATTTAATGAACACATATATGGCAGATACTGTTATAAGTACTTTGCAAATATTAACTTTTTAACTCCAATTATATTTCCTTGATGTTGCGATACTATTATCATCTCCATTCTGGACCTGGTCAATCTGAGGCCCTTTAAGGTTAAATACCTTGTGGAAGCTAACACAGTAAATAACAAAAGATCCAGGGTGACCCACTGTCCCAATTTGCCCGGAAGTGTCCATTGATAAGTTCTGCATCCCTGATAGGACTCTTCAGTCCTGGTTAAACCAGGATGGGTGTCACCCTAAAATTCAAACCCTGGCAATCTGACTTCAGACTTCATACTATTAGGTGCTGTCTCCCCAACAATAATGCAGGGATAATACTAATAAGTGTGGAAACATCATATACAAAATAGGACTGAACAAATGCAATCCTGAAATCTGGGTCTTTTACAAGATGCTCTACTTGGGAAATTCACATTTAACTCACCTAGTCTTCCAATAAACACTCCAAAATGTGCTGGGGTTAATTTGTGTCAATTCCTCGCACCTGAAGAGTAGACACGGCAATTGCAGAGTCTCCAGAAAATCAGGCAGTGAGAAGATTGGAAATTCCCTATAAGAATGGCAAAGGAGATGTCCCACTCTTCACAACTGGGGATTATGGGAACCAGAAAAGTCCAGCTGGGAACACCCTATGTTGTGTCCTGCTTTGTCTGACTGTTTCTGTACATTTCTGTATCCATGGTCTTTAAAGAAGGTTTCTGATGTGTCTGTTGGCCTTTTCCCTTCAATCATTGTAATAGCTTTGATACTACAAAGGAACCTCTGTCAAGGCCCGGGGCTCAGAGGACAGAAAATATGGGTGAATATCCCATGGACAGATGGGGAAAGATACCCTACAAGTAGGCAGGTAGAAGATAGGAAGCCAGGTAGAAGATGGAAAGTGTATTGGTAGGGCTTGAGTCCAAGCTTCTGCCATCAGTTCATAAATCACATGTAAACCCAGTTCAGTAAATAAAATTTTTGAAAGACATTTCAAGAAAGAGTGATGTCTTCCACTTTGGCATTCCATAAAGATCATTTCTATTCTCCACCAGTTTGCTCCTTCTTTGGTTAATAATAAGTACTGAAAGAGCCATCAAAGGAGTAGAATCACTTCTTCCTCTCCCATGTCCCCACTCCTACATAATCATATTGAGATAGAAAAGAATAGTAAATGCCATTTAAAGGAACTATGGTACTTGGTTTCTTCTGAGATTTTGTGTAAAACTGCTTCCTATGAAAGAAAGTCCTTAATTCAGATTTAGATTTTCAAACCAAGACAAATAAAATGCACCCCATCTGTAAAGAAAGCTCAGGGAAAGGGTCAACAGGAGTTAATGCTGAGATGAGACTGAAGGGTGAATAAGTTTGTCACATGGACAAAGGGGAAGGAAACACTTAACAGATATTCTTCTTCCCTCATCCTGGAGAGACACCAGGCAGGGGTTGGGTGAATCGGCACTGAGACATGAGAAAGCACATGTGCCCAGTAGCATAAGGAAAGAAAAGTGATGGCAAATGAGGAGCCAGCTCCTGAAGGGCCTTGGATGTCATGCCAGGAAGTTTATATTTGTCAGTAACTATGGGAAGCTATTGAAATAGTTTGAGCACAAGAGTGACATGATCAGATTTGCATGTTAAAAAGATCACAGTATGAGAATGTTAGTCACACAGTCTTAAGGAATGTGCCATGCAGACGTGGTTAATGGTAAACTAGTTATTAAATGGACCAAAAAAGAAAAAGAAAACTTTGAAGATCTCCTGTAAAGGGATTACAAAACTAATAAAAACAATAAAAAAGATTTAAACATATATCAAAGAAAATAAGTCAGAAATGATTTTTAGCTAATTGAACCAATAGCACATTTAAGGATAAAGAAGAGAAAGCTTATCAAATGAACAAGTTCTTAACCTCAGTACAAATCCAGGAAGGATTAGGCAGGTTACAGTTTTCAAACGGTCCCCAGTAATAGCAAATAATGGTCAATGGTTTGGTATTTCAAACAAATTTGAAAAAATAATGCAAAAATCATGAGACTGGCTAGTAGTCCCTGATCACCTCTGATCACCTCACTGAAACATGCTTTACCTTTTTAAGAGATCCTCCTTTCCACATAATCAGCCATTTATTTCTGTACAGATTTCTATCTTAAAAGATAGTATTTTGTTTAGTTTTTTATTTTAAAAGAATGAGGAAATTTGTTTTAATTCTTAGCATATGCGTTTATTAGACCTTTTGTAGGTTACTGACTTTTAAAATTTAAATCTTTTCATTCTTCTCTAATGTTTACATCACAGTTTATTTTTCTAAAACTGATCATCTCTATATAGTTTTATTTGGTTTAATAATCATTAATTGTCCAATATTTCTTGAACACCTATTTTTTTTCTCTTAGGCCCTGAGGAATCAACAATTGACAAGACAGATAAACCTGGTTGCTGCCTTCATGAAGATTATAATCTAGTGACAGAGCAAAAAAATTATAATGTGATATGTGTATAAAACATGACAGAAACTCATTTTGCCTACCCAACATCTATTTACCATGATATTTCCTGCTAAGAGAACCCCACTTTGGTTTAAGACGAACAACTTGCCCAGTTGTAGGAAATTATATTTCCCTTAAATGGCCACACCAGTATTTTTGATCCTACATGCTCCTCCAGAACCTGTCACCTGCACATTAAGATGTAAAACCTATTTTCCCTCCTCTTCAACCTGAGCAGGACTTGGTGTATTTCACGACAAATAGAATATAGCACAAGTGATGCTTAATGTGTAACTTCTAGGCCTAGGTCATAAAAAGTGATACAGTTTCTACTCAAGACTCTCTTGGGACCTTCACCTTTGGGACTCAGCAACCATGGTGTGGGGAGCCAAGCAGACATGTGATATGGTCATGTTCTAACCACAGCTGCAACTGTGTGGGTCTCCTTAGTCCCCAGTCAGCATCAACTCCTGCTACATTGGTGCAAAGTGGAAGAGAGGCCATTTTTGCTGAGCTTTGTCCAAATGGCATATTTGTGAGAAAAACATATGTTTTTATTTTAAGCCCCTAAGTTTTGAGTTGATTTGTTACACAGCAATAGATACCGAGAACACCAACTTTAAAAATCTGCATTTCTCTGCCTTCCTTGAAGATTAGAGTGGCCATGTGACATAATTCTGACCAATGAGATGTAAACAGAAGCCACTGGATGAGGCTTCCGAGAAAGACTCAACAGACACATGACTTCAGAACCTGGATCCTTTGTTCTTTGTTCTGCCAACATGTCAGAGTGACTGCTAGAACTCCAGCAGCCATTTCGTAAGAATGAGAATGAAGGCCACAGCCTAAGGATTCCAGAATAGAAACCTAGAAAAAGTGCTCAACATCCTTAGTCTCAGAGCAATGCAAATTAAAACTACAATGAGACACCATTTCACGCTTCTAAATGGCAAACATTAAAAATACTGGTGTGGATGTAGAGCCGCTAGAACTCGCATACATTTCTAGTCAGAGTGTAAGTGGTACCAACACTTTGGAAAACTGGTTAGCAATTTCTAACAAAGATTTAAAAGGCACTTGTTCTATGATCCATCTAGTCAATGTTTAGGTTTTTATTAAATTTGAAATATGAAAAGACTAATATAAGAATGTTCATAATAGCCATAAACAGGAAACAATCTGTAAGTCCACCAACATGAGAACTGATAAAATGATAAACAAATGATACACTACATTGGAACACTGTTTGGTAAGAAAAAAGAATGAACTAGTCATATATGCAACAACATGGATGAACCTCAAAAACATAGGTTGAGCAAAAGAAGCCAACCATATAAGAGTACGTGCTTTATGACCCTACTTATATGACATTAAAGAACATTTGAAACTAATGGATTGTGATAGAAATCAGAACAATGGCTGCCTCATGAAGGGTCCACTGACTAGAGAGGTGCAAAAGAACTATCTGGGGTAATGAAAAAATTCTACATCTCAACTGGAATATTAGTTACCCAGGTGTATACAGTTGTCAAAACTCATTGAACCATGTACTACACTGAGATGTGTGTGCTTCACTGTTTGTAATTTATTTAAAAATAAGTTAACTAAAAATGAATATAAGCTTACTTTTCAATGGCTTATTTACTCCTGAGAACCATCAGAGGAGCTAGGGCTTAAATATTACTGATTTGCTGCTCTAGCTAACTTACAGAAGCAACATTTAATCTTAGGAATGAAAATATTTTTGTGACCAGGTCTCACTGACCAGTAAAATATTATCTCTAATTCATTTACTTTAAATAGTATATTCCAAATCAAAACATACTCAACGTGAATTTTCTTTCCCCTTTCCCAAGCTAGGATAACCATAACAAAATTCTTTAGGCAAATTTTCAAAACAGGGCTTCTTGGTAAAAAGTTATGTTTAAACTGAAATTTGAATCACAGCGGATTAGCCAGACAAAAAAGAAAGGGAAGAGAGAATAGGGGTGGAAGGAAGCCCCAGAGAATATGTACATATTTCTCTCTCTCTCTCTCTTTATCTCTCTCTCTCTCTCCCCCCAACTCATTGATGTTTTATTTTGTAACTATTAATAGTGAATTTTCGCATAGTTATTGGTCATTTATATTTCTGCTTCTGAAACTTGTCTATATGTTGTTGTTACACTTTTATTTCTGTTGAAAGCGTTTATTGGTTTAAACTGCTACTTGCTTTTTGTGAAATATTTTTACTTTGTAATTTACTTTTCAATTTTTTAAATTCATAAATAGGCCTAGTTACTTAACACTTTTCAATTTTTTATGGTTTCTTTTAAATTTTTATGTAGTCAGTTCTTTGATTTGATTCTTTTGTCACTCAGCACATTGATTTTATGCTTAGACAATTCTTCTTTCAGCTCTAGAAGAAGTGAATAGTTTAAATAGTTCCCTAAATATTCTTTTAGCTTTTTAACCACACTTGGGTAAACATTAATCAGGTACCAGGAACATTTTTAATATTTGTTTGTTTACTTTATATTGAACACTTTTCACATTTAACATCTCAAAAAAAATTTTTTGGCACATGCTGTAAATTGGCAATTTAACTTACGTTATCAAAGCTAGCCTATTGAATAAGTTTTCTTTTACACATTAAAATGATTCCAACTTTATTATTTACATCAATTTTATAAGTAATAGTATTTAGTTATGGGTATTCTATTCCAAAGATATGCTTATACACATTTATACTAATAGTACTCTGTTTTATGTGTCATTTTAATATCTTTTAATACATTGAGGGGAAAATTCTCATATTGAGTCTTTCTGTTACAAGTAAAAAAAACGTATTAAAGTTACTCTAGGCAAAAAGGAGAATATCCATGGACCAGTTAACTGTGCCAAGAGGCAAGGATCATGATGAACAGGAGAGATAGTTACAGAGGCACTACTATTGAATATTTTGAGCTGGGGAGACCATTGTTCCTCTCATCAATTTTCGTTTTTCCAAAATTTCTTGACCGTTCTCTATGTTTTCTAACTAATCAACTTTAGAATCACCATTTTAAGCTCCAAAAGATATTCTATTTGAATTTTGATTGGAGTTTCATTAAATCTATAAATTAATTTGAGAAAAGCTGACATCTTTATAATAGTCACTATTACTCAGGAACATGGTAGGACTTCCCATTTATTCACGTCTTCTTTTATGTTCTTCACTAAAATTTTCTAGTTTTATTTATATCATTCCTGTTCATTTCTTATTATGGTTATTCTGAGGTATTTTATATCATTCATTTTTAAACCAATTACAATCTGACTTCTACCTATTAATCTTAGTTCTTTTGTTGCTAAAAAAAGAGAGAGAGAAGGAAGGAGTGGAAATTATTGGAAAGACATTGAGGAGGATCATAGAATTAAGAGAAGAGAATTAAGTTTCAGGAAAGGGAGAGAAGACTGATATCAGAGATGACTGGATCCATGGGCTGAAACACAGTTGAGTCTTTCACTGAGCCTTTCACATTGCTCATCTCTCATTTCTCATCTCTATATATTTCTGTATTTTGACTTCATTCTGATATTTTCGTTACCCAAAAGAAAAGGAGTTTTCCTCACTAGTTCTAGATATAAGATCTCAAGCGAAGGTTCAGATTGGTCCAGAGGGTCACATGCCTGTTATCAAAGATATCCCTACCTCTATTGCCAGAGGGATGTGATGTTAAGATTGGTACCATCTGAATTATGTGCCTATACCTGTAGACAGGGAAGTAGATTCGTTGCCAGATGAAAGGAAAGAGGATTTACTGGACAGACAATAGACATTACATCCACTGACACTGTTCTTATCAAATTTGCTTGCAATGGTCTTGTTGCTAGTTGCAATGGATACTCTCAATCCTTATAGTACTTTCCTTTCTGAAGACTGATACTGACAGCCTCTTGAAGTTCTCTCTTCCTCTTGTGTCAAGAACACATTTTTCTTATGGTTTTCCTCTTTTTGCTCTTGCTATTCCTTTCCATTCTCTCTCTTAGACTTTTCTTCTTCCATTTACCCTTCCAATTGGTTTCACCCAGGCTTTCATCCTTGTTTTATTTCTGTTCTCTTTCTAAATTACATTTTTCTCGATCATTTCCTTGAATCCTATGGCTTCAATTGTCATCTGTACACTGTTGATTCTCCAATTCATTCCTCCAGCCCAGACCTCACTTTGAATCTCCAGACTCAACCCCTAGAAATAAGGAATTCATTGCTTTAACAACAAAGAAGTATAGCAGATTAAACTGTCTTTTAGCTACAGGAGACACTGAACATAGAGTGAATACTGTAGAAAATACTGTGTCCTATAAGAGAGTTTAATTTTCAAATCTCTTTCATCCTTGACCTTTGTTGTGTTTCCAAATTAAAACACTTTTGTGTTATTTATACTTCATCTATAAGAATTATATAGAGGCCAGAACATGGCATAATAATTAGAAAATATGCTGGGATGGATATCTATAGATTCGTGTTCTAAATCTTGCTTTGCAACTGAGTGTCTTTTTGCCCAAAATTCCTAATTTAGGATTATAATAAAGATCTGGAGAGATAACTAATTCAAGTGAAAACATTTTATATTATGAACAACTATATACTTGAAATATATGTTATTATTGTCACATCTTGCCCTAGCTATTTCATAGCCATCATATTAAAATTAGTTTTGGTTATTGCCAATTTGGACCAAAGAGGGTATCCCTCATCTCTCTCTAAGAGAACCTTAATGATCACATTAGTTATTTTAATTTAACTTGACACACAATGAGCAGTCATAGTATATCAGGATTTTTTTTTTTCAGAGTTTTAAAACTATGCAGGTGTTTCAGTTATTTATTGCTGCATAACAACCACTCCAAAATGTAGTAGTTTAAAGTAACGACTGTTTATTACAATTCTGTGGATTTGCTAAAGTATTTTTTCTGGTTGTGACTGGGCTCATTCATGCAACTGCATTCAGAGAGTCAGCTGAGGGCTCTGCTTACCTGGGACAGCTGGGATGACTGGACCTTCCTTTTCATGTGGTCTTTGCTCCTTAGGAAAGACTCAGCCATGCCTCCTTACCTGCTAGAGGCAGTATTCCAAGAGGATGAGTGTGAAATGTTTGTCAGACCTCTGTTAGTGTCACGTTTGATTCATTGACCAAAGCAAGCCACATAACCGAGTCTAGTTAGTGTCGAAGAGACACAAGGACATGGATACCAGGAGGCAGATTTATTGGAGCAATTAGTGTAACAATCTACTGCAGTAGGAAAATACATTTAATAATCTGAATGAAATGGATAACTCACAGAATGAACAATGCAACTCAACAGGTCTTCTTCTGGGAATATGTCCCAGACTCTATTCACTCATGTATGAAATGATGTATGAAATAGATTACTCATTATAGCATTGTTCGTAATCCCATAGGTTTCATCAAGAGAGGGTGTACATGATAATACATCCCTCTACTGTAATACAGCAACTGTGAAGTTGCTAGTTATGAGATACAGAATGAGTTCCGTGATCTAATGTTCAGATAGCAAGCTATGGGGTGTACAGTATGCTAGCTTTTGTGTAAAAATGGGAGAGTAAAGTAAATGTAAATTGTCCTTACATGTATAAATTATCTCCAGAAAGACATACGAAAGCTATTCTAGAAAAGGAAGCAGAATAGTTGGGATGGAGGTAAAGAAGAGCTTTTTACTCCTTATACTTTCTGTGTCATGTGACTCTTACTAATACATTACTAATTCTAAAGAGTACGTTTAATTAAACTTTAAAATGCTGTTTCATTTCGATCACTTATATAGTAGTATTTGCTTATTATTAAAATTATGAAATAATTCTGAGGCTGCAACCTCAATTTTGATTCTATTCTGAAGCAAAATATGAAATTACGTGATATCTCATAGCAGTAGAAAAGTGCCAGAGAGCAGGAAATGGGACAACTGGAAGGTAGATCAGAAGTCACATTGGAGTCCTCAGTCTCCCATTGGGAAGCGCTAACACATTACCTGAATGTTCCAAATACTTAACTAGTTTATCTTAAAAAATTGTTTAACTAATGTCCTGAAGTGACCAATGAGTCACATCTCTGAGATATAAACAAGAACCGGTTCTATTTTCCAACAACAGCTGCCACTGTGCTCGGTTAAACTGCTCTTTGTCACTGACAGCGAATTTCCTCAACAATATCTGATTTCATAATGTTCAGTCACTTTCAGTTAGTAAAACCACACCCTTTAGGATGCAAAGTCCTATTCACTTTATTTTTCAATATTTAAAAATCTGTTGGTACAACATGACCCCAAAATGTACAAGGTACAAAAAGGTTCTATAGAGCCTTCAGTAAGGGGCCTTCCTTGCCTTTTGGTCACGCAGGTTATGTACTGCACAGATATTCTTCACCACCATTTTACATGTATCAGTTATGTTTCATTTGAAATACCTCTCGCCGTTTTATGTCCAGAATATTATTATTACTATTTGCGAGGTAAAATTGGAACTATATATTTTTTATGTTCCATCAAAGACATTCATTAATCTATTTATTAGCAACAGCATTAATAAATTATTATAGTGATAATAATAAGGCACGCACCAATGGGCTAAAATATGAATGAGGCTAGGTTCTAGAACTGGCATTTTAAATTTTCAGAGCTCTGGTTACATAGAACCTATAGCTGAGATACAAAAGTCTACAGAGAAAAGAATTAAGTTTACTGAGGCATGGTGTTATTTTACATTCATTCTTACTTCTCAATAAATGAACTTTGGAGACCTCTAGAATTTTCTTTTCTATGCTGATGCTTTATCTTTTTGGCCAATTACTTGCTTTCCTCTTATCTTTATCATCTGACCAGAATATCTAAGCTTAATTTCAATACTTCACACATTTCAATGAAAATCTATTAAGAGTATTGGCTATCACTAAGTACTATGCTAGACATTGGGGCTACTGTCATGCAGGAAACTAACTAGGTTTCAGTTATTAGGAAGCTCCCAGTTAGGAAGAGATACATAAAATAAGAGGACTATGTGAAAAGTACACAAATGATAAAAAAGCATAAGCGAGTAACCTCTTCAGGAAGAGAGGAAGTGATGGTGGTCAGAAGGTTTACAAAGGAGGTTATACTAGAATAGAGTCAGAATGGGATGTGTTTTCTTTAAAGAAAAAGTTCAGGTTTTTAAAAAAATTATGTCTCCTGATAATATACCAACTGTGAATTCAACTTTAGAAAGCACAGCAGAGATATGCTTTCTGTCTTGTCTCTTTTTCCTATTCCATTCTCTTTAGCAAAAGAAAGGAAAAATAGCTTTCCCCTCTCTTTCAGACTTATGGATTTTGTGCTTCTAGGAAAAAAAGAGAGGACTGGGACTGGACCTCAGAATTCTCTGAGAGTTTTATAGATATCACAAAAGATGTGGGGTGCTTGTATGCACCCAAGAATTGGGCCACTGGGACCCTTCTATGAAGGTCTCTTGCCGGGTTTGCAGTCTGTGGCACTCATCCCTGGAGCAATCACCACCTGGCTGACTTCTCCAAAAGCGAGGGACCAGGGTTTTTCAACAGCATTCAAAGGAAGAAGTTATCACTCAGAGACCCTGGTCTGAGATACTAGAGAGGTGAGGGGAGACACTAGGGAGGGGAGGTGACTCAAAAGTGGATGATCTCTGATCATCCCTGATTTACTTCAATTTAGAAAAAGAAAGAAATGTGACCTTCCCTATACCTAAAGATTATAGAGCTGTATAAGAGCAACTCATACTGGTGACTAAATAAAGGTCTTTAAAGTTAAGTGTGGCTAAATCTCCTAGAAATTACAAGACAACAAAACACAGTTACATTTATAAGATATACTTGTCTGAATTAAATTGGGTACTTTTTCAGACAGAGGTAAACTTGTGTTTGACTTGTGGTCTTCTGGTTACTAAGGATAGCAACAAGTGAGAAGTAGAGATTTTAGGACTTAAGTTCCCCAAATTAACCCCTTCTTGGGCTTACTCCACACGAAACCAATATATTTTCCAGTAAGACTCTCTTTCTTTGGGCATCACACTGTTCCCTAAATGAGTGGAAATAGGAGGCCTTGAATCTAAAGCTGGATGAGACAACCTGTTTGAATTGCAACAGTTTGAATTTACCTACAAGTGCTATGTTTGAAAATGAAGGTGTGATTGGCTTGAAATTTTGAAAACTAGGTTGGGTTTCTGGTGCCCGAACGTCTGATTTCTCAATGTGAGTTTGGCTTCTTGTTTCTCTGCATAAACAAAGAAGATTCCAATGGCTGTCCCTCAAAGGCAGCCTACGGCAGCAGGACACAGCCTGGCCCTGCTTTGCAGGTGCTCTGACATTCTGGCTGAGGGCCTGGTCTTCCCTGGAATGAATAAGACAAGACCTACTTTCTGTCAGAAGTCAAGGTTTGTGGGGACCAGGCACACTTACTTCATTCTCACCCTGCTTAGAGTGGCAAGAAGTGCAGTACTTTATTCCTCCGGAGCTGAATGTCTTTCATTTTCTTTCCAAGTCCTGGGAAAGGGTTTATATTTTGTGACTGCTTCCTCTGTAGTTCCACTCATTTGGAACAAAAAGGATATGCCCCTAGTTCTATCTTTACACTAAGAAATGTAATGAAATTCTATCAAACCAACACAATAATATAATAAATAATGGTTGCTAATATATGGATTTGGGAATTTCAGAGAAGTCTCAGAATAAGGTTTAATGGATAAATAGCAGTTTACCCGTGACAAGGATGGGAGTACGGTGGCATTCCTGTCAAAAGGAGTGGGTGGCATGAAGAGATCTAACAGATTGGATATTTAAGGAATTGTGCACAATTTGATATTCCTGGAATTTAAAGTGATGAGAGAGATAATAAGAAATGAAGCTGGAGATTTGGAAAAGGCCACATACTAGTAGATTTGCATGTTATATAACAACTAACTCTATCCTTAATTTGTATGTGATTGTTATGAGCTGAATTATGCCCCTAAAATTCATATGTTGAAGCACTAAACCCAAGTACCTCAGAATGTGACTGTATTTGTAGTTACGGCATTTAAAGAGGTAATTAAGTTATAAGAAGAGGACATTAAGAGATGCAAAAGATACCAGGGACATGTGTACACAGAGGAAAGGCCACATAAGGACACAGGGAGAAGACAGTCATCTGCAAGCCAAGAGAGATAGCCTCAAAAGACACCAGACCTGCCAACACCTTAATCTTATACTTCTGTGCAAAAAATAGAACTGTGAGAAAATAAATTTCTGTTGCTTAAGCCACCTACTCTATGGTATTTTGTTATGGCAGCCTTAGCAAACTAACATAGTGATGAAGAGTCATTGAAGGACTTTATGCAAGGAAGTCATTTTGATGGCAATGTGGAAGAATTGGAAAGCAGTAAGATGGAGGTGGAGAGATCAGTTAGGCTACTGAATCAGTCTAGGCAGGAGATGGTAAAAACTTGACTAAGGCAGTAAGAATAGTGAAATAAGACCTGAGAACTATTTCAGAGTTAAAAATAAATGGGGAGGAGCAGAGAAGTCGACAATATATCTCTTGCTTGAATTTGGTGACTAATATATGCCATCAAATAAAGTTAAGGCATATAGAAAGAAAATTAGGTTTTATTATGAGGGCAATGAATTCAGCTTTGGAGATGTTTTATTGAGGTTACTGTGGGACATCCTTGTGGACAGGTCCAGTAGTAGCTAAATGTCTAGATGTGAAGGTGAGGAGATAAGTAGAGACTAGAGACAGTAACTTGTGAGTCATTATCGTCATCATCATCATCATCATCATCATTGTCATTATAACATAGTACTGTAATAATAGTAATAATAGTAATAATGATTAACACTTAACTAAGGCCTACGGTGTGCCAGACAATGTTCTAAACACTTTGGCTATATTAACCCACATATCTTTACAATGACCCTATGATAAAAATACTATTATTATTTTCCTTCTAAAGATGAGAAAACTGAGGCCAAGGGAGATTGTTTAAGGTTATTCTCAGCCAGGAAGTGACAGAGCCAGGCTATAAATCCATATGGTTTAGTTTTAGAGAATGTATCTTGACAGCTAGATTAGTCACCTTTTCATATAGTTGGTAGTTTAAAGTATGGAAGAATATTGAGATCCCTTATGGAGAAGGTCTCTATAGGATGAGAAGTTAAGAATAAAATTTAAGGGCATATCAGCACCAATATGTAGGGGGTTAGCAGAAAAAGGAGATTCAAAACAGACAGCAACAGTTTGGTCAGAACAACAGAAGGAATACCAAGATGAGAGGATGTGGTAATCAGTGTCAGTGCCACAGAGACGTCAAGTAACAGAGACAAAAAGTACTCATTGGATGTGAATAACAGGAGGTAAATGATAGCCCAAGTAAGGGTCATTTAAATGGAGTTTTGGAGAGAGGGATCAAAAGTCAGATTACAGTGATTTGAGAAGTGAGCCAGAAAAACAGCAGGTAGAGTTAAAAGTGAAGAATCATGGGTAAGGAGACTATGAGAGACAGTTGGGCAAAAACTAGAGGGACACTCATGATAAGAAAGGCTGTATTTTAAATAAAGTGGTTGAACACATTCATGGACTATGGGAGATGAGTCAGCAGAAGGAAAGAGGTTTAAGACAGTGAGGGAAAATCTGATAGAAGAGGTCTTTCAAGAGACTGGAGAAATGATATTAAGTGCACTACTGGATCCTGGCCATGGCAACTGGAAATTGTTAGAATTCAGCCTGATGCTCTTGGTCTTCTCTGAGAAGTAGGGAGACAAGGTTAATCCAATAAATGTGGTGCAGAGGAGAAGGGAATGAGAGACAACAAAAGCCCTATAAGGAGCAACTGTGAAGAGTAGTTTGACATGGATCTTTGTTAGGCCAGCATCAAGGTTCAGTTTTTCAGTCTGCTCAATTTGGCTTCCTCCCCTGACTTTCGAGAGGTGTTTATCCCTTGGAAACTGAACTTCTCAGAGTTAGTTCCTGGAGATCCTAATCTGTGAAGCACACGTGTTTGGTAACATTCTAAAGATTTGATTTTCAATAGGCATTATTCTTAATAAGAAAATCAAGACATTTAAAAAAAATTATACCAAAAAATGAAATACGCTTGAAATTCTTTAAATAACATCACAGAAAATTCTTTGCATCCAGTCATGTTGAGTCTAATGTATTTCAACATAACATTTTAAAAAATTTTACTTTATACTTGTTTCAGGTATACAACATAATGCATAGATATTGTGAAATGATCACCACAATAAGTCTAGTTAACATTGTCCCCATGTATAGTTACAATTTTTTTCTTGTATTGAGTGCTTTTATAATTAACTCAATTAGCAACTTTCAAATATGTAATATAATATTATTAACTATTTTCACCATACTGTAAATACATCCTCATGTGGATTTTAAAGTAATAATTCAAGCAGCAGCACTTATAATTTATCTTTTTCTTAACAAACAAAACAACCACGTGACTAAGGGTTTTTCTTTTACTTCTAACAATAACAAGGAACAATGGTTGTTTACAAATAAAAGTAATTTAAAAGGAGCTCTTTTATTAAATATTCTGCCAACAATCTGTTTTACCCATCACATGTGCACGTACACGCACACGCGCGTGCACACACACACACACACAGACTAAATTGATGTCTAGGTTCGAAATCTTTTATCCATCATCTGTCTTTAATCCTTCAATAAACATTTATTAAATACTAAGACAGTGAGGGAAAATTTGATAGAAAGGATGTCTTTGAAGAGACTAGAGAAGTGGTATTAAGTGCACAATTTGATCCCTGGCTATGGCATCTGGAAATTGTTAGTGTTCAGCCTGATACTCTTGGTCTTCTCTGAGAAGTAGGGATGCAAGTTTATCCAATAAATGTGATGCAGAGGAGAAGGGGATGGGAGGCAACCAAAACCCTATATGGCAGGGATCCCCAACCCTTGGACCGCATACCAGTACCTATCCATGGCCTGTTAGGAACCAGGCCTCACAGCAGGAGGTGAGCAGCTAGTGAGTGAGCAAAGCTTCATTTGCATTTGCAGCCACTCCCCAGAGCTAGCATCACCACCTCAGCTCCCCCTCAGATCATCAGGCATTGGATTCTCATAGGAGCACCGGTCCCTGGTGCCAAAAAGAGTGGGGACCACCACAGAAAGAACCACTCTGAAGGGTAGTTTTAGCTCCAGAGCTCCTGGACAGGTCAACAGGGACTTTGTCAGGCCAGCATAAAGATTCAACTAGTATCAGAAACTATTCTAAGACACAGGTCCTATTTTTGAAGAACTCACAATCTAATCAGTGATTAAATAATGTCACAATGCTCTTAAAATTGTGGTTTGAGGAGAGCAATAGGTAACCTGAAACCTGAGGCTGCTTTAGTTGTCAGCATTTTCTGAAAAAAAAAAGTTTCCTTTCAAGCTTCTGTATTTTCCAATTTCCTAAAACACATTTTATGATAAAAATCATCTCAAGAATTCTTATAAAATGTATTTCATAATGTATTTTCTCCCCATTTTTATAATAGAAAATGAACTTACAGGGATTATATATATTTCTAATTTTCACTAATGTCATCAAGTAAATCAGTAGTGGAAAATTTTTTTTTAAACATTTTCTAGTTACCTGTTTTGTGTTGTTATTTTAACTTAATGAGATCAGATGAAACAATAAATTTCAAAGTACTTTTCAAACAGTGAAATAAAAATATCAGCATTGTTGTTTTTGTTATTGTTAATGAAATAAGATATTAAGCATTGTTTTTCCTCTCAAGATTCTGCAGAAAATGTAATTTAAATACTGCAATAGTATGTTTTCTGTTCTAAAAATTCTTTTAGTACTTCTAGGCCTATACATAAATAAAAAAGAATTTATAGTATTAAATTTATACCTATTAGTGGTATGATATTGACCAAGTGATCTGACATCTAGTATGACCATAGAAATATCTACTTTATTAAAGGACATTAATGGTAATAATAGTCCAATTAGTATTCAGTCTATTTAGAGTCAGAAGATCAGGCTCAATCAATAAAATCAGCTATTATTTATGATTGCATATTATTTACCAAGCACTTTGAGCATTCCAAAGAGAAGTAAGACTTTCTCTGTCTTTCTGAATAATTTACAATATATTCAAGAAGAATAAGGCAAATTAACAAGCAGTAAGAGATAAACTCTACAAAGAAGAGATCATATAGTACAGAACTTCAAATGCCAGGGAGAAACCTTATTTCTGGTGATAGGTTTAAGAGTGTAAACATATGTCAAAGCTTATTAAATAGTATACCTTAACTAAACACACTTGATTGTATGTCAAATTTACCTCAATAAAGCTATTTTTAAACACCAAGGTGAAATGTTTTCATGCAATATTGTGCATAATGAACAATACTAGATTTTTAAAGCAGAGAAATAATAAAACTGGTATTCTGCTTTATGAAGAATAAACTGGTGATACTGTTAGTTGACTGAATTGGAAAAGGAAAGTGATAAAGTCCAAAGAGTACCTTGCGGTTAGGTATTCTGCTGGATTAGGTAGTGTTTTGATTGTTAAAGATTTAGTGGACCTAGAGTTACTAGCTTAGCGACTGTTAACAAAAAAGAAGAAAAATCTTGGTTGAAGTTTCAAGGCTAAGAATGATTCCCAAGAAGGCCAAGGGCCTGGGATAATTGCATAGTTCTTACAGTGTTATAGAAGAGTATGACAGTGAAAAATATAAACACCTCCTACCTCCCACAATTATTTTTTGAGAGGTTATGATTAATATTGCACTGATTCATATTGACTCAATTCAGTAAAGTCCAATTCTGTATCTTTTGTTAATATAGACCAAACTCTAAGTCATTTCTTTATTGAGTTAGAGAATGTAAGAGTGTCGGTACAACCCAGTCACTTCCTCAGAACTGAGGTCTGTGTTGTGTCAGGAGATTAAATAAATGTGTATATGCTTGTGCTATTTATATACAATTAATTGATTTCATAAATATGAAAGTAAAAGAAAGAAAATAAATATGTTGGCTAAAAGTGTGAAAGCACAAGACGAGGCAGGAGAAAGGAGTAAAAAATTGTTCTTGAAGAAGAGAAATATCTTTGTGTTTTTGCTTTTCCCAGATCTTAATCTCTCATTATCTAAAATATAATTGAAATATGTTATTTTAAAATATAATTTATGCCCCAATAAGATGAAATTCCTTCCCCTAAATTCTCTCTTAGATTAAAAGGAATTGCCCTATATTTAAGTTTTTCTAATGTTTCTTTTATTATGCAAATACTTTCTTAATTATGTGATTTAAATAATAAAGTTTTTTATTTTTTTATTTTTATTTATTTATTTATTTTGCAAAACACGTTTTTTTTTTTTAAAGAACCATTAGCTTGAAGTAATCTTAATAAATGCTAGTTTTTGATGCTTAAATAAGTCTAGTAGTGGAATAAGCTTTATAAAAGCAAACTAAGAAATTTAACCAGATTTATCATAGTCATTATTCCTGGTGTGAGAGAGTGTAACCTCAAACTAATAGCATTTTTTTTTGTCATTTAAAACAGTGTTTTTTGGTAAGACTCCTTAAAAAGAAATACAGATTTCCAATTAAATTTGGTGGAGCAAAGACACAAATTTCTCTCTGGCACTTCCCAGAAACAGCAATGAAAGTTACAGTAAAGAGATAAAATGGTATAAGACCACAAACTCAAAGGATGAGAAGGTGATGACAACAGATCAGATCTATCGATAACATTTTGACAGCTGGAAAATGGATAAATAGTATTTGACTTAACATAACTGAGAGGAAGGTGACAGTTGAAGTGAAAAGCAAAAAAAAAAAAAAGGTAAATTACTCCAAAGACAGAAAACTCCAACATTATTCAGAAAGTGGAAGCAATGGTACATTGGAAGAAACAAACAAAACAAACAGAAAAAATAACTCTGAGGAAGCAGAGACAATTCAAGGAGAATGATAAAACAAAAACAATTATGGAAAAAGAATCCTTTTAGAAAGATAAAGTATTACATTCATAAAGTACAAACAGGATATTAGAAAAATATTAAGAGAATTAAAAAGACTCTTAAAAAATAAAACTACAGAAGTAGAAATTTAGAAGTCTATATATTGCTAGAAAGGTAGAACAAAAAAGTCAAAGAGATGGAAAATAGGAGAGAAAATATTAAAGTGAAATTCACATAATATACAATTAACCATTTTAGAGTATACAATTCAGTGGTATTTAGTACTTTCATAATGTTGTGTGGCTACCTCTCTCTAGTTTCCAAACTTTTTCATCATCCCAGAAGAACACACTGTAGAATATTTTTTAGATTGTTAAAGAGAAAATCACAAACTTAAAATGGCATTGCTTGTGCTAAAACCCATGATACCAACCATAGATTTGATATATGACTTAATTGCTACTTCAATCTCTCTCAGAAACATAATCTTAATCAACCAATCTGGAATTTTCTGGGCAACACCAATGAGATAATCTGTCGAGTAGTCTCTCTTCATCCCTAGATAGAAAAGACAATCTTCATGATAAAAACCCTCCCAGTATTCTTCTCCTACAAAAAGAAGACATCCCAGCCCCCTAATAATCCTTTCTTTTCTTTTGTTAATAGTTTTCTTTCCCCATCCTTCTTTTCTATAAATCTTTTCATTTTTTTATAACTCAGAGTACCCTTCTAAGTGCTAGATGGGAATCACTTAATAAAACCAATTAGATCTTGAAATTTACTTAGTTGAATTTTTCACAAAATGAAAAAAAAAACTAGCTAAAAGATCCAACATCTGACTAACAGAAAAATAAAACAGAGAAAATGGTAGAAAAATATTAAAGAAATAATTCAAGACAGATTTCCAGAGCTGGTTGATTAGAATTTTCTGATTTAAAAAACACACCGTACCTTTTCTTACTATGCCCAACAAAATGTGAGAAAAATCTAACACAGAGATTTATCAAGTTAGAATATTAGACTGTCAGGGATAAAAAGAAGATCCTAAAATTTTCAAAGAGAAAACATAAGTTATATGAAAATAATGGGGTATCACAATAATTTCAGATTTCTCAGCAGCACCACTGGAAAATAATGGAGCAATACATTTAAAACTGAAGGTACAATTATTTCCACTTAGAATTCTATACCTAGCTAAACTATCAATCAACATGAAAAAATAATATGTATAATTTTCAGAATACAAGATTTCAAAAAATTTACTTCCTTTCCTTTTTAAAGAAGCTAGTGAGAATGTAAACTGAGAAAGAAGAAGTGGGGCAAGTTAAAAAGAAGAAAGAAGTGAAGGGAATTTTGATAATGATGATAATGGTGACAAGAGGCCCTAGGACGACATGGGAAGCCAAAGAGATTCATGAGGGATCTCTCCCCATAAAAAATGAAACCTAGGTTACCTGATGTGTTTAAAAATATTGAACAAAGTTTTACAGTTTTCTTTGAGAGTTTAAGGATGAATTGGTAATAGATACATAGAAGACAAAATAAATAAAAACTAATGAAGCAATCATTAATGCCAGGAAAAATAAACAGAAAATTGTACAATAATGAAAATGTCGTTATAGCACACAAGATAGCTCAGCTGTGAATAGAATTCTCATAATTATAATGGTGCAAACATTGAATATTGATTTAACCTGAAATTGTGATATAACTACATAGAAAATATAGAGAGAATGAGATAGAGAGAGAGAGAGAAAGTGCAAAGGGAGACATATATGAGAAAGATTAAATCCTCATCTTTGAAAGTACGAAGTCAATAGATATTGTTTAAAACTTTTTTGAAAAATCAAGAAATACTAGACTAGTATAATAATAGAATAGCAAATACCAGAAATAAAAAAATTTCTCAGTTCTCAATAACCCATTTAGAATTAAGAAGGTAATTACTAGGATAAAAAAAAAAAAAAAAAACAACTAATAGACTTGAAAGTGTGGCCCTTAACGATCTGGAATCAGGGATGGGGGGATAGGTCTGAAGACTGCTGGGGTTTTTTGTTTGTTTGTTTGCTTGTTTTTTGTTGCTGTTAAAAATATTGCAGTGCTATATATATATGACATACTGTTGAATTGTACACGCAAAACTTATTTGATTTTGTTAATTAATGCCTCCCCCATAGTTTTCAAGATGTAAAGTTCAAAGGAAAGAATTTCAAAATGCAAAATATACCCTGACGAACCCATATTTACCAAATCTGCTGTTGTCAAATTGCTACAATCAAAAAAAGTTAACTAACTTGAGCCTTCAAGTTCATTTTCAACAATTTTTATCCAAACCGAATTGAGGAAAAAGAGATACAAGATACTTCTCAAAAAAAAAAAAAAAAAAAAAATCTCCATAGTACTGATTATTTAAACAAATTATCTACATTACTAAACATTTTATTAATGGTTATTTGGTGCAGATCATAAATATTACATATAATATGAATGAAAATAACTGCCTTAATATTACTTAAATAGGTACTTATGACTTAGAATATAATTTCTAATTATTGCTCATATACAGATTCAATAAATACTTAGTCTTGAGCAACTTAGGTGAAAGCGAAAAAGGTGTGCTAGAAAATTATGATGATTTAAAATGTGACTAAAATACTGATGATGGAGGTGCCAGTGATGAGTTTGAATTAAATTGTTTAGAAAACATATGAGTAGGAAAACATTCTAAAATAATATTAGATAACATGATATTATAAATGTTTGTATAAATAAATTATTAAATTATTTTTTACCATTTCTTCAATGTTCCTGAAATATTATATATTCTAGTTGGCAAAAAACTCCACTACTTTGCATCTTTTCATTAGGAAAAATAAGGGATTGATTTGAATTTGAGGTCATTTTATATTTAGGAAAATTTGGTGCTCTTTCCTGTATTGTTCTCTGAAGCTATTAATAACATATGAATCAATTTAAGAATCTATCACTAATTAGTTTCACTTTATCCATCCTATCTAGTCACTGAAAATATGCTTATGTGAAATACATGTGTTGTGCTGCATCTCATATTGTCATCTTAATTAATTTACAATTAAAGTTTCTGTACCACTTAAAATATTCTGATAAGTAATCTTAAGCTGTATATGTTAAGAAAAACAAAATCATTCACCTATTCATTTGAGACTGAAATTGTCTTATGTAATTCTCAGTGACAGGCTCTTAAAGTTAAAAGAAAGTCTACAGATTTATTAACCCAGAAGGAATAGACTGAGCATGCTATTTAATTGAAAATTTAAACTGTAAAAGAAAACGTAGCAAATAAATGGCTCTTTTCCAGTGTTTTAAACCCATCCAAAACTGATCCCACCGTTTTGGCCACATCCCTGACAATGGCATGTTTCATTCTAATTCTATGATATTAACCTGGAGTCCAGGAATATCTTTGAGAAGACACAAAAGAATCATCGAGGAGACTATTATAGAAATTCCAAGTATCTTTTAGGTGCTTTACAAAGCACCTAAAAGAGTTGAAGACCTTTTGCACACGGTCGCTGTTGTGATAGGGAGCATTGCTTGAGGGTCAGGCTGTGGCAAGTTTATGTGTGGAATATCTTGAACTTCCAAAGAATAAAGAAATAAAAAAATCTTCTAAAACAACAAAAAATGAAACCAAAATAAAAACCAGACTGCCCATCTTCCTAATAATGCAGGGATTCTTTCTTCAGTGTATCAAAGAGATCATTCTAATGTAGATAATAGCACTGGAGCCGAATTGTTCATTTTTTTTGGTTGTTTATAAATGCCACTAAAAACGTGTTTCGATAGGGAAGAAGGAATGCACCTTTTTTCACTGTTACTCTTTCTGGGAAAGCCAAGTTTCTTTAACAATATCTGAGTGAAATATGATTTAATTGTACGGTTTCTTTTAAATAAATGCATTTCCTTATTTAATGAAGTAGAGAAAATTTGTTTTTATTTGCATCTTTTTAGTTTTTTCTTTTTTTAGAATAAGGTGTTAAATTGTAAAAACAGAGTTCTCTTTGTTTTACTAAGAGTTCATTAGAGAATATTTATAACATTTAACCATATGGGGAAAAACGACCCCAGAACTATCTGATGTTTAATGCCTTTATTTCAACAACTAGATACAAAAAGAGAAGCAAGATGAAGGACATCTTCTTAATCTATTCAGATGAAAGTGTGAATCAAGAGGAAACATTTTATAAATGTTTATTACTATAAGCAAAGTTGCTTTATCTGCCAGTATTATTATGTTGTACAAGAAAATACTTCCAGTGATAAGCAGCAAACACTAACAGCTAAGTATTGTTTTCATATTTCTATTTCTTATGTTCTGATATAAAGCAACATCTGTATTTAAAAAAAACATGGGGTAGGGGAGAGGAAGATACTAGGACAGGCAATAAAGGTTGTAAAAATCCTAACGGGTCTGATTACAGGGCATGATGGCCACCGAATGGATCCATTAGTCATAATTGAAGCTGTCAGAAGTCAGTTAAATGGCTGTCTCTGAGGAGGTCACCTTCCACATTTAAGCTGCCCTATGCCGAGTATTAGCAGTGTCAGGAGGTTGAATTCCGCATTGTCTGGACAAACCTTAAAAACATTTTTTTTTTTTAAACTTAATAGCAAAAAAGTAGCTAGGCTCAAAAGTAATTTAGTGTGTCTGGACTGAAATAAAACCCATAGCATAAGTAGTGGTAATCGCACTAGATATACTTTATTGTCTGTCTGTTGTGTTCTCAGCCTCTACTGGGTAGTCTCCTCTAGCCTTTCTAGAGCCCTCTTAGCTCTCCACTGGGCTCTGGGCTGACCTCTGTGGACTGCATCAAAAGGGACTCCTTGCCCTCTGACTTCTATTTGTACCAACCATTAGGAAGTCCTGTTGGAGACTGGAGGATGGAAGAGAGAGAATTTTTATTTACCTGCTCTTGGATATTTAATTCCCTGGAGTCACTATGCCCCAGGAGACCAACCTATATGGACCACAATGTTGTTTTCCCTTGCTTCAGATCAGGAGAGAGGATAATGGGGGTCAAGGTATTAAATCCTGGGTGTGAGACCAAAGGCCCAATTCTTGTCAGGTAGTTCCTACATATACAGCCTTCCCTGGTAACTACTTCCTCTTGCCCCTTTATGCACAAGGGTGATTTAGGGGCCCCCAGTGTTATTGAGTCTCCCATGTCATCTCTTTACTTTCTGCCCGCATCTTTGTTTATAGTTCCTTATTGAACTCTCCTCCAATTTCCTAATTTGATTGTACCATCAGTTTCCTGCTGGGACTCTGACTGCTAAAATAGGCCATATCCAGAAGGTAATATTTTAGCAGAGACTAGAATGATCCAGTGGAATGAATGAGTCATGAAGATATGTGGGGTAAGTGCCAAGATCATGCAGCAGCAAGGAGGCAGGGGATCAGAGTGGAGTGAGCTGGGGAGGAATGTAGAAGGCAAGGTCAAATATGTAATAAGCTGTGTGTGTGTTGGGGATGGAGGTGTGTGGTGCATGGGAGGCAAATTATATATGGCCTTGTTGGCCTTTCAAAGGACTTTGGCTTCTACTCTGAAAGAAATGGGAAGCCATGATAACTATATACTTACATCTAATTAAATCTAATAAGATTACTTTCTATTATGTGTCAACAGTGGAGCTCTGTGACTCAGTTCTGAGTTTCTCCTCCCAGTCTCATGCCTGCTGATGAATGTGTGGGCGTGTTGAGCTAGCCCAGCATGCTTGGGCTTGAGTTCAAGGCTTTGTGCCTCTCCTGATGCTCTAGGGGACATGACCTTCCCTTACAGTACAGAATTCAGACTACAGTGTCTTTTTTTTGTTGTTAGCATATTCTTTTCAATTCAGTTAATGATTTGGGAGTGGACACATTTTTCTTACTCTTTCTTTTTTTGTTGTTAAAGTCAATAGGCCCTTCTATACTGACTTCAAAAAGCGTGCTTATCTAAAGGGTCTTGTACAATAGAGAAATAACTGCTTAACTTCAGGGAAAATAATTCAAGGAGTTTAACTGAGAGGTGCTGTCTGCCTGCTTACCTCTTCAAGACTGTGGTTTATCTTGAATATTTAAAAAGACAGAGTTCATTTGCGTGTGCAATCCAAGCCTATTCAGAAAATAATATACAGATTTTAAGTCTGTTTTAATTTTTAACAAAATTTTCAGCTGTGGTGGGTCTTCTAGTGTTAAGTCTAAATCAAAGCTGTGATGGTTACATGAATAAAGTTGCATCTCCTTCCACTGCCCACAGAAGGGTCCACCCTCTCCCTGCTATTTCTCAAAATTTTCCCTGGGGGACTTTCAGTGAACCATTTGGGTGGGGCTCCTAATGGCCAAATATTCATGTCAGATGATGGTGTGCCCTACTCAATAAAGCTGACCTTTCCTATGTTTTACCTCCATGAAAATGTAACTACATATAGTAGCTGTATTCCCTCAGGCCCCATTCTCTCCTTTCAGTTCAGAAGGAAACCAAGCTATTTAGCTAATCTGATTAATTAAGCAGGCAGGAAACTTTTCCTCATGGTTAACAACACAGTTGGTCTAGCAGAACCAGTTCTAATCCTTGTTGTCTGACCTTGACCCTAGTTTCTTTAAACATGTTTTATTATTATATTTCAAAATTTCTAGTCCCATACGTGAAGTGGGTTGTTCCAGTGGGTGTGCAGTAGAAAGAGGCCTGGACTTTGTCCCTCTGAGTTTTAATTTTTCTTTCTGTGAATTGATAAGGTTAAACTAAATCAGTGAAGCATCAAACACTTTTGAGAAACAACATAGGACTTTAAGGGCATGAAAATAAACAAAACTTCCAAAAATTATAACCTACTAATTATCATTTCAAACAAGAGAGAACATTTTTAACATAAAAAAAATCAAAATGTAACTCAGAAAAAGGACAGTTATTTAAAATGAGTAAATTTATTTTTATGAATGAATGAACTGAATACATGTCCTTATTTATTTATTTATGTATTTATTCCTTTCAGTACCTATCAAAGTGAAAACTTTGTCATGGACTGGCAACTTCTAAGAACTTTTTTAGTTTTAAAAGCCTATATGTCAAGTCTTGTCTAAATAAATCTGGTGGCTGCTGACTTGGCCTCTGGATTGTGTCTTTTGTCTTGATATCTCTCATGTCTAGTACAGTGCCTGATATAGCCATAGATTAAATAAATTAAAAGGGGACATGACCTTTTCTGAACTACTGACATGTACAGAAGGAGTATATCCCAGAAACAGGGTGAGTATATCCCAGAAGGGGGTAAGCCCTTATTATTTCCTTCCAGTTTAGCTTGAGATCTGCAGCAAGCAGTTAAGTCAGTTCTAGGCTAGGTTTAACAGCCTAAGTCCCTTGATCCTGATCCAAATCTGAATTCAGAGTAGGCATCAAAAGTGAAATTGAAAGATCACAGACTCACCATCATTCTTTAAATGAGTATTTCCCCACACACTCCTAAAAGCAGCCTTTCTATAACAGAGGCAACACATTTACTTCTTGGGAGCCAGGATGCCTGGATTCAAATTTTGGCGTTGCCACTAGCCAGGTGCATATCAAGAAGCATCACCACCTATGCCTAAGGTTCCTTATTTATAAAATGTGGCTAAGTATTATACCTACCTCATGAAGTTATTCTATGGATTAAATGAGTTGATATCCTTAGAACCATATGTTCACATGGTTAAGTGTTCAGTTATAATGTATAATGTATCAGTACTAATGTATCTCAAGAAATATGGGAATAGAAAAAGAATTTTTAAAAAGAATTTAAAAGGTCCTAAAAGTAGTGCTGGTGCTTTTGCAATTATTAAGACCGAAGGGGAATATCATCAAAATCCATAAAATTAAGAAGTCAATTATAAACCTTATAAAACTGCTTTTTCTCAAAGGGTAGGCTCAAAATTAATTTAGATAAATTCTTACAGAATGAATGCATAATAGGATATTGAAAGAAGTGAAGATGGTCTGTGGTACATAATTAGCTTTCCCAAGTGGAGTATAGGGAACCAAATCCTTCTTACAAATGAGAAGTGTAACTTCTTGTCAGCACATTAAAATGACTTTTGAAACTTAGAAAAATACCAATGCCAAGGCCCCACAGCAGAGCTATTAAATCAGAATCTCTAGAGGTGAGGCTCAGGCTCTGGTATTTTTGAAAAAGCTCCCTAAATGGTTGTAAAGGTGTGCTAGGGTTTGGAAACTGCTGGATAAGTCAGTTTCTCTAAGAGCAACTTCTCTTAACTCTTTCATCTTGTATATAATTTCCACTCCTGTCATCTACAAGCAGAATTTCATTTCTTCATAACCTTTTCTCATTTTTTTTCTGCTGCCCTTTTTAGCGTCTGTTCCATTGTGCCGGGTGTCTTACAGCTTTTCTATGAAAATATGTGTTCATGAATGGGTGGACACTCAATAAGCATTAGATAAAAGTAACAAGAATAACAATAATAGTAAAGTTACAAGCATCAGTTCCCTCCAGATTAAATCAGAAGAAATGCCTGGGCTAAAATGATCTGTGCAGCTATCCAACAGGTGGATGTACCATTGTCGACAAAAGAATATTCAAACCTGTAGAAAGCTTTATGAGAATTTATTTGAGCCAAAGTTTTGAAGACATGCCTGGATGAAAAATCTCAACAGATTGAGAAGACGCTCCGGAGAATGGTAGTTTTGCAGTTTATTTTATACATTTACAATTAAAGGAGAAAATATAAGGAAGTTTACCTGAAATCTATTGGCAGTAGGTTAAGGATGAGGGAGCAAGCAAAGGGGAGAAATCTCAAGGATTTGCTAAAAAGGAAAATAGAGAGATACATGCTTCCTTTATATAGGTGGGTGCAGAATAGTTAATATTTAACATGTACAGCACATATAGATGGTATGTAGGCAACAAAATAAAAATGAGGGGTTTTGTGGTCTCATGCTGTGATGATCTTGTGCTCCGGTGCGGGCAGTTGTGCCTATAAGGGGTCTAGAAAATAAATTACTCTGACATTTCAAATGTATGTTACCCTAGATCATAAGAACAATGGACAGGGCTCACTTAAGGTAAAGAATGGTTTTTGCTGAGGAAGCTATAGGCCTGGGACATTGACTTCTTGCCATGACCTGCCCAATTAGGGATTTATGAGCAGACCATTGTGTGAGGTTACTTTCGGTCACTGGGCTTGTTAGGCCAGCCAAGTAGCCCCTAAGCTTCTTCTATTATGTCACCCCTTTTCCTTCACACAGTGTAGCTTTGGGCGATGCAGTGCTGTGTGTTGGCCCAGCCAAGTAAAGATACCAAGCAACAGGCAACCAGAGGCAAGTCTGCTGTGCGCATCAAATTTTCTGAATCTTAATGTTATCTGTTCCCCGGGAACAAAATCTCCAAATACCAAGAAGCTGCTTTGCAACGTCAAAAGCTGAATAGGGCAGGCTGCCAACAGGACTACAGACACGCCGCTATATCTCAAAGCAGGTTATTTTAATTTACTTTGTTTTGGGCTAACTCTCCACAGCTCCGCGACAGCCGCACCTGCACACATCCTTCCTGTCCCAGGCAGTTGCAACACCGGCCTCTGCCTCCCACGGCTTCCAGCCGCAGTGCGGGGGCCTTAGCTAAGGCCTTAGTTAAGGCCTTGGGCGCGCCTGCGCGCGATACAGGGAGGACGGGCCAAAGCTGGAGGAGGCGGGGCAGGCCCTCGAGATCTGCAGTCCATTGGTTCTCTCCTCATAGTCCCCGCCCCCGGGCGTTCGAGACGGCGGGGCGGGCCACGTCAGGCAGGCGGCGCGGGCCTGAGCTGTGGCAGAAGGGAGGTAAGCGAACGTGGGGTGGCTGGCGGCCGACTGCGGGCCGCTACCCGCTGATCAGAGGCGGCCTTGCCTTACCCGCCTGTGGCCTGTCTCACCTTGCGTGAAGAGTGGCTGAGGCCCCGCGGGTCTGGGGCTCTACTGGAAGATGGGGGCCGTGGAACATGTGGCAGGGCCGTGTTGTGGCATGGGGCGGCCGGGAAGGGGACAGGTCTTGCCGTTTGCCCTCGTCCTGTCTTTTCTGGGTTCTGAAATTCCGGGAAACTAGGTCTTCCGAGTTAGAGAGCTCTGGGATGCCTGGGTGGTGCCAGCTTCGGTGCCCGCGGTAGGGCTCAGCGGGATCCTGACTCGGAAACCGATCCTTGCATACTTATCTGCAGCAGATTGCAGTCGTTGCACTCTCCCCTGACCGGTTCCCTAGCTAGGCCAGTGCAGGGGAGTCTGGCTATGTCCTGCCTGAACTGGGGTGGCTGTCTACTCATTGCTAGCGACTCACTCACATCTTGTCCACTTTAATGCAAAGGCTTATGGGTGAGCAGGGCCTCTTTTTGGATCTACTGGTTCTCTGGTTTTCTCTTCACATGCGAGAATAATAAACAGTGTCTATATGTAAATAATAACATATACATGTATGAATGTATGTTTTGAAATATCTGTAACAGCTATGCGGAGGTTTGCAGAGACTTGCAGTTATGTTACTCTACTCTCCTTGAGTTTTAACTTCAGATATGGCATCCTGATAGCTTAGGTTCTGAATTTGGAGCTTCTAAAATCAATGAAGTCATTCTATCAAATATCATGCAATCCTTCATCCATTCAACACAGCTTTTTGATGGGTTCCTTGCTGGTCAGGGCCTTATGCCACAAACTAAAATGGGCATTCCCTGCTCTTTCTTCCAGTTTATCTGCCAGTGTTATTGTCTATACACGAGATGAAATTTTTTTGTTGATGGATCAATTTCAGGTTCTAGATTTAGGTACAGAAGCTTGTGATCCTGTATCAGAAGATAGAGCTCTTTTTGGGACCTCGTTTAGTTTTCCTTACTTTCACCTCTAGTAAGCTGTAATCCTGCTAACTGTACCACTAAAGATCCTAGGTCTGAGGCACCTATCTGTAAAGTGAGGGAGTAGGTTAGAAGTATTCTGTAATTTTGAGATGCTCAGGGAAAGGAGGAGTAAATGACATATTTATTTTGTTAATAGTTGGGAAGCGACTATTTTAAAAACACAGGCTGTATTTTATGCTTGTGTTTTAATTTTTTTGAATCTGTCCACACTCACTTTTTTGACTGGCAAGCAAGTGCATGTTAATAATTTGATCCACATCTAATTTCTGCATACAAAACACTGTGACTCATCTCAATTTTGAAATGTAATAATCAGGAGCTTTTAAATGTTACATATGAAAAGGTATGATATAAGAACAATTGGATAAGAATGCAGTCTTCAAAGTATTTTGACTTGCTTTGGTATTTGGCAGATCAGTGGCATCTAAAACCTCTGGTTATTTGCTTGGTTGATTGGGTAGTTACCATCATGTGGCTAACGTCTGTTAATATCATGTGTATATGTTAACTTTTATTTTATCAACATAAAATTTACTATATTTTAATTGATTGCTGCCTCTAGTTGAGAATTGATAACAAAAAGATAAATTGTTAGAGGATAAAAATGACAATAGAGATGTAGCAATAGTTTTTGATTGATGTTACTTACAACTAGATTGTTTAGCCTTCTTGCAGGTGTAAAATGATATCTAAAGTAGTTCTCCTGAAACAATATTCATAGCCTCATGATACTTTGTGGATATTATCCATAAACCATTAGGCAAATTAAATTGTTCATATCACTCTTATGGGTTTAGAAAATTCAAGAAAATGTAACTTCACAATTTTACTTTTGCTAGACCTTTCTAGTTCTAGAAATGGACTAGATCAAGATGGGAAGATTGAGCAAAAATGCAAGAGCTGAGGAAAAAAATCCAAGTGGAGTCTTTTCTAGTTTAAAATTTCAGGGGGAAAAACAGTGAAAAATACAACTACAACTATATTTGGAAAAAGTGTAAAGAAATAATAGTGTCAGGATTATTGGTGGGTCTATAGCAAAACTTGATCTTAATATCTCTTAGTTTATAACAGTGAACACAGTTTATCTAATAAAAGAATGGTTATTCTTTTGGGTGATGATTTAAACTTTGATCAAGTGGGCAATACATGTTTCTTTAGGAGATGTGAAATCTCTTAAGTACTGTGTAATTTTTAAAAAGTACTACGGACCTGGAGATGAGTAGTTTAATAAAATATGGTATGGTTATTTAAATATAATATAAATGTGTGGTTCACAATTAGTGATAAATTGAACGGAAGTTGTGTGTATTATTTTTACATGATAGGAAATATTTGCTAAGCTATTAGGACAAGACATGTTTGTCAGTTTTTCTCCCATTTAAATTATTTGAAACAACTTTTTAACCAATGTGGAAGATCCTATTTATTTTCAAACATCTAGATCAAACATTATTGTTTTTATAAATTGGGTCCTGCAAGTCCTTCTGGCCTCAATTTTTTTAACCTATTTCAAGTCACATTGGAATTCATGAAATTGCATTTATGATTTTTAACTTTTTAAAATTTTTATTGGTTTTCATTCATTAACCTGAGTTATTTTAGTTTTATATATTTTGAAGACTTTTCAAAGGTTTCACATTACATACTATACAATTTTCCATTGCTCATTATGTGAAAACATTTCTTTAGACCCAAGGAAGTTGAGAATCCAAACTGCATAGTTTGTTATTATTATTTATTTATTTAAAGATTTATCTTTTCACTTGCCTGGGGACCAATGAAGCATTTCACCCAAGCTTGTAAACTGAAGATTTCAGTTCTTGCCAGTGCATTAGAATATATCTTCTAATCTCTATTTGGTCAGGTAAGCGACTGCTTCCTAATTTGGTAATGTGTTGAACAAATGTTCTAATTACGAACATAATAACTATAGTTTTGCTATGAGGTTTTCTGGCTGCCAGGCTGTACTTTTACCTCCTAACAAACATTTTTCTGTGGCTTAGCTGCTGCAGAATTTAAGTTTTACTCTATTTACAATCTTCGAACAGGTTTAAATTAATGAACCTTTAGGTTTTGGTATATACTATTGGACATAAACATGGAGGAATTAGAGGAAACTTTTTATTAAAGTTGTTTTGAAACATTTAAATAAATGCAATTTTTAGAGAGTGATAGGTATTAAAGATATTGTGTTTTTTATTTTTTCATTCAACACAGACAGGGCATCAGCTCTGGTTCCAAGTTCCTAATATTTCTTCAAGGAACGTATATTATTTCATGGAGGCCATAGACAAGGCCTCAGAGAATCTCCAGAAGAATTTTCACATGAACTGAATTTTGAAAGCAAGTAGAAATTAGTTGGTGAGGATGGAGAACAAGGCATCTAAGGCACAAGAAAGAAAGAAGGCCAATCTGGCAGGTTAGAGACAAAACATAGACTCTTAATATATTAAGGAGAGAATAGAGATGAGGTTTAATAAGTAAAAAAGGCCAAATAATGAAAGGCCCTCTTACCTACTATGTTAAAGATATTGAACTTTATTCTTGAGGCTGTAGTGATCCATGGGTAAGAGATCTTAAGTAGAGGAAAGTTAAGATCAGTTTTGTATGGCAATGCGAAGAATGAAATGTAGTGAAGCAAGGCCCAGTTGTGAAGGCAAGATATAGAACTGCAAATTATGCAGTGGGCCTTGAGCGAGTAAGATAGCTTGAAAATATATTAAGGTGATGGAGTTGTTATCTAGTTTGATATGCAGGATGAAGAAGAGGTGGAGTCAAGGATGCCTCTTAGGTTTATGATTCCCAAGATAGGAATCATGTGAGGTTTATCACATATAGGAGAATGAGTCAGTTTTAGACATGCTTTGGAGTCACACAAATGGTGCTGTTCAATGGGCAGTTGGCTGCATTGGTTTGGAAATGAGGGGATTCTAGGATATCTAGAGATTAGGATGTTATCAGCATATAGTTAGTTGATAGTTAATACAGTGTGAGAATAGATGTGATTTCTGATAGTTTGTGGAATAAGAAAGAATAAAACAAGAAAAACTCTGGAAGGCACCACTATATAAGGTAGATGATCCAATGAAAAAGTCTGAGAAGGAACAGCCAAATGACAGTAGAGCTCTAGAAGGCATGGAGGGAGAGAATTTGAGAAGTAGAGAATGGTCAACTGTCAAATGCCATAGGGAATGGCAGAGGGAGCTGACTAGAGATATTAGAGGCAAGGATCATTAATTTGTAATGATGCTAGTCCATATAATTGTGTGACTTTCTGTAGCAAAATTCAGTAGAACCAGAGATGATGAATAGTTGGAATTATCCAGTACTTGGTTTTTGTTGTGTACATATGGTAGGAATGCAGGGGAGTTCAAAATATTGGCAAGAGAGTGGTTGAAGTGATGGTTTAGACTTGTTAGAGGCTGAAAGATTGAGAAAAAAAAATCTGGTTCAAGGGATTAGGACCCTGGATGATGTAAATATATACGTGTGCGTAGATATAAGGGAGTAGCTGATACAAGTACTCTGTAGTCAGAGTAGAATATTGGAATTTAAGATTTTAAGGCACTGATGGAGAGTAGGGATTCACCATGGAAGTAGATGGCTGGAATGGGGGTTATATGGAGGTGGTCAAGAACAATGAGATTGGTATGTTGGATGAATTACTTATGTAGACACTGACCCCAGATGATTGTGGTACCTAGGGTGAAGAGGTAGACTATGAAACTATGTTTCTGAGGTTTCAGACCGCCTATTGTAGCCATCAGTATATATGAGAAATGAAGAAGATACTTGGAGGGCATGCACTCAAACATATGGAGGTAAATGGTATAGAAACATTGTTTTTGGCCATGGAGCTTGGAAGGATGATTAGCCTTCACTCAGGTGGCCAGCAAAGAACGAGAGTGTAGTTCCCATTAGATCTAGGAAATAAGGGGACCATCTAATGAAGAAGCTGAGCATCTAGTAAGAAAGCTTATCAATCATGGTATCGGAGTCCAAAAGGTTAGGAGAGAAGACTGTTTAATGAAGAAGAAGGCAGATTAGAAAGAGGTTAGATTTGGGCGTAAGGGTGACAAAGTTTTTCTGAAGCATGCGGCTGGCTTTGACATTCCAAATAGTAGTTTGGATTTCAAGCTTTTTTGAAAAAGTTAAAAGCATTACTCTGTTGGGAGAAATGTTTCATATTTATTATAAAGTCAGTAAATGAAAATAGTTATAAACATCTAGATTCACATAAATATGTGCTTGCAGATGGTAAGTTTTGTTTTCTGTATTTTTTTTCCATAGGCTTTATTTTTTAGAGCTCTTTAAGGTTCACTGGATTTCAAGTTTTGAGGAAACTTCCTGTTGTCAGCTTTTTTTCCCCATCAAATCATTATAGTTTCTGTTATAGTAGGACAGCAAGTATAGTTGTATTTCTGAATTTAAACATGACATATATGTCTCAAGTGAATATTGGTGGTGTTTGTCAGAGAAGGAAGAGGCAATGGCCTTTTTTGCTTTTATGCACCTCTTTTTGAACCTTGGGCTTCCAAACTACTTTGGCAAATAATTTTCATCACATTTGACAACTCTCATCTGTTCTTAGGATGCCTGGAAGATTATGTTGAACATTTTTAGGTAAGTTCTGGGCTCAGAGGTGTGAAAAATGCCTTGAAACTAATGGCAGTTGCCATAGACATGGGATGTGGGCATACTTTCATTTACCTCTGATTTCCCTTCTGTTATTTTTAGGACCTAGAGTCTTATTGGACAGTATCTGTATTTCTAAGGGCAACTCCCACTCATTCATAAGATCTTATTTTTTTCATCTACTTAAAGATTTGTCTCTAGGATATTCCTCCCCTGTAATATCACATTTTCTCTTATGACTGGATTATTCCCTTTGATGTATCAATATGCTATTATTTCTCCTGTCTTAAAAATAATTACTCTTTCTTGACCCCATTTCTTTCTGAAACCACCACACAATTTTTTTTCCCCTTTGTGGCAAAACTATACTTATGTGTCCAATTACTTTCTTCGCATTCTTTCTTAAACTCAATTTAACCAGGCTTTTTTCCCCACCACTCTAAAAGATTTGCTCTCCTCAAAGTCACTAATGACTTTCATTTTGCTAAGTCTGTAGGTCTGTTTTTAACTTTCATCTCTTAGTTGACCTAACAACATTTTTTCCAGTTTTATTGAGATATAATTGACATATAACATTATGTTAGTTTAAGATATACAAATGTTGATTTGATGCATTTATAAATTGTAAAACAATTAACACCACAGCATTAGCTACCACTCCATCTTGTCACATGGTTACCATTTCCTATCAGCATTTTGGAAACAATTGATCACTTTCCGCTTTTTGAAACAGTTTCTTCCCTTATCAAAGATGTCACACTTCTTGGGTTTCTTCTTACCTCACTGGTCTTTTTAAACTCCTTTACTGGTTCTTTTTTATCTCTCTGACCTCTTAATATTGGAGTGTTCCTGAGTTCAGTCATTAGACTTCACACTCCTTCAATCATATCATTAAGACTTTAAACACTAACTTTAAATACTAGTAATACTCCTATTAACTCCCACATTTATATTTTCTTCCCTTGAGCTCCACATACCCACATACCTACTCAGCATTTCTATTTCGATGACTAAACAGCCCTATACCTGCTTCACCTATGGTCTTCCCCATCTTAGTCAATGGAAACGCCATCTTTTCCATGACTCGGGTCAAACACTTTTTGCTCATCTTGCCTGGGCTCACTCATGTAGCAGTGGGGACTGGCAGGTTTGGAGGTTGCAGCTGGGATGGCTTGTCTCTGCTACATGTGGTCCAGTAAGCTATTCTATGCTTTTTTACATGGTGGTCTAATGGAAGCAAGAGAGCAAGAGGAAGCTGCATGGCCTTTTGAGACCTAGACTCCCTAGAACTCTCACAACGTTACTTCAGTTGCTGTTGATCAAAGCAGGTTACAAGGGCAGCTCAGATTCAAGGGGATGGAGAAATAGACTATCTCTTTATGAGGGGAGCAGCAAAGTCACTTTTAAAAAAGGTACATATAGGAATTGGGAGGAATTTGGGGCCATAGCCTTCTAAATGGTCATAGCCTTCTAAATGGTCTCTTCTATTTTCTCATTGCTCTCTACAATATTGTGAGCAGAGCAGCCAAATGATTAAAAAAAAAAAAAAAACCCTGTAAGTTAGATTTCTTTTCTGCCCCAAGCCTTCCAGTGGATTCCCACTGCCACCCAAATAAAAAGGCAAAATCTTTGCGGTGGCCTGTAGGACTTGCCATGATCAGACCTCTTTGTTGCCTCTCTATCTTCGTTTCCAACTACTTTCTCCCTCATTAAACCCACTCAATTAGCCTCTTTGCTGTTCTCAGACATACAAAGCATGTTCTCACCATGGCTTTTGTACTGCCGTTTTCTACCTAGAATCCTCTTCTCAGAAACTATGGACTCCTCCTTCACCTCCTTTAAGTCTTTGCTCATGTTTCACCTCTATGAGCATTTTCTTGACCATTCACTTTAAAATTGGAATTCCTCTCTCATGCTATCTGTCCCTCTTATCTGGTTTACTTTTGTACACAGCACTTACCTTATAAAATGCTGTTATCATCTACTATTTTGCTTATTCTAGTGTTTCCTCCACTGGGAATGTAATCTATAAAGGCAGAGGTTTTTGTCTGTATCCTCAGTGCTTAATATGGTGTCTGGCACAAGGTAGGCATCTAATAAATATTTGTCGAGTGAATGAAAGGTGGGCTTTTGGTACTGAACATTTTCCAAGCCTAGGTGTCTTTTCCATGTTTTATGGAAAAGCTCTTGGAACAGATTTTGAGTTATAATCTAAGGAAATTCCTGACCACTTCTTGGAGATTCTTTTGTGATCCACTGATTTTGTTTGTTTGTTTTGTTTTTGTTTTTTTAAAGAGGTCTGCTAGCCAAAGTGTTCTTTCACATACTGGCTCTTTATTCTTTGAAAGATTATCACATTCTCTAATCAACTGCATAGAATACCTGCTCTTTAGATACTTAAGAGCATCTCCTTCACTTTGAGTTGTAAATCATAGCATTTTTGTTCAAAGCAAAGCTGAAATAGTTAATATGTAAAAAGTCTAAGGCAGAAAATTTTCAAACTTTTTTCTTAAACTGTTGGACCTTCCCCCACTCCAAAATATCTTATTGAGAACTTTAGGTAAGAGAGAGGTGTTTTTGTTGTTGTTTTTTAATTAGTCAAAATGAAGTTATTTTATGTCCTAATTTATAGCATAATTTTATTATAAACTTGGTCTGAATCATGAAGCTATTATAATGAGCATGTGTGGACAGAGCTGACTCCATCTTGAAACTAATCTGCATGCTTAACTTCTGAGTGAATGAACCCAGACCTTTGACCCCCCTCGCATTTCCCCTGGTGGACCCTGGAATGTGTGTACAGAGGCTTCGAGCTAATCATGGAATTTCCATTAATCCTTCCTCTGGGGTAAGGTGCCCTAGATGTTATCTATCTCTTAGCTCACCCTGGCGCCTCCCAGTATCTGGCCTCTTGGTTCCCCCTGACCACCTACCTACACATTCCTTTTTTAGAACGCAGGTCCATCACTAAGGGGTGATAATGGAGAGTGGTCTAGAGGGTAAAAGATGCAGAGATCTAAATGTCCTGCTGCTGCCCAGGACCCCCTTAATGTATATAAGTTCCCTATTTAACTCATCAGCGGACAAGCTGAACTTGACTGCCTTGTTCTTCGGCCTCTAAGCTCCTTGGGCATTGGGGACCACTTTGTATACACGACCTTTCCACAGAACAGAGCATGACATTTGAAATTAGTGGTTATGAATGAAATGATAATTTTTTTATGTGCCTCAGCCTCCAACTAATTTTTGTGTTTTGCTGTTGTATTTTGCTTTTATTGCATACCATCAGGGAAAACATTCACATGAATTAGCTGTTGCAAATGGTAATAATTTTTTAAACAATTTACATTGCAATCTTACAACTTCTGGTTATTTTTTCCATTTTGCTTTATTTGTAAAACATCCTATTGTGGAAAATTTCAAACACATACATGAATAGGGAGTATAGTAAGTGAATTTAGCTTCAAAAAAAATTAACATGTCTTGTTTTCTTTCTCCTCTACTAGGTTTTCTTCCTCTAGCTTAAAAAAAAAATTATCTTTAACAATAAGGACTTTTTATTTTATTTTACTTTTTAGAAACTTTTATTTTAAATATAATTACTGTGTCATTATTGCAGCTAACAAAATTAACACTAATTCCTTAATTTTATTTTGTACTCAGTCCATATTTCAGAATTTCTCAGTTGTGCCAAGTGTGTCTTATTACAGTTGATTTGTTGGAATCAGAATCCAAATAGGTTCCCAAATTGCATTTGGTTATGATGCCTCTCTTAAGTCGCTTATACTGTAGCAGTCTCTCTACCCCTTCTGTTTCCCATGTCGTTGATTTGTTGGAGAAACAGTTATTTGTTCTATAAGATGTTCCAAATTCTGAACTTGACATATTGCTCTGTAAGTGGTTTTGTTTACCTTGTTTCTTTACCTCTTGTGTTGTCTATAAATTGGTAGTTTAATATAGAGAGCTGTGTAGATCCATTTTGAATTTTTTAAGACAACAGTATTCTTAGAGGGTTCTATGTATGTCTTATTCCATTGTATCATGAGGGCACAATGTCTGGTTTTCTCATTTTTAGTGATGCTTAGATGAATCAGTGGGTTCAGGTGGGGTCATTCTTATCCCTCTAATACTAAGTTGCTATCATTTTTTAACCTAATAGTTTTAGCAGCCACTGATGATACATTCCAAAATCAATTATATATTAACAAAGTGACATAATATCTTTAAACATATTTTTTAAAGAAATGAACACATTTTAATTCTTTTTTTTCACATATCTTTTCACAGTATCACTTCACAACTAATTTTTCCCTTCTCCCCTCCCGGAATCCTACATTTACATGTATATACAATGCCTTCAGAATGTACTGAGCATTTGACATAAAGCTTGGAAGGAGATATGAAATGGAATGGACAGTGAAAGCTGGGGAGTGGGAAAGTAAGGATTATCTACTCACCTACTACGTATTAGTTTGCCTTCCTTCCTTCCTTCCTTCCTTGTCTCTTTGCTTTTAGTTTGTAAGATTTTAAGCTGTATAGCTCACTTGTTTGGGCTTGCAGGGCCACTGAGGCCTTCTAGGGACTGGAAAGTAGGTAGTACTGGGGGAGATGTCGACAACAGCTTTGGTATTGGGTATAAATTGAACGCAAATCCAGAGTCAGGCTGTGCATACAAATTTTAGCATTTGCTGTGTGTAATCAAGAAGGTTCCAAATAAAATTGAGAAGTAGATGAAGCTTGTACTTTCTGCACTTAATACCTTTTTGTCATGTAGCCTTTTTTTGTTGAGTGGACAAAAGTAAATTATACCCCAAGGCCATAGGAGATTCCTGCATTGCTATACTGTTTTAGAAACAGAAGTCGTCTGCATCTCAGTATACACTACTCCTTTTTTCCAGTTGTCGGAACCCCAAACCTTGGAGTCATTCTTCATTTGTCTTACATCCACATCCAATTCATTAACAAATTTTGTCAAAATATGTATGTAAAGTCTGATTTCTGCTCATCATTTCCAACTGCTTTTCTCTAAAGCAACATTTTTCTCCTGGAGTATTGCTATGATCTTCTAACTGGTCTCATTTTTCCGTTCTTGCTCTCTTAATGGTCTATTCTCCATAGAAGCCAGAATGATCTTTTTAAAATGACAGTCAGGTATTCCATTTCTTTGCCTGAACCCTCTAGGACTTCCTATCTCACTCCGGAACATCCAGAGGCCCACAGTGCCTTACTGGGGCTTATGAGATCTGGGCCCCTGCTTCACTCTGTAATCTTTTTCTGCTCAACTTGCTAACTCTCACCATCCATTCACACTGGTGTCCTTAGTCTTCCCTAAACTTGCCCAGCATGCTTCTGCCTCAAGGTTGTTGCCTTTGCTATTTCTTCTGTCTGGAATGCTGATTATTTTCTTCATGTCTCTGTCACCATATCTAAAGGTCTTTTTTTATTCTTTGACAGATGCCCAAATACATAAAGACCTCCCTAAAATTTACCTATTGATGACTAAAATATTTTCTAGGTAATATGTTATATATGCATTTGGAAAATTAAAATAAACTCTTTATACTGCAATTAAGCAATTAAAAATACCTACCTTCTATAAAGTTTAAATTAGGTTAGATTAATTAGTTCTAGAAATCACATAACATAGCACCCATAGTTAACAATATGGGTGACTATAGTATTATGCACTTTGAAATTTAGTGAGAGAGTAGCTCTCATGTTGTTTTCTTCACACACATACAAAACACAAGGAAACCTTGGAAGGTGTTGCATATGTCTATTACCTTGATTGTGGTGATGGTGTCATGAGTGTTTCATATATCCAGACTCCTCAGATTACACATTCAATATGTGCCTGTCTTTGTATATCAATTATACTTCAATAAATCTGTTAAAAAAATACCTATTCTCTTGACTGAGGCTAATATACTTGATTAAAATGAGATTGGAGGAAGTCGAACACACTAGAGGAACACTTAATTTTTTTCAGGAGCAGATGGATTAATCTCCTGGCAAAAAATTTAGAATCAACGGTAATTCTGTTAGCTCACTTGTTTGGAACTCTGCAGGACCATTAAAGCTTCTAATAACTCAAAGGTGTGACTTTTTCATTAAATAGCTCTTAATAAACAGTGTAATTGGATCAAGTGAGACTTTTTTTTATCTTGATGTGTGCTGTGGTGCAACTGCTTCTTCAGACAGTGATAAAAGACCAAGGTTTCAAGTGAGTAAATAAGATCACTAGTTTTTTTTACTGAGCCTGAAAAATTGATCTTGTGTTTTCATTTGAAGAGAATTAATAATTTCTATTTAAATGTAAAGAAGTAATGTTTATCCATTTCAGGGGAAAAAAATTGTAGCAATTATAAAGAGAAATGTAATAGGATATAATCCCTCATTTTGTTATCCAGAAATAACCTCAACATTTTTACATATTCACTTTATTTTTTTCTTAATCCTTTGTGTCTCTCTCTATATATTTAAACTTGGTTGTGTATAAAAATTTCAATGTTTACTTTATCATAAGCTTTTCTTTACATTTGTAAAACTCATTTTAAATTACCGGTCAGTATTTTATCTGCATATTCCATAGCTTACCTTTTAGATAAGTCAGTGAATAACTTTATACAAAAGATGCTTGCTTTTAAGCCTTTTGTATTCTTATTTTTTTGAAATGAGAGGTGAATAGAACTTGAAGAATGTGGATGACACTTTGGGATATAGCCAAGAAGTGTCAAATGCTAGGATCAAATGCTCAGCAAGTAGTACCCTGACTGCCTACTCCCATAGAGCAGTTTAGTTTTTGACCTACCCCAGATTTTCAGCTTTATTGTACTACTGAGTATGGTGGAATTGAGTATGGTGGGTGAGGCTAGGGGAGACTCTTGTGGTCCTGGGAACCATGTTTTTTCTGTCTTATTTCTGTGGCTTTGCTCCTGAACGGATCTGGCCTTTGATGACCTTTGTATCAGTTTGGAGGTAAGCCAGGTTGGGAGCAGTTTCATAGCGTTTGAGTTTGGGTCTTTGAGAGTGAAATAAAGCTCTTTGAACATTGGCTTCATTGTGAGTTGATAGCCTTTGGAGCTGCTGCTGCTGTTCATCTATCTAATCAGTCATTTATATCCAACGTAGTGTTCAAAAATTCCATTTAACATGTACATATGAAAATTGTATGTATTGGTTATAAAATTTGTAAAATTAAAAAAATTCTCATGAAGAGCTACATAATCCTCTTCATCCTCTACTTCCTCCTTCTCCTTCATTTAAATATAATTCTTAAATTACCTTTACCTGAAAAACATTCTATACACTGTACTGTGCAAACTGGATATCAGTATTTTATTTCAGGATCCTCTTCTAATTCTTGAATGTACTGCTCGATTTTTTTTTTTTTTGCTAATGTGAAATGACTTACTAAGGATCTTCTGCCCAGGGTAGTTGTGAAGGTTAACTAAGATCTGATTATTAAGCACCCTACAAATAAAAATAGCCATGAATCATGTTAGCTGTAAAATAGAAAATTAGTAAATGCCTTTTACCCCAGTGGGAAATACACAGAGGTGATGCTGTGGGTTTTTAAGGGACTGTGATATATAGCAGGTTAAGAGTGAAGCTATGATAAATAATAGCCGCCAACTGAAGCGTTCATGTAAAACTTATGATGTATTCAAATAACAAAGACCCATTTTCCATCTCTATTATATTCAGCTGGAAACAGTGAAGAACCAGTCCTGAGAGATTTTGCATGTGTTCTTTAACCTTTTTTTTTTTTTTTTTTAAGGAAAATGTACCAAAAAGAGTAACAGTGTAATAAAATGTCACTAATTTGTATTCTCTGATTAGGGATTTGGACTTGGCTGAAATTCATCTTTATACTACCTGTTCAGATGTTATTTGATCAGTTAAAAAAATGAGATAAAAAGCTGGGAGAAAGGAGTGTGTTTGAAAGGAACTAATTATTTTCATATCCTTAATGTGTGGATAACTGAATTCAGGATACTGTATTAACTTGAAAATAAAGTTTACAAATTTATTTTCCTACTTCTGGTTCTTAATAATTTATTTTGGTCTTTGTTTCATAAGTCTTAATTAGTAAGAAAGCTATAGATTCTTCTCTATTTCTCACTTTCTGTTTGGGAAAGTTGATCTGAAAACAAAATAAAGAGTAGGATTCTGAGTAACTTTTTTTGAGTCTATTGTATATTAAGTACAGTGCTAAACACAGTAACCCCCCCAAAATTTTTAAACTGCTACTGTATGTCAGACCCTATAGTAGGTGAATAAGACTCAGCTGCGTCCCTCAAGAAAGTCAAAAGTTCGGGAGGATAATGCAGCAGGCTGGTTGGTCAGTGAGGAACCTTTCCTGCTTGAGTAACTTCACTAGTGTCCAAGTCCAGGCAGCTGCTACACAGATGGAAGATAGCCCAATGAATAAGATCTCCATCTTGAGGACTGATTACAATCCTCTCAGAGCTGGAAGGAACATTAGAAATTGTCCGAGCCGACCTGTGTAATGTTGCCCCTCTACACCATATCTTCATATTCTCCTTGCCTAGAATATGACACCCCATTTTCTGAGGTAGCTGTAGGAACTGAGAAAGAATATGTGTGGCATCCTCTTGATCTTCCTGCTTCTGGATTTTTTTTTTTTCCAGAACATTCTGCAGTAATTTCAAACTCCATGGTTTTACAAGTAAACTCATTCACACAGAAATTTCCCTGTCTCATCTAGCTGTTTTGAACTGTCACATGGTGGGGCTACCTGCCAGCCTAGTGTTCATTTGCAGCAGTGTAGCCATCTGTGTCTGTGTGGTGGCGTTTGAGCAATCATTTGGGCAAGTAATTGCTTTCATTGATTTCAATGAATATTTATTTAAAAATTGGAAAATGTAAATGTGAATGAGTTGATATCAGCGGCAAGATACATGGACTTACTAAAGATCAACACTAATTGTCATGATGAAAATGGGCAATCTTTATCCTTTGTTAGATGCTTATTGGACTTAAACTGAATGTTCAATGATGAAATAAAAGTGTAAAAACAAAGAATGTACACAAATGTGGGAGTTGTATTGCTAGAGATGGTGCCAAAAGGATGGGGATTAAGTTTAGTTGTTAATTTTTGTGTTTTGTGCTCAGCATGGAGCACCCTTTTAATATGTAACTTTTGCACATTAGACTTGATTACATGTTTTTCGGATTGCAATTCATACAAAGATAACAGAGCTGTTTGCACATAATGATGAACCACTTTGGGAACTTGATTTAACACTATATCTGAACCCAGGTGTTTTTTGTTTGTTTGTTTTTTGTTTGTTTTTTGGTTTTTTTTTAGATTTGCTCGATTCCCTGGGATGTGGCAAAATGTAGAAAAAACAAATCGTTGGATTCAGACTAAGAATAATGGCTAACATTTAAAAAATGTTATGCACTTGGTTCTGAGTGAAGTGCTTTAATGGATTATCTTAATTTTATTAAAACTCTATGTTGACCATACTTTATAGAGGAATGATTGAGAATGTGAGCTTTGGAGACTACACTGTTCATATCTATGTTCCGCTTCTTACATAGTTAGGCAATTAATTTTGACCTCTTTTTGCCTCACTTGATTTTTTTGTATGAAAAAGAGGATAATAATAGTACTCATGTGATGGGGTTGTTTTGCATATTGGGTGAGAGAATGTGTGTAAAGAGCTTGACAGTGCCTGCCTGGCACGTGGTAAACTCAGTAAATCCTGGCTATTAATACCACGGTATAACCTCAGGCAAGTTACTTCCTCTCTGAGTTCCTTTTTTCTCTTGTGGGAAGTGGTGTTAATAATATTTACCTCAGAGTTATTGCGACGATCCAGTGGGGTTAATTAAAGCATTCTATGGGGTGCTTGGCACAAAGGAGCTGTTTCCTCCGACATGATATTCTTAACCTGAAGTCATGCTTCGTGTTTATTCAGTGAATCATTAGTGAACAGGCACTTGTTATAAGCTGGGGTTATAGTAGTCAAAAAGAGAGACCAGTTTCCTGCCCTCAAGAGTTTGCATTTCACTAGGGGGTAGAGAAAGGCAGCAGAAATAAATAAATGATGATCATCTGAAAATGTGATCAAAGCTATGAGGGATGCAACCATGGGTCACTAGAGGTAGCAGTAGGGAACTGCTTGAGGGTGGTGTGTGTGGGGGGGTCAGGAAAGTTCAAGGGGAGATGTGAAGAGTGAGAGGAGTCAGCTGTTTGAACAACAAGGGCAAGAACACTTGAGCCTAAGAGTTCCATACCTGGACATGGAAAGAGCAAACTGCAGGTCTGTGTGGCTGAGACTCTCCAACTGAGGGAGAGTTGTGAGATCAAATCATGTAGGACCTTTTGTCTGTGATAAAGGAGATTGCATTTTATTAGAAAGGGCAGTGGGAAGTTATTGAAAGGTTTTCAGCAGGGAAATTTTGAATGAGAATCTCATGTATTTCCTAACCTTGGTTCTGCTGTCTTATTTCTCAATCTGATAATTTATATACAAGATCCCATCCTGGTCTTTGGTTAGAAATGCCTTACTTATCACTAAAACTCATCCTCTTCCATCATTCACCTCCCTTGACTATCCCACATAGTATCAAGGGAGGGAGGAAACACATTTTTAGAGTACCTACTCTCAAGACCCTCTTGGCTTTCAGGCACACTTCATATTGTTATTTGTACCACGTCATGAGACAAGTGTCCCCCTGTTTAACCAATGAGGAAGCAGGCTTTGAGGTAGTAAATGATTAACCTTCATTTTAATGGCTAACGCTAGAGCCAAGATTTGCATCCAGATTCCCACCCACCACTCGCCATGCACTTTGCTCTCTGTCAAGTTGCTCCATCATAATGATGACAGAGGTATATAAGATTATAAACATAATCAGATTAAAGGTGTCTTTTCATCTTCACAATGGACAGAATTTGGGGTTGCAATACATGTATGACATTGCTTCACAGTGCATTAGTCATCATATTCATTTGAACATTTTCAGAGTGGTTCTTCTGAAAGTGTGGTGATTATATTGTATTGTGATTGTATCCATTCATGACTGGAATATAAGAGAGATTCTCCAATTCCATCTTGGGCTATATTGACTGAGTTAATGGCGGGGAAATTTACCATCTTCCTGTAACATTCTTTTGCTCATTTCATCTTCAGCTCTCATTACTACTAAGAATGCAAGTTAAAATAACTAAACTGTAACTGTTCCATTCTATATAAATTTAATAATTTATTTTTCATGAAAAATAAAAAATGAGGTCGATTGGTCAGTTTGCAGCAATCGAGAGAAATATTGCTATTTAACTTGCGATAAGTCTACATAATTCTTTTTAAGAGTAACAGTTTTTACTCTGCTGTAAAATTTCCCAGGAGTCCAATTGAGAAAACTTTAGTAATGATTATGTTTCTCTTTGAAAATGGAGTAACTTTTTAAATGGTCTAAAGTTAATTGAATCTATTCAGTTAAATTGCGTTGACCTCTTTTCAATACTACTCTTTCCGTAAAGAATTGGTGAAATGTTTAACAAAGTAACTAATCTTTTATCATTTATAAAATTTTCCTAGTTTGTTGCTGCTCACTTCCACATACCTAATGATGGATTTCTATGCTTGCAGTGATTCGGGTTTCAGAAGGTCATTTTCTCTATTTCTAAAGAATGTGTTAGTATCTAAATAAATATTTTTTGGTAATTATTCAAATTACGGAAACATGTTCTTGTAAAAAATTAGAATATAGAAACAAGCAAAAAGAGACATCACCCATAATTTAAATTTTCCAGGCTTTTCTTTGTATATATGTACCTCTGTCCCAGTTTCTTCATCTGTAAAATGAGTACCTATCTCAAAGGGTTATTGTGAGGGTTAAATGAGTTAATGCAGGTAAAGTGCTTAGAATATTGACTGGCCCCTACTAAGAGCCACATGTGGTTAAAAAAAAAAACACACAGAAATTTAATTATTGAAGTTTTGGAGGCTTGAAGTCTGAGATCAGTATACTAGCATAGTTGGATAAAAGTCTTCTTCCTGGTTCATAGCCAGTGCTTTCTCTCTGTGTCCTCACATGATGCACGGGCTAGAAAACTTTTATTATGAAAAATTTCAAACATGTGAAAAATAGAGTAGTGTTATGAACTTCGGTGTACCTATTTATTATCAACATCTAGATAATTCTTGTTTTATCTATCATTCCCCCCCCCTCACCCCCCACCAGAGGTAGACTGGAATATTTTATAGAAAATCCCATTTGTCACATCATTATCCCATAAATATTTCAGTCTGTACCATGTTAATATTTGCTAAGAAGTAAATTCTTTTTAGAGAACCAGTGCACAAAATTTGAGTCATTTTTGAGGGGAGGAAAAGTAAGTAAAATACGTATAAAATACAGGTGCGTTTTACTAGATTTTAATTAACTGAATGGTATTTGAAGTAAGATTAAGAATATGGAGATTTTAGCTATTTAGATTAGAAATTTATTGGTCAGTAAGATCTTTAAAGTGAGTTGGCATCAGTTTTATTACAAATATACTATAAAGATTATATTGTATCAACATAAAATATTTATTCAAAAAATGTGCTGAGCAATTTGAGTAATATTGGAAAATTGTAATATTGGAAAAAAGCCATCTCATAAAGGAGCTAATATGAAGACTTCTTTGAACACAGATCGGATACTATAAAAACTAGAGATAAGTAAATCTTTAGATTTTGAAAAATAACTTTCTAATCTTTATTTCCTTATATATTTATATGTAAATATACATACAATATTATATAAAAGATTATTTAAGAATAAATAGAGAAACTAATGTAACAAACCAGGCATTATTCAAGTTGGTGGTTTTATTTTCTTACTTTAATGCCTGGTTCTCCTGGACAACAATCAGATCTAACTTGGAATTTCCTGCCTTTGATCTTATTTCAAAATCTGTGAGTAAGTAGCATGTGATATAACTGAGAAGGAACTCCATGGTAAAGGCAGAAATTTGATTGCAATTTGATGTATTTTAGTAAACTGCAACTCGTAAGATCTCCAGAATTCATAGTTACCTAAATTCATTCAGCACTTCAATTATAGATCTTAAAATAACCGGAATATGATACGGTATTGTGGACCGTGCTGTGCTGGTCATGCCTGATGTTATTGATGGTCCAAGGAAACACTGGGTCGGAAGTGAGGAAACCTCCCTTCTCACCTGAGCTACCAGGATGATTTGGTTGCTTAACCTGACATTCAGTTTCTTCATTTCTCCAATGAAAAAAGAATGGAATGGAGATACTCTCAGGTCTGCTATATTGTTAAGGAAGCACTAGCTACTGCAACAAAGAGACCCCCAAAATGTAATGATTCAAACAAAGTAGAAGTTTCTTTCTCATGTAGTAGTTGGAGTTCTAGGTATGCAGTCCTGCTCTAAGCTATCATTGAGGGAACCAGGCTCCTTCTATCTTTTCTTCAACGATGTTCTAGAGGCATTGTCGTTATCCACGTGTTTGAATATGAGTTGTTGCCAAGACCTGGTTTTGGTTGGGAAGAGAGTAGAGGAAGCAGTCTGCAGCCTGGGAGTGGTACATCACATCTGCTTCAATTCCACTTGAGAGAACTTGATCACACACATGGCCATACCTAACCATTCTCGAGGTTAGGGTATGTAATGCAGCTGATCAGGCTATAGTTTTATTAATATAGTGGAAGGAGAGCATAGATATTGGAAGGATAGTTAGCCATCTCTGCCACATCTATGCAGTTCTTGCTTCCTCTGATTATAATATTTACGAAGTGGCTCTGGCATTCCACTTAGTTGTTTTCTGTCTTGACTTGATTTTGAAATTACTGGCTAACATTAAAGTACTTTCTACTTATAGCTTAATTTAACAATGGCTCAGTGATCTAGTGATCTCTTTGTGAATGTAATGATTGAAAATTACTATTATATTGCTCTTTAGTGTTAAAAACTTTCCATTGTGATTTCCTCATGATCTTTCCATTTTTATGAATCATATATTTAGGAGGGCTCTAATTGTATTGTTCTGTTAATTTGGGAGTGCAGGCAGCAATTGGATTTTGAAGCTTTTGAAGCGAGAGCTGAGGCTAAGCTCTAGTTTTTAACAGGTGTCAGGTTTTAATACAGGGTGATGAAACAGAACCTACCTGTCAGATTCTAGAGAGGACGTGTAGAAATACTTAGGTACCGAGAAGTGGTAGGTGAGAAACTAAGCAGAAAGAAGAACAAGAAAGATGTAAATATAAACAACAGAACAAGGTGGGTGGTTGAAAAATATAGATGGTTTTATTTTTTTCTTTTCTAAGGGGCAGGGAAGCAACTAAGAGTACCCGGAATATACCCCTGGGGCACAGTCTTGATAAATTTATAAAATCAGCTCAGATTTATTGATTGTGCTCATCAGCTTTTCTGTATTATCAGCCATTAAAAAAAAGTAATAAAAAAGAAAAAATGTTAAAATATAGGTTTAAAATCCTTAGGCTGATAGTTCTATAGGTTAATTTGTGGGAGCAAGAAACTAAAGGCATAATTGATATAATAGTCGATAAAGTGTTAGAAAGAAAAAGAAGTCCTAGATTTTGAGTCCCATTAATGCGAATGAAGTATATATTTTTATTAGCCTGCTGGTGACACTGCTCAGGTAAACTAGCTTCAAGAATGTGCTCTCTGCTGCTCTGAACCCTTCGTGTATAGAAATTTGGTAGTTAGGAGTGCTCAAAGTCAAGTCTGTCACTGACGAGTAGACAACTCTACCCACTCCCAGCCAGCTACCCTGCGCGATTTCTCTGCTGGCTTCCCATGGTACTTGTGAATATAATTAGGCAGATTTTTCTCTTATTTTTCAGATTGTGCTCTTCATTTGAAGTTTGACGCTAAATACTTTCATGTGATATATGGTTGTATATTTTCATATCCTAGAGAAGCTCTTGAGAAAGTTTGAAAACCTGAAGTGCTTTATCTGTCTGCTGCTCCTTTATTACTTCTAGAGTGCAGTTGATATTTTTTTTTCTTGGAAGTGTTCTTGTGGGGCTGAAACACCTTGACAGATAAGTTAATTGTTTAAGTTAAACAAATTCTTTAATTCGCTTGGAACTTAAAGACCTCATCAAAAATTCTTTTTTTGATTTAGATTTAGACATCCAAAAAAGGCACAATGACAGGTTGAAGATAAATCTTTTAAAATCAAACACTCTTTTTTGTAACATGTGGTTTATGGAGCATATTGTGACTGGTTTCCTTTTATTGAAGAATGCCATGATAAGAAGTAATATATAAATTATGTTTCTTTAATGTATAAAATGCCCAAGGGAAGTTGAGATAAAATAAAGTAGGACACATGCTACACTGCCAATGCTAAAGCAAGCATATGTACTCTTTTTTGAAATTCCCTAAGAGAATATGATTTTTTGATACCTTGAAAGGCCAAATGATTGTGATTAACCTTGAAATACAAGTCTCTAGCAGATGAAAGACACTTAGAAGGTGGCAAAATCAAAGATGATATCAAATCATCTTCCAGCTTGGGTAGTGGTTTTGAGAATGCTTAATGACCATTTGTTAGGAAAGATAAAGTTATGGATTTAAAAACTGTATTCTTTCTCTAAAGTGTCACACCGAAATAAGGGCTTAGGTATTTTTGTAAGCTTAGGTATTTGTCTTCTATTCTTAGGTATTTTTGATAAAAACAGTGCATTGACCTACGTCCTGAAGACAGTCATCTTTCTGGATGGTTTGTATTCTTCAACTGCCATGATAAGCTATTAGCCTAACCCCAAAGCATTTTGGAATTCCCCCATTTTGGGCCTGGATCAGAGATTATAACCCCATGTAGTTAAATGAAAGCTTGTTCCAAAGTAAGGAATAATTTAAACAATTTCGTGACAAAAGTTTAATTCTTTCTCCCTTAGAAGTTTTGATTGATAAAATATTAATTTCTATTTCAAACATGTGGTCGAACTTTTAAAATTATGTTATTTAGGCTTGAACTTTTAGTTGTTTTTTTTTTTTTTTGGTTTCCGTAGTGTGAATTTATCAGTTTCAGAATTAGCTCTAATGGGAAAAACCAAGAGCTGTTGAGCATTTTAGTTTATTTATCAATCACAGCATTTGAGGGCTGAGGTGATTAACAATGAAGAGTGTGCCAAGGATTACTCTGCAGAACCCTGTGCTTTATTTACATTATTGTCTTTGGAGTGAATTACTTTCATGGTATTTGAGGGATAATTGGTTTGAACTCCTTTTCCAGATTAACAAATATTCTTTTGTTTTGTTTACAGACTCTGCATACATACATGTCAGAGAAGCAAAAATGTCAGATGACATCAGGAAAAGGTTTGAATTTCCAAATTCTCTTATACAATCACAGGTAATTATATTTATTTATTTATTTATTTATTTATTTATTTACTTACTTACTTATTTACTTATGCTTCATGATAACAAATGAACTTTTTGGTGGGTTGTTAATTGAACTTTATATTTTTAACAGAGTATTTTATATAGAGAGATAATTTTGTTAAACAACTTTTATGATTTAATTTGAAAATTTGACAGGAAAGTAAATATTTAAAATTGACCAATCTCAACTTCTATTTATATCATCCTTTTTTTTAGAAATAACAAAACCTTCATTAACTCTGGAATATGTATTTTTTGATCTATTATTAATTATTGGGTACAGAAACAAATGGTTATACATCTACAGAGAATGAGGGATTAATCTTTTAAAAGGAATACTCTACCTCTATACAACTATTAAGAATAGATTTTTATAATAATGACATTCAATAAGTAAAATATCCTGGATTAAAAAATTCGATCTATATAGTGACTCAGGCAGGAGATTGTGATAATTTTTTTTAGAGAGCTCTTCAGTTATTAGAGTTAAAACAAAGATGGTTTTCAGATTGGCCTTCAACTAACTAGAAGCATTCTGGTTAATCAAGGTACCATAACTGCTTACTGTCTTTTCTTGTGAGAGTAAAGCTAAGGGACCAACAGAAGCCTGCTTGAAGACTTAACAACATACACCGTCTTGGATACTTTCAACTTTAACTTCAGAGATGTCTGCTGTGGGAATTGACTTAGCTGGGTAGTGGGGAACCCTTCCATGAGGAGACGAACACTCCTTATGCAAGATTCCCTTCTACCTGACTGGGTTGGAGTCATATCCTGTGCAGCACAGGTTCTTACCATGAAGAGGAAGATGAAAGCTTGGAGGATACTGTCCACAATTTTTATTTTTCTATGCCTGTGGTCTCTATTTTAGCATAGATAATCAAGAAATGCCTATGCATGTTACTGTTAAATTAAATGAAAAGTGTATGTGTATTGTAGGATGTCTATTTAAACTGTTCTGTTATAGAAAACTAAAGGAGCAATATAAGCTAATATATCCTTGGATTTTGTATGTTAAAATCAATTTAGACTATATTCTCTGATTCGTTAGAAGGATACATTGAAAGGTAAATCAGAAAAATTGAATCTGGTGGGAAGTGAGGGGATGTTCATCATATTTTCTTTTAGTTCTTTTTCTAAATATGAATGATAGCTTTCTTGGTCCTTTTTGTGTTTTATATTGTTTTTATTAGGTTCTTGAAATTGTGCCTTCTCCTTTGTGAACACTTCTTATTCTTTTGTAACCACTGCTCTGTGTTAGCACCATATTTCATTGATTCGTACACATTTTTTCACATTTTAACATCTGTGAAATTGGAGTGCATTTAGTAATTGATGACGGCAGTCGTTATACAGTTGGTATTGCCTACACATTTGTGAACTTGGCCATGATTTTCTAAATGAATCTGAAAGAGCTTTTTCATTAATATAAAATCATAATTCTAAATTATAAGACACATTGTATAACATAGAGTAATTGGCAGCCTTTTTTTCTTTTTTGTGGTTTGTAAAATAATGATCCATCTTGTAGTTGATGGCCAGTTGCATTCAATGAAATATGTTATATTTTGTAAACAGGAACTAAAACTGTTCGCTCATCTTCAATTCTTGTTACTATCCCTTTAACTAGGAGTTGAGACAATTAATTCGCCTAAATTTAATATTCATGTAAATAAATACTTGTATTGCAAAACTGAGACCATCAAGCATTGAGACATTGTTTTCAATGTGTGAAATACAAAAATAAATGAAGGAGTGGGTGCTTTGTTTTTATCTAAGCTTTTCTGGAGACTTTGCAAGACTGATAGGTATTCACAGCTTTATCATACATTGGTCCCAACACAGGATCAATAGTTGTGGCAGTTGCAAAGTATTTCCCAACTCAGACATAGAATGGCTGTCATTGTTGCTAGCCTAGGTTCTAAGACAGTAGTGCTGGGTAGTGTTGAAGAGCTACGAGAATGAGGTTGAGGTGGTAGGAGGTAATAATATTTATGTGTTTATGTAATCAACACTCCTATAAGAGTCTGAGATTTAATTTTGATCTTTTGGACTAAAGCAGGAGATGGGAAAATTTTAGAGATTTATGAGATCGAAAGCTCATTAAAGAGCTAAAACCAATGAAAAATAATAAAAAAATTAAATCATAGAGCCTAGAGGAGGGAGAATGGTCATGGTCAGGAGATATCTATTGGTTCAGATCTGTATGGGCCATAGTTATAAAGATGGGGGTACATTTTCTCCATCTTCATTAAGGGCATGATGAAGCATGTTGGAATTCATTTGGATGAAAGATGATATTAAATGCTATGGAGTTTCTCATTTGTCTTATGGTTTCATGGATTAAACAATCTCATTATCTTCTAATACTGACAGCAATTCGAACTGAAAATCCTGTAATTTTCTTGATATCTATGAACTATAGTTTGCTTATTGGGATAAAAATAGGGATAAAAATGCTTACTTTGAGAATCATTTTGAAAATAAAAAATTATGTGTGTAGAGTGACTAATTCAGTGCTGTACGTAACATACAGTCAATGAGTTGGAATTTTATTGCCAATTGACTGCCATATTCATACTCATGTCAACTAGTATTGATATTAGTTACTTTTAAATGCACTATTGGAGAGAAATTTTAAGAGAAAGTTTTTTTTTTTTTTTTTTTTTTTTTTTTTTAGGCTGTGGGTCATCTTATTGCTGCAGTTCTAAAGGAAAGTGGTTTTTCAGGAAAGATCCATCAATCCACAAACCAGGTCTGTTTAGCTTTGTGCTTTAGTTCCATTTAGATATTGCTACCAGCTGGACCACATATACACTTCTTTTGTTTTCTCATAGTTCAGGTCACTGTAGAAATGATTTTGAACTGTGAGAAGTTCATTGCCTTTTTTTTTTTCCATTTGCTATATTTTTCTTCCCAATTCTTTTAAATTAAAAAATTTGTGACAACAGACTCTAAGAATAAGCTATGGAAGGGGTGAGGGGAGTATTCTTAATGATTATTAATGAAAAATAACATGGGCGGAAGAGAGTAGGCATACTTTAGAGAAGGTTCACAGGGTTACCTCAGAGGGAATATTTTTGTCTAATAGGGAAAGTGAACATAGTGGCTCTGTTTGGATATAGGAGATTTCTCATGCTTTTAATAGCCCATATGTGAGCTCTAAGTTGGAAAGGAGATGCATTGACAGTCGGAGCTGGAAGAAAAATGCATAGGGCAGGTAAATGCTAAGAGGTGAAACAATGCCAGCTTATTGAGATATATACCACTTGGGTTTTGGTTGACCAGTGCTGTCATGGTGGTACTCTAAGGTAAACTCTATGGAGAATATAGATGATGGGAAAAAAATTGTTTTTTTCGCAACAGAAACAAGTTGATTTCCTTTCTCTCATATTCTTTTTGATTAACTGCCCCAAGTTGCATTTCTTTATAGCTTCTGTTGTCATGTAGAAGGAAGTGTAGGAGCATACTTCACTAATTGGTATTTATCTAGTGTTTGTATACAGTTATATAAATTAGGTTTTATGAGAACCCTGATCTTAATCCTGCCTATAATCACATTATGTACTCTGACAAGATCTAGTAGTTTTACTTAAACTGCCAGAATTTATTGAATGTCAATCCCTGTAACTAAATGTTTCCTCTTGTATTAATAAATGAATGCTTACTTCTACGAGGACACAGTATTGCCTGAAGCAACAGTTTTTTATTCATTTATTTTGTTTTACTGGCTTAGTAATGGAGTAATGACATTTAGACCCTTTGATATTATCCATAGATGTGAATAAAATTCTCTTCTGAATTAAAGAATTAGAATATAAATATTACATTCCTGCAGTGACTGTTAACTAGATTGTTCTGTCATAATGGGATTCTAAGATTGAAAAAGCTCTCAGAGCCAGCATCAGTGAGAAAGTGGGCAAAATGTGATGTTGATTTTCATTCTTTTAGTTATTCTGTGGGTGATGGGGATCTTAATTTTTTCTCCAAATTATGTATTTCCCCAATAAATTATGTCAGAATGAAAGAAAAATAGCTTCATTATATGTTTTTCAAAAACAAACTGACAAAAAAACACAAACCATAAAACCACCCAAACCATGTGTAAATTTAAGTGGACTTAACTCATAATGCATTCAACTATTGGTTTATCTTTAATAGTGAATTTTTTGGGGGGAGTCGGGAGATCATGGATTCCTGAGAAAATTATAAAAGTTAAAACCTCTGCTTTTATAGGGATTTTCAAAATAAGGAACTTATAGTCACTTATATACTCTTCAGTGATTTTTTTGTGAAAGGCGACATTCATGATATGAGTTAGAAAAGTCATAGTCTCTTTCTTGGGCAAAACATGTTAGAAAAACTTTTGTTGGTAGCATAGAATGAGCAGCTTGCTGGTAGTCTGTCCTACTTCTCTCTTTTTCACTGTGTGCTCACATTAGACTTCAGTAAATTGGGTCAGGGACATTGCAGGGAATGGCGGGGGTGCATGTAGGTGATAGAGGTTGGTAGTAGGAGAGCAGGAACATTTTCTGAAAATGCTACTGCCATTTAGGGTTTGAAACATAGGTATGATTTAGAGTTCAATTTAAACTAACTGATCTGCTGATACTGTTGGTGTCTAGTTAAATGGCTTGGTTAGAGCATTGTGGTAGAGCCAAGTCTTAGTTTTGATCCCATGTTAGTTCTGTTGTGTTATTTGAACTCGGATCATACCTGTCTGCAACCAGCCTTATTTTGCAGCAAAGACACCAGATGAGAAAGAGTTGCTGTGTCGGAACACATCCTTTACTTGTCTTGGAAAAGGGACTTTATTTATTCTGTGTGACAACAGTATCATCTTTGTATAGGAAAGCTAGCCTACTGCGAATGAATTACACTTTGATGCATGGCTGGGGGTATGTATGCATTTGCTGCTCATCAGAAGTATCCTTTAACCACTAGTTTGATTTCAGACTCCTGCCTTGAACTTGCTGTGGGAGAAGTGTTGCAGTGATAATGTTGTGATTCGAACAGCCTGCTGTGAGGGTCTGGTGGCACTCGTGGCTCAGGATCATGCAGAGTTCAGCTATGTTCTCAATGGGATACTCAACCTGATTCCATCGACCAGGTACTGTTTCCTTCATGTTTGATCAATTAACAATTTAAACTTCAAGAAAAAAATTCACTAATTTGCCAGTAAGGGTCAACATTCACTCTACTTGCCAGTTGTTTTTCTTTCCTTCACAATGTCCTGAGGTTGATATTTCATATGTGGTGAGAATGTGCTAACTTAAACTCTTAAGTTTTGGTATTTGTGGTCATTTGCTGTACTTAAGTTTTGGGGCTCTACTTAAATTTGTCATTCTTTTTTATGAAGAAAATAGCTAAGTGGTTTAGAATTCACAATTGCAGTGCAAATTCCTGACTTATTTTAAGAAAGAAGGTCGCCTATAAGCAATACTGCTTCCACAGTGGTAAAGTTCATACACTATTGACAATACTTGTTTAGCCTTTGGCATTGGTACCTGTATTAGAAAATAATAGCACTAACCTCTTTAAAAGTATTTTGTGATTTAGACATGTCTTCCCCTGAGTATTCCAAGTAAATAATGTTTAGTGTTTTGAATTTGTTTGGTTTGACCATATTTCTTCCATTTACAGACCAAGGATAATGGTCCGTATGGGATAAACAGGGCATACAGCATTCTGAGGTGGTCAGCAGGACAATGTTTGAACCATCCTGTGGACAAGGGCCTCTCTTGTAAAATACTCCCTGAAAAAGAGATGCCACTCTTTGTTTCAAGAAATGGGCTTGATCTATACACCTTCAGTTTTGCCTTCTTTAAATCATTTGGACTTCTGTCCCCTTCACCCAACTCTTACCCAGCGTCCCCCAGCGTCTGGCCCTTTCTCAGTGGGGTTACTTGTTCTCCCAATATTTTTTACTCACCTTTAATGTGGTATCATCAGAACTGAATACTTATTCTTCTTTTCTTCAGTGGAGTACAGCTCTAACTATTAATCTGTAGAAGATGCCTTCCTGGCCTCTTAACTTTTCTTCATGAATCTTATTTCATTCCCTTAGATCACCTCTTTATATCTTTTTGGAACCTTGATTTTTTTCTTTACATTCTCCGCTCTATAGTTATAAGTCCAAACCTGTTAGCATGATATACATGCCCTTTCCAAGCTATCTCCAGCCTTTCATTCAACCCGCATTTCCTGCCATGAACCCTCCTCTCTAGCCATACACAACCATCCTCTATTCCTGAATGTTTGAGGCAGAGTGCTCTGCCTTTGCATGGAATGTTCCTTCCCCTTCTCTTTCTGACATCATCTTTTTCATCCTTCAAGACTCAGCTCAGATGTTACCTCTCCTGCCTAGACTCTTCCCTCTTCTCTGCTGAGCTATTATTTTTGTCTCTAGCACACTCTTTGACAGAAAATGACCATATATTTCTGAATAAGTAAGGATTTGGTCATGGCTAAAAACATTCATTTTCTGTCTTTTTCTTTGTGTGCATGCCCACACATGTGTGTATACACACACATACACACATGCTTTTAGAAGGATCCTATTTTCTACCCATTTAAAAAGTAGTTTTGAAGAGGCTTTTAGTTTTAATGTGTCTTTCTTTTTGTAACTTATTGGTTGACCTTAAGCAAACCACCTAGATTTCGCCTTACCCCTTTTTTCAAATGCAGGTAATGGTCTTTGTTTCTCCCAAATAGCTTTCAAATGCCTTCAAATTCACAAACATAAAATCTACTTGCATTGTGTAGTTGTACTATTTATATTTAAAAGCAAGAGTATCAGCAGCTAAGGGAGCCAGGGTAATGTCTCTGTCTACATAAGAGATCATTAGAGCAGGTTAGATTATACCTTTAATTCCAGAAGATCATGTTAGAAAATTATTCTGGTGTGGGATATTCTTCACATATCAGTATAAATTATCACTGTTATAAACTGAAAAGCATAAACTTTGCTGATGATGAGTCAGCATACCATCTGTATATGTTATAATTTGCCAGTAACCTTAGACTTTTTAAAATTAAAAAATGTAACTTTTGAACAGGCAAAACATTCACATGGTAAAAAATTCAAAAAGATATATGAGACAAAGGCTTTGTCTTACCCCCATTCTCACTTTTTCTCCTCCGAGGCAGAACTCTTACCAGATCTTATTATCTTTTTAAAGATGTTGTATGTACATGTAACTGAAAATTTAACTGTATATATTGTTCTTTAAAAAACAGAATTAGTAGCCTCCTATGCATAGTATTCTTTATTTTGCATTTTTAGTGAAAAATATATCTTAGAGATCATTCCTTCACATTTATAAAGTGCTTTCTAGTTTTTCCAGCTGCATAATATACTGTTATATAAATGTGCCATAATTTACCAATTCTCTATTGTTTTCAATATTTTTACAGTTACTGGCAGTGCTTCAATGAGTAATATAATCTTACACATATAGGTGACCATTAGTTTTCAAAGGTCTTTGGAAATATGGCCAAGATATAAAAAAAAGGCTTGAATTTTATAGTATGCAAATATAAGAATTTTAACAGTTGAAGAATTCTGGAAAGAAAAAAAGTTTCTTATCTGAGAATGTTCACGTTGTCCAAATCATTAGCTGCAGGAAGATGCTGACAGAGTAAACTCTGAAGCTAACCAATTTTTGAATCAGTTTGACCATGAAATGTGTAATGTAAGTGCTAAGTTTTCTGTATTGTTGCCAGTAGAGGTAATAACTATATGTGGAGAATGTTCTTCGTTTGGTTTATTTCAAGTAACAGAGTGGTTTGTAGTAATTACAAAGACTGCACATTGTTTATGTCTTTTAAAAAAGTAAAATGAGAATTAAATTTAAGAAATGAAACTAAATTTAATTAAAAACAGGAGACCTAAACAGGCTCTTCCTCCAAATGCTGCTTAGGGAATCTTCTGAGACAAAATTACCTTTATCTTTGGGATCTAAAAGCAGGCATGACTTTGACAGTTGGCTGTGCTTCTTGGCTGAGACATTTTGTATTTTCACTTTCCAGTATTTAAGTTTCTATTCATCTCTGGAAGTCTCTTTTTAAAATAGAGCTTTATCAGAATGTAGAGGCACCTTGGGAACAGAGTCACACGATGATTGCTCAGCTTTGATGCAGAAAATAATTCTAATACCTTTTCATTTTGCCTACCAGCTTAGCATCTTTCAGGAACTAAGAGGGAGAGAAACAAGGAGAGAGAAGGAGAGGGAGAGGGAGGAAGGGGGAGAGGAGGAGAGAGAAACAGAGGAGAGAGAGGAAGAAGAAGAACGGAGAAAGTGAAGAGGAGGATGAGGGGGAGAAGGAGAAAGGAAGGAGAGGAAGAAGGAAGAAGAAGAGGAGAAAGAGGGAGGGAAGAACTGAATGTTGAGGAGGAGAAATAGAGAGTCTCTTTCTGTAGAGACAGATATTTAGAGAATATAGCAGTTTCTAGACCTTTCTCACATTACAGTAAATATTGAAAGCTGCAAGGAAAAGATTGAAGGTTAGTTTTTCTTTGTCAGCCTATTTTGGTCGCATCTTTGAGTGTCCATTATGTATGTGACCTGGGGAAATGGCATGGGAGCTGATTAGGGACTTTAAATACTGGTTCTTCGGTGTAGCCCAGACTGGTAGTTTTTTGACATCCAAATTTTCCACCTATAAAACATGATAACTTTTTTGTGTGTGTGTATTTCAATGATGTAATATAGAGAATATGTTAATGAAAAATGCCTATAATTCTAATGATAGTCTTAAAAAATAGCTTCCTTCTTTAAGCAAACCTTTATATCATATTATTCCATTTTATTCCCCCATTAAACTCTTTGAAATTTCTATAAAATAAAAAATTAATATTTTTATAGTTTTAAAATTGTATTAATTTGAACTATAAGTGAGTTTCTAGTCTGCACTTCTAGAATATAATACATTTATGACCCAGAAAATGATATTCAATTTGGATTTTTTTAAAAAAAAAATCACAGACACCTCAAAATATGACAGAATACAGATGTTGTCTTACAGACAGATTATAGCTAAAGATATGCCTTAATATATCTTTTGGTCCTTTTAAAGCACTTAAAAAATAATAGCCATTTACTTTTCTGAAGTAAACATTTTGTAGCATAATAGAAGTGAATATCACAGAATTATATCTATTAAGCTTGTTATAACATTCTTAACCTACATGAGTTTGTATATTTTTAGAAACATATTCTCATAAATTTAAAATATTAGGTCTGAAAGTCAATGATTCTTCTTAATTTCTATAATTATTTCAGGCTTCTTTAATAATAATGACTTTCTTCAGTGAAATACAGAAATAATGATGTATGTTATATCAAATCAAGTAGTTTTCTTCATCATCATTTCAGAATAAAAATTTCTACCTTTTTTTTTCATCTAAAGTCAGAAAATTCAAATGAGATATGTACAACTTAGTTGCCTCATAATTTGCAATGGAAAGCAGGATTATCTCAATATATTTTTAAACAGGGCTGTAGCAGACATGAATTCCAGTCTAGAAACCTGCTGTATGTTCCACTATATTCAGTCTAGAATGTATAAAAATAAGCCTTTTTTTAGTGCGCATGCACACACACACAACGGTAATTGCAATGAACATAAAACCTGTCAAAGCTTCAATTTCCAATATTCCAATGAATATCAAAAGAGTCCAGTATTTCTGACTTTGACAAATTGCAGATGAGGTTTTATTCATTAAGTGGGGCTGCTAATGTTTATTTAAATGCAATTTACGGTTGCATTATTGATTAGCTACTGCAAAATTATCTTACAAGGAGCACGTGTGGCAAGAAGATTTCAGGTTGAGAGCGGATTTATCTAGGGAAGGCCTGTAGGCTTGATTTAGGCCCCAGGACATGAGAGTTTTAATTTATCTGGAAAGAAAGGCCTGGTGGAAGGTTTGCTTTGTTTGCATTTAGACAGCAGATGAAAGGGGTTTTGATGTTGAGCTGGGAGAAAATGGCTGCCACTCTTGTTATTCACGCAGAGAATTCAGCAAAAGAAAAAATCTATTACTGGGAGAGATAAAACAAGCCTTTTCTTACCCTCAAATCATTTTTGAAATCAAATATGTGGCTCTTGTTATCTTCCAAAGGAGAAATAAAAAATTTAAAATGTTGCCTGTTATCTAAAATCTTAAAAAATATTTCTACATTGTATTTATTACTAAACCTTTACTTCCTATTGTGGTTCTATATACTTTGGCGGGGTCATTGTGTCTGAAATGTCTTAAAATGGGAATGCAACTTAATAAAAGAAGCAGTACTAGACTTAAATATTTTAGTGAAAAATGAATAAACAAAGCTTTCATATGCTCTTTTTGAAAGGTAGTAAAACCAATATTTAGGCAGAAAGCCTCTTAGACATACTAATAATATTATTGATTCTGCAAGGTAGACACCTTTGTCCTAAGAAGTAAAGCTTTTTCATGCTGATTTATTTTAGCTTAATTACTATGAATATATTAACGGGTAAGACAAAGCCATAAGGATTGTACTAGTAATCTTAATGTAACTAATAGTAGCGTGTTTGTATGCATGCATATGAAAGGATCACAATTGGATCAAAAAGTTAGTTAAAATGAAGAAAATGAGTACTAAGAAAATTCTTGACGCTTGTAGAGGAAAACGTTCATCTTGTAGTTTGATTGTGTATATTAACAAAACAACATAAAAGTTTTATATTTCTTGCCCAGGCAACTGATGATTTTTCCCAATAAGTAGTGGGATTTTATTTATTCACCCCTCTATATATCCAAGGTGAAGAGTAAGTTTATAAAGATAATTGGAGGATTCATAATATTTTTTTATCACTTGAAGCTAAGAAATACATATGGTGTGAGTTGATGCCTAAAACTTTTAATGCCTCTATGCTGGGGTCAGTTATCAGTTTGGTATTTCTAAGAATCCCATGATAATTATTTTTAATATATGTCAACCAACCATAAGAATTTAGAAAATGTCTCAACAGATCATCAAAATATATGAGTTAAATTTCAATATGCAATGATGTGATATCTAAATCTGGACTCCGAAACGTTATTTAGAAGACATTTCAGTGGGCTTATTATTCTATGAAAATCAATTTTATAAGCAGCGTTCTGCATTAAAAAATGAAGCAGAAAAACTTTCTCTGTGTGATTTGGGGCCACAAATGAGAGTGACAGCAATAGGAATTATGTTTTTCTTTGGGGTTTATAGCACTGGTGACACAATACTGATGACTGAATATCAGTTCTGACCACCTGCAGGTTAATTACTTACCCCATATTTCGGGTCTTCCAGAATAAGATTCTGTTATGCATTTATTTACCAAAGTCTGAAGAATTTACTGTTGTTTTTTTTTGTTTGTTTGTTTGTTTGTTTGTTTTAACTTCGACTCATAGTAATGCACCACTCGTGGCTTCATAATAATTCTTAGTTTTGATTTCCTTTTTAGTTAATTTTCTCCTCTGTTCTTTTTCAAGGAGGCTCTTGCTGTTTATTTCTCTTCCTCTTCAGTTCTCGGCAAACAACATAATACTTGAGAATAACACTCAGAATAAGAACAATTAAAAAATAAAGCAAGCTGTATGTTATGTGGTCCACTTTCAGACACACTAGTCTGTGGCTCTACTGAAAGTGTTTAAAAATTGTGATTTGTCCTTCCAAGATAAAACTTGGTACAGATTTGGCCTGCTCAGTAAAACCATTGAGAGTCAGAGATCGAGCAAGTGAATTCTAAAAGAGAAATTTATTTAAGATGCTATTAATGAGATACGATATATTAAATTATACTAGTTTTATTTAAAAAGGAGAAATGTGGTGGCCACGACTATGCTGTTTGGATTGAAATTTTACTTTTTAAATTTCTCTGAAATTTTACATTACTAAGGTGCTCTAAGTTAAAAAAAAAAAAAAAAAGGAAAGGAAAGGATGCTCCAAAACAAGAATTAAGGGAGAAAAATTGGCAGCTCTATGAAGCATTAATTAATGTGCTCATAGCCTAATATAAATAAAAGATGACAAATAAAGACCAGAAAGTAAACCTACTAGAAATAAAATCTATTCGTTCTCATTCATTTAACACATATTTACCACTGGACACCTACCAAGTGTCAAGACTATTCTTCACACAGGTCTCTACAATAATAAAGCTTCTATTCTAGGTGAGCAAATAGATGATGAGTAGATTTCAGTTACTGGGCTGTGAATAGATGATTTTTATAAATCCTCAACAATGCTGAAACATCTATGATTATTTTCTCCTTTGTTTTCTCTTACGTTTATTTTTACAAAAGCTTAGCCATATTTGCCATTTTCCCCATTCATTTGTACTTGAATCTCATGTCTTTTTGACTGATTGGTGACATTCATTTTCTTAGTATTTGAAGAACCATTCTCTACTACTATTATTATTATTGTTAATTATTATCTCATAACCCAAGATTTAAGATGGACACTGGAAATGATTAAACAAATTCACATTAACTACAGCCAGAAGTCTTTAAAAATAGGCTTCTGAATCCAAAGTTTATAGTGAGAAAGTTACTTTTTCCACAAAAAGTAATAGGATGTTGAATAGAAAGAAATGTTTACATTTCTAAGTCAAATAGAATTTTACAGACCACATGATTTCAAAAATTGAAAAATTGGTGAGACAGAGCCTGTGTTCTGTCTTAACTTTATTGTACATTCCTTAACTTAACGGCTCACATTTTCATCCTTGAATATGAAGAAATTTCAACATAATATGTACTGTATAATACAAGCTCTGCAATTTACAACACTCATTTGTGTTTGTAGTTACTCACTCACGTCTAGTTTCTCAGTGTTTTTGGAGAAGTACCCACAGAGATGAAAATATTTGGATTTCATGGAATAACATTGTGAGTGATTTATTTCTTCTATTATTTTCTATTATTTCTATATTTCTATTTATTTTGCTAATATGGTCACCACGTAGTTTGTATTATACAGAAAGTTGAAAATAAATTTTCTTATGATTCTCCATTGAAGTGTCTCTTTTTGGTTTCCACAATTAGGTCTTTCCTATTTTTACAGAGTACAAATGGAGGCCTACATATCATATAATTACATATTTGAAATTTATAAATCAGGTGAACAAATGCATATAAAATTTCTATTCTACTTTCTGGGCAAATATACCTTCATAGGAACCTGGAAGGCCAGGTTTAAACATACTGCATCATGGAGAGACTGATAGTCCCTATAGCCTGACCCCTTTATGTTCTCATTGCACCTTTGGTCCCATAGACTTGTCACCCTGTGGAGGGGGGCCAGAGTGGGGCCTTCTAAGGCCTTGTCCAGATAGAAGGATAGAACTTTGTAGCATCGTTTTCAGACATCTAATTTTCCAACTGTTGAATGACATTATTTTTCAATTTTTAGTTATTTGGTATAATTGTGTTGTGATGAACATTCTTGAACATGTGAATTGATGCTCATGTGTTTATATCTAAGGGTTTATACCTAAGAATAAAATTGCTGAATCTTAAGGTTTGAACACTTTGACTTTACCTTATAGTGCAAAATTATTTTCCAAAGTAGTTGTACCAATTTGCACTCTTACTAGCAATGCTTCCATTATGCAGTAACCTCACAAATACTTGTCAGGCTTTTATTTTGCCAATCTGGTGGGTATGAGATAAGATCCTGTAACTTTTTTTTTTTAATTACTAATGAGATTAAACACCTTTCATATTGACTTTTACTGGCATTTTTCCTGTTCTGTGCAGTTCCTGCTCATGTCTTTTGCTCATTTTTTATTAGATTGTTTGAGTTTTTCTATTGATTTATAGGAGATTTTTCAGGGTCAGCATATGCATATGCACATACATGATTGGTTGCACAAGATAGCACGTTCGTGTTGGATCCATTTTATTATATGCTAAGTGTGCAGACAGGGCCTAGTCCTGTAGCAGTAGTGGAAGGTTTATTCCTCCCAAATCTCACGTGTGTTGCGCAACTACAAATCACCATGTCCACACTTAGGAAAGCAAATGCTGAGCCATCTACCGAACCCTGGACTTTCCCTAAAATCACTTCTCTCTCCCGTCTCCAATCTTGGAGCCTCAACTCTTATCTCTGTCTAGAATAGTGGCCTCATCTAATAGGTGGAAAGTGTGCATGTTGCTGGTGTATGTGCGCAGGATCTGGAGGAAGGTAAGGGTGTGTTTGTGTACAGGTAAATAGGCAGGAGTGTGGGGATGTGGGGTGCGAAGCCAGGGATGATGCCTACTGAAGTTGTTCGGGTTGTACAGAGCTATACTCACAAGCGATTTGAGTAACGATGCCTTTACTAGTTTGTCCTAAGGTACCGTATGGACCACTAGTGGCTAACCGAGATTGCTTATGTATTTTTACCTCATGGTGTGCTTATATTTTGACTTTTTTATGTTGTCTTAAAAACATAAGTTCTCAGTTTTAATGTATATCATTTCATTTATGGTTTGGATTTTTTTCTCATTTTAGAATTTCTTTACTGTGAGGTCATAAAGTTATTTTCTTAAATTGTTTTCTATAAGTTTTATTGCCTTGTTTATTACATTTAAATCTTTAATGTGCCTAGAATTGATTTTTGTGTAAGATATGCATTAAAGTTCCATTTTAATAAAGACATCGACAAAAATATTGACATACCATTGAATTTATAAACCAGTTTAGAGATAATTCTTAGATTATACTATTCCAAAACCTGAATGTGATATATATATTTCTTTAATTATGTAAGTCTTCTTTAATGCTTGTCAAAAATATTTTTAAAAATTCTCTAAGAGTTTATTGCACAAATTTTAAGACATCTTTTTTAATACTTCATAATTTCGATACTACTGTAACAAATGAATTTTTAAAAATTATACTCTAACAATATGATTCTGAAATATACAAATGCAATAGACTTTTGTATATTGACTTATTTTTTTAACCTAGAAAGGCTGAATTCTCCCCACTGATTCTAAATTGTTTTCTAGTGAATCATCTAATCTGTATATAACAAAAAAGAGTCTTGGTTCTTTTTAATTCTTGTGCATTTCATTTATTTTCTTGCCTTACTGCACTGTTTAGGATCGCCAGTGTGTCACTGAATTGAAGTGGTAGAAATGGACATCTTTTACCTGTTCTTCACCTTCACCATTCAGGTTTTCCCATTAAGTATAATATTTGATGCAAGTTTTGTACATATAACGTTTATCAAGCTAAGGTAGTTTTTTTTTTGAAAGTATTTTGTCATGAAATGGATGTTAAATTTTATCAAAAGCTTTTTCTGCATCTGTTGAGGTAAGCATATACTTTACCTCCATTATTCCATTAATATGATGCATTATATCAATTGACATTTCTAATCCTAAATTACTTTTATTGCTGAGATAAACCCAGCATTGTAATGATGCCTTTTTTATATCTCTATTTTGTGCTTGCTTTTCACTTTATTATGTTTGCTTTTCATTATTTCCGACCTTTTTTATTCTTTGGTTTCATTTTTTTTTAGTATAACCTAAATGAGTTGTTTTGCTCATTATTTTTCAGTTTTTTAAAGAAATATTTTAAGTTATAAATATGCCTTGATGTACTACTTCAGCACTATTCCATAGATTTTAATAAGATTTTCATTATTATTTAATTTCTAAATTAAAAAATTATTTGATCGATTCATTAATTAGAAGTGTGTTCTTTAATTTCCAAGCTCTTCTATAAAAAAACTTTTATAGTTATCTTCGGATATAGATTTCTAATTTTTTTTGCTCTGTAGTGGGAGAATATGGGTTGTATACTAATTTCTTGAAATATTTTAAGATTTGTTTTATGATCCAGTTGTGACTAGCTATCATAAATGTGACATATGTGATTAAGCTGTACATTCTCTAGTTTTAGAATACATGTTCTCTATATGGCCATTAGATAAAGCATGTTCATTATTTCATTCAGAACTTTTATATCATTCTTGACATTTTCTCCCTTTGATTAATTAGCTCCTTAAAAAATTGTAGTAAAACCTTTTAGTATGATGGTGAGTTTGTGCACTTATTGAAATTATCATTTTTACTTTATTAATTTAATGTTATTTTAGTAGGTAATATAAGTTCAGAATTATTGTGTCTTCTCATGATATAAAACTTTTATCATTATTCACAGATCTTTTCTATCTCTGGTAATACTTTATCCTTTTTGCCTTAATTCATTGTTACTAAAATAGCCTTTCTTGCTTTTGATAAGTAATTATTTTATCAACAATTTACTTTCAATTTACTTTCTGTATTTCCATGTTTTAGATACATGTCTTGAAAGTAAGGGGTGGCTGGATTTTTATAAACTTGGTATTATCTCTGTCCTTTAACCAAAATATTTATTTTTCCTGGGTTAATATTTATTTGTTTTTTTTTCCCTACCTTTTTTTGGCATTCAATTTAACCTTTTTCTATGTTCTTTTTCCTCTTATTTTGCCTTCTTTTAAATTTATTACTCTTCTCTCATCCCAAATTTTTCCTCTGTTATTAATTCTAAATTATGCATTCTATTGATATATTTTAATGATTCCTCTAGAAATTTTATATTTTTTAAAAAGTCAAATCATAAAATATGCCTCTTTTATTATATCACTTTTCTGACTTACAAAGGAATGCTATATGTCATAATTCTATAATTTTTAATTCCATTATTTTATTTTCTACAGTTAAGTTGCTTTAAATATATCTGCAAATTTACTACTTTTTTTGCTTTTTATTTCTTTTTGCATCTCACATCACCATCTGGGTCCCTTTTCATCAGTAGATGGAAAGTATTTCTTTAATAATTTCTATTAGCAAAAGTTTGTTCATTAAAAACTCTTTCAGGGATAACTTTTTTTTTCAAGGCATATTTATAACTTTTTGTTTAAAAATGCTTATTTTGCCTCAATTTTTGAAAAATATCTTTTCTGGGCACATAATTCTAGGTTTACAGAAATTTTGTCATAGCACATTGAAGTCGTCATTCATATTAGTTTTCTACTGCTGTCTGACAAATTACCATAAACAAAGCAGCTTAGACAACAACCATTTATTAGTTCTAGTTCTGTAAGTCAGAACCTTGATATGGGTGGCTGATTCCTTCAATCATGATATATAAAGGCTGAAATCAAGATGTTGATTTGTCTGACTTTTATTCTGGATTCTCTGGGGGAAATTCTGTTTCAAAACTTATTCTTATTGTTGGTAGAATTTGATTCCTCATGGTTGTAGAATTGAGGGCCCCTTTCTCTCTGTTTTTTTGCAGGCTGTTGGAAGCTGTTCAGTGCTTAGACTTAGACTCTGTTGTAGTCTTTGCCATGTGTTCTCATCCACCTTTAAACCAGAGGCAGCACATGGAATCTCGTGCTTCACATCTCTGATTTCTCCTCTTTGACCTCTAGACCAGATTTAAAAGGTCTGTATCATTAGGTGAGACAGACCTAGATAACTTCCTCATCTTAAGGTCAAAGACATAGAATTTTAATTATATTTGTAGAAATATAATTCACATTTTACATAAGTGTTTGGTGATGAAGTGGGAAGAGGTATATGTCCACCAGGGACAGGGAATGTTAGAACTCTGGCTACTGCATTATTACACAGACTTCTAGTTTCCATTTTTATTGTGAAGAAGTCAATTTTCAGTCCAATTCTTGTTCCTTTGAAGGCGATCTATCTTTGTTATAAGACTATTGTTCAGATCTTATTTTTGCTTTGGCATTCTCTTTGTCTAGATATGAGTTTCTTATCATATGTGCAGTTTGGAATTTGTTGTTTCCTGAGTCTGTAACTAGGTGCTTTTCCAAGCTTTGGAAAATGCTCTGCCATTATCTGACCAAATATTACCTCTCTCTCGTTCCTTTTCTTATCTCCTTCTGGGTCTCTAAGGGAATGTGTTTAAGGCCTATTCTTTTTATCTTTCCTGTCTCTTAACCTCTTTTATGTTCTCTATCTATTCAATTGTCTGAATGTATTCTAGGTAATATTTTCTATTCTATATTACAATAAATATTTTCGTCTTTGCCCATGTCTGATCCATTATTGTATCTCTCCATTGAGTTTCTAATTTCAATGAATAAACTTTTAATTTCTAGTTCTTGTTGTTTCTTTTTGTGTCAGATAATTCCAAATCTAAGGTATTTATACTTATAACTACCCCCTACGCCAGCACTTCCTGTTGGCCCTCTCTTTTAATATTTTTTCTTTCTGTATTTGTAATTATTATGATTTTAAAACCAAATGCTCATATTCCCTGAGACTGTGAGTATTCTTTGAAACCTGAATTAAAAGCTAGCCTTCAGGGAAAGTTTACTTTTTCTTTTACTAGACATTTATGAGTACTATCAACTTAGCATTACTTTAAACTTAATTCTTGACTTAATGGTTGTTTTGTTTTAACTCCCTGGTTAATGAAAATTATGGTTATAGGACCAAGATGGCTGGCTAGTGATTGAAATTCTTGGGGGAAACATTTTTTTTCCTATACATAGACCCGAGTTTCAAATGGTAAGACACCGTTTCCTAGTGGGTGACAGGTAAGGAATATCTCTAGGTTACTTTTATCTTGAGGTTGTAACTTTTGGAGACCAAGTTTATAAAGGGGATGGGAGTACTTCTATTAGATTCTGGTTCTTGAGCAGATCCCGTGTTTTGTTCCTTATAACATGTATCCTGAAAAATCTGAAAAACAAAGTTCAAATTCACTAGATTTGGTGAAACTGTCTTTATTCTCTGGAATCATGCTTTCATTTAATTGTTTACTTGTTATGACTATACCTTATTTTCTTGCTGGTTCATAAATGCATGTAACAAGTTTTTAAAATGTTTTATTTAGATTTTTGTTTTTGTTTCCAGTGGAAGGGTTAAACAAAGTATTTAATTTGTCATACTGCCAGAAATAGAAGTTCTTCAAAATGTATGTGGGGTGTGTGTGTGTGTGTGTGTGTGTGTGTGTGTGTGTGTTTACTGGTTAAAAACTGAAAGAATAAAAAAGTTAATGAGTTTTTACTATGTTCTAAGCACTAAGGATACAATGATTCTTAAGTAAAATAGGTATAATGATTCTTAAGTAAAATAAATATGATTCTTATCTTTACAGATTCACTAATTAAAAGCCATTCCAGTGAGAAAAACAGACCAACTAAATAACCAACAAATAACTATCAATTCTCTTCCCCTACTTCCACTGGTTATTCTGATAAAGCTTGTATATTTCTCTTTGTGTTTCTTATTTTCCCTTTTTTATATTCTATCATATGTATAGTTCTATATATTTTCAGAACTTGGGGCAAATAATATCTTATTTTTTACCTACCATGTATGATCTGCCTTACTCCCTTCCCTAAAACAGGATAAAATGAACTTCAAGGGGACTTCGCTTTTATCGGAAATGTAAAAGAAGTCCAGAATACAGTAGGCCTTTTGGCAGTGAGAGGCTGAGTCAAAGCAACGGGGGCCCTTTTCATCTGAAGAGCTGTGTTCATGAGCTGATACAGGGCTGATATTCAGAAAGTATGAACTGTAGCCTGGTACTGTCTTTCAAAGCTAGTGTCCTGATGTTGGAGTGTCTGTTCTGATAGGATAAATGCTTGCGCTGTTCTAGCTGTTGAGTATTTTGAAAATCACCCCTGACTGATTATGTGAATCTGACATCCCTTTTGGTGCCACCCCGTACCACACTAACTACCTCTAGAGCCCCAAATCAAGAGAGAACACACTCTACTCTTCCCTGGCCAAGTGTGAAGCCTATAGCATATGTCAATATGTGAGTTGATCATAGCATCTTCCCTCCCCCTTTCACAAAGAGCAGGATCTATCTATAGAACTGAAACAGATTATGCGCAACATCTATCAGCTTGCTGCAGGAAAAAGGACAGAAAGCCTTATGAGTGTGCCCTTCTGTAAAGCCAGCTTACCTCCAGCCTTCCACACCTGACTTAGACTTAGTGTCAATCTGGTCCTCTCTGTTTTAATTCACCTCTTGAGAATGACCCCAATTTTCCTGGGCCATACATCTGCAGGGCCTTTCTGATTCACTGCTCTCTTATTCTGGGTCTTCATGGTGACAGTCCCTTAGCTGTTGCTCTCCTCATCTCACAGAGTCAAAAAGAATGCTGTACATGTCCTCTTGTTTGGACCTCCTGGACTCTGCTATTTGAAACAGCTGTTTGCTTTTATTTAGGCCACTTTTTCACTCTGCTCCAGATTTAATTGCTATATTTATTTCTCTGTTTGTTCATGTGCCATGGATTGAAGTGACAAGGTCTAAGTTAAGAGTATGTCTCGTTTAAAATTCAAGTGGACAGAACATTCTTATGGAAAAGTTTATCTTTTAGCTTTTAGTTCACTGTCCTATGCACTGCATCGGTGAGATAATACTTCATTTATTTAAACTTATCAAAGCTTCTAATTCTTTGATGAGCATGAGGAGCAAAAAGGCGCAGTTTAAAAAAAAATCCTTTGTAGACAAAGTCAAGCCCGCAGGCTGTAGATTTAATATTGGTTGAGGTTTTTAAATTATTAACAAGTACATTTACATTCCTCATATTATTCAGAAATCAAATTCAGACATCGAAGACAACAATTTTTTCACAATTATATATTTAATAAATGTTTCTCATAGTTGGATATAGACTTGCATTGCTATGATTTTTAAAAATCCTTGTTTAGTTTAAAACTGCTTTATCTTCTTTTTCTTTTGCAGTATGAAGACCCAATTTGTGGAAAAATAAACAATTCAGAGAGATGTAAAGAATAGTGTATGAAAAACATTTAGAATAC